>NC_134039.1:67210637-67523445 GCF_965140245.1 Athene noctua
TGTCAAACAGCTCACTGATCTGCTTCTGAACTGTTGCAGTTTTTAACAGGACACTAAAGATAAACCGTTGCTTATTTCAGAACCTCAGAAGCTGACTGAGCCGAACATCAGTCAGAGACCAGATCTAACTAAGCCAGATCTTAATTACACACACAAAGTCAGAGCATTAACTTTAGTTATATTTCATAAATAGTGCTGTGGCTACTTTTCCATTATAAAGGATGAGTTTAATATTCTATAAATGATTATTTAACATACAATTGTGCAAGTCCATTAATGCCACATTAACAAAATTCTCCCTATTTTTGCTTTTCATTACAATTATTTGTTCCTGTTCTGTAAAACGGTCAGTCCAATTGAAAGGAAAAAACCTCCTCATGAAACAGTTTTATTTTCCAGGACCTGTGATAGCCTTATTACCTTCACATTAAGGTAGGTTTTACATTTAATTGACTATGTTTCAGTGAGCACAGAGATGTATTGCCCCTTGAAGAAAATATTGATCTCAGCTTTGCTTTAGTCAATAGTTTGTCTTACAGGTCAAGAGAACTTAAAGACCTCACAAAAAGTAAATATCTGATTATTATTTACATGTGTGCATCTTGTAGAAGTACATACTGATTTAAAGTGGTAAGTTCTCTCATATATAATAAAGTATCTTCGTAACAGAGACACTTTTTATTAATTGAAGTGTTAAACCCTAATAGATTTGTCAAATCCTTCATGCTCCAGACGTCCATCTTGAGTGCTCAAGGCTTGATCTCACTAGAAAAAAATGCAAGAACACCCATGAATGGTCACACTTGGAATACTTTTATTGCCAACTGAATAAATCGGGTACCTCTTCTTTCTGATTGGTTGTAATGCCAGATATACTTTCTCTCATTCACCTCCAAAAACTATTCTCAATCCTAGAAAATTTATAACAAATTTCCAAAATATGATTTTAATACAATAAGTATTTGTAACCTAGTATAGAAACTGTTAAATCTGATGGATGAATAAATTAGATCTTCACCTGTGTGCAAAAAAGGCTATACCACCTTCTGTGATTGACTCTGTGAGTCCTGACTGTATCTGAGCAGTATAGGGTTTTTTTCTGTTTTATCTTCTCAGGATAGGTTGGATGGGTTCGGAGCAGTGTTTTACATCAGTAAAAAGAATTAGTTACACATCGCTGTGGGCAATGCATTAGCCCATTACCTTAAATTGGAAACTCTTATATGCACTTGAAATGCAATTAAGTAATCAGTGTTATTAAAAATACTGAAATTATCTATATAATACTTTCAGAAGATTGTTACTGTTTCATCTTTTCATTGAGAAACATGTCTGACTTTCCTAGAGAGACTTTAAAGATTAAGAGAAGGTTACAAAATGTAAAACCTATGATAATAACTTCCCAGTGGCGGTGCTGACTGCTGTAAGCTATGAGTCTGTATATGGATACTTGAAATTACATCCTATATCAAAGAAGCTTACATGATGTATAATGGGATTTAATGTTAAAAAGTGATCTCCTTTGGAGGCTTACAGCTGTTGCACAGGACAAAAGCCCGAAGAAATTCACATATTTCAGGGATAATAAAATGTAGAGCGATCTCTTAACATAAAACATAAATAGAGTTGCATTAGTTTTCTGAAACAGGGCAACTTTTAACATTCTTGCTTGTAATATTGACTTTTTCAGACCTGCTGAAAGGGAAAGCTAGTATTTGTTCATCCTTGTGAAACTGAAAAGTTCAGCCATCATGAGTCACAATTTCTTATTTCACTTTTGAAATATACTTCAACATTTTTAAATCACACCCTACCCGAACAAACTTATGTTGAAGAATTATTTCACAGACAATAGCTGAATTTTATTCATGGACTTGATCCTGACTGTTTATTTAGACAGATTGTCCTATTTGTCTCATCTGAAACAGGACAGATTGTTTTAAATACAAGTAATGGAGAATAAATGGATTTAAAAGCTTCCAAGAAAAGCTCTGCCCTCAGAGAATTATTAGGTTAGTTCTCCTGAGAAACAAGGCTAAAGAAAAAAGGAAATTTGGCAGTTCCTCACAGAAAAACTATTAAGATCACAATCACAAACTATTCTTATGCAAGAGATCAGCTTGGCTAAATCTTCTGCTCTTCATTAACCTCAAACACAAAAAGAAAGCTTGAAGAAATTGGAAACTAGGTCAGTATATCAGGGACAAGGATAAAAGAACAGTGTAAGTATGTATGGACAAGATTCGAAAAGCCAAGCCATGAAATAAGGTACAATCATAAAAGACCACAAAAAGGGAAAAGAAAACATCTGTAAGTGCATTATTAATGAGTAGAGCTGATTCAGTACTAAAGTGGGAGGAAACTCTAGTCACAGGTGTCACCAGAAGGGCAAGAATTGTCTTGTGCTGTTCCGTTTCACTGAGGCTCTAGCTGAAGTAAGATTTCTAACCTGCAGCACTGGTTTAATGATACTTAGGGCTCATAACACTGAACTCAAATGAGCATGGCAGCAACCATGTAAAACAACCCTTGTGCTTGTCAGTCCCATCTTCTGTTCCAGGTCACTGTCCTTGCAGCAGGAACAGCAGAACAAGAAAAAGAAGCTTCAGCTGCTTCAGTTAATGGTTTGACATCTCAATGTAAATGAACCTTCATATAAAGTTCATCGAGGTAGTTGGGGTGTGGAGGTAGATTAAATATTAGAGTAGCCCTGAGTTCTTACATCCTGATATTAGCTGTTTTGAAGAGGCTGTACACATTCATATAAACAAACCCTCTTAGAAAACTGAGTTCTTATCTGTCCTCTTTGGGAACTCAGGGAAAAGGATGAGTTCTCAAAATACTAGAAAATGTAAATATAATGCCTAGTTTAAGAAACAGGGAGGCAGTGAGAGAGTAGAGGGAAAGAGACAGAGAAAGAGGAGATAGAAAAAGAGAAAGACAGAAACAGAGAATTACAGACCAACCACAGAATCATAGAATCATCTATGTTGGAAAAGACCTTGAAGATCATCCAGTCCAACCATTAACCTAACACTGACAGTTCCCAACTACACCATATCCCTCAGCGCTATGTTGACCTGACTTAAACACCTCCAGGGATGGGGAATCCACCACCTCCCTGGGCAGCCCATTCCAATGCCTAACAACACATTCTGGAAAGAAATGCTTCCTACTATCCAGTATAAACCTTCCCTGGTGCAACTTGAAGCCATTCCCTCTTGTCCTATTGCTTGTTACTTGGTTAAAGAGACTCATCCCCAGCTCTCTGCAACCTCCTTTCAGGTAGCTGTAGAGGGCGATGAGGTCTCCCCTCAGCCTTCTCTTCTCCAGACTAAACACCCCCAGTTCCCTCAGCCGCTCCTCGTACGACCTGTGCTCCAGACCCTGCACCAGCTTCGTTGCCCTTCTCTGGACACGCTCGAGTCATTCAATGGCCTTTTTGTAGTGAGGGGCCCAAAACTGAACACAGGAATCGAGGGGCGGCCTCACCAGTGCCGAGTACAGGGGCAAGATCCCTTCCCTGTCCCTGCTGGCCACGCTATTGCTGACACAAGCCAGGATGCCATTGGCCTTCTTGGCCACCTGGGCACACTGCTGGCTCCTGTTCAGCCGGCTGTCAATCAACACCCCCAGGTCCCTCTCTGACTGGTTCAACATGAGTTCATGGAAAAACACTGGGTCAAATAATCAAACTATCTGTAAGCACCTTGAAGATAACAAGGGAGATGAACAACAGCCAACAGGGATTTGTCAGGAACAAACTGTGTCAAATTAATCTAATTTTTTTCTATGATAAGGTAACAGATCTTGTGGACAGAAGGAAAGCAGGAGATGTAATGTAGCTTGACTCTAATGTGGCTTGTCTCTAATGTAGCTTTTCTCTAATGTAGCTTTTGATTCTTACGTGGCATTCTTATTAATAAGTTAGGCAAATCAGGTTTGGAGAAAATTATATAGACCTGTGATAAAAAAATACTGGAAAACCACAATTGCAGTCACCATTAATCTACAGTCTAACTGTAAGGCTGTATTTTTTGAATTAGGATCTTTGGAAGGGTGTCCTGTATCCAGAAATGTTTGCTCTCTTCAGCTACTTCAATTATATATGCACTAGTATGAGGTTCTGAACTTAGGTAGAATTATTGACTGCAAAATAACACCCAGAGAACAGCTGATGTAGTACTGATTCTTTAAGGAAAGATCCATGTTAGTGGATCAGAAGCTGAACACAAACCAGTAATGGTGAGCTACTGCGAAAACTCAGATTTTGTACCAGGATTTACAAACAGGAGTATAGACTGCAAAGCATGGATTAGTCTTTCCACCTTGCTCAATATTGGCTAGGACTAGTTTGATTTGTATGGTCTGAGGCACTTGAGATGGATTTGTAGGAAGTTCAGAGGTGAGCAGCAAGGTTCCCTATAACATGCAGTCTGCCAGGAAACACTGAAGGAAACAGAAATTCTCAGAATAAAGAGAAGACCAAAAGGAGATGCAATAATAATTTAAAATATGAAAGGATGTTGAAAAGACAAAGGAAATAATTTGTTCTTCTTGTCCAGTGTAGAGACGTAATGGGTTTGCAGCAGTACAGATCAAATACAGCCCTTAGGAAGAAACTTCTCAGTCTCAGGGACAGTTAAGTGTTGCAGTAGATTGTACATGGAAGATGTGTAATCACCATTATTTTCTATGAATGTTAGCAGTGATATACATTTAGTAGATCCCACCTTGGACTAGATGACCTCTGATAGTCCTTTCCATATCTCTGTCTTCATGAGGAGAATACATCTGAAATGGGGTTGAGATCCAAAACAAATCGGGGGAAACTGAGCATTACTCCTCATGATGAGATGGAGAGAAGCTTCTTTATGTTACATGTTCTATAAAAGAACAGAATAGAAAGAGCAGACCATGTGTGGGGATAAGTATGGGCAGTGTGCACTGACATTGACAAGGAATGACAGAACAGAAGTTTCAGTGAATATATATAATATATATATATAAACCATGTCTTTATATAGACATATATAAAATAATTTTTAAGTCATACATTTTAGTCCTTCATTCTTATGTGTTGATAAATTACAAGTGAAAATACTCTTCACACAATATTGCGGTTTACATAATACATGATACATATTAATTTTTAATAATTTCATTTTCATAACAATGGTGTACTAGTGGACAACATGAAGAGACAGCTAAGAAAAATGTTCTTTTCAGATATATGAGCATGAGTCCCTCTGAGTTTAGTAGTACTTGATGTAAAATTTAGTTTTAATGTTGTATAGAATACAGTTTGAGCAATTTGTTTACCACCAGTTTTCATTTTCAACATTGTCTCTTTATTCTTGAAGAAATAAAAAAGTTTTGATGTCAGAAGTTG
Organism: Athene noctua; assembly: GCF_965140245.1. NCBI lineage: Eukaryota > Metazoa > Chordata > Aves > Strigiformes > Strigidae > Athene > Athene noctua. Next base: position 67,216,030 of record NC_134039.1, read on the forward strand.
AAGTTTTCAGGTTTTGTATCGATTCTTTCAAAGTGACTGAAATGTCTGTATATATGTCATTGCACTGTCCAGTCTTTAGACGCTTTAGTAGAACCTATTTCTGAACAGCATTAATTCCTTACATTTTTAATGGTCAGAGCCAAGGTGCTGCTGTCTCCATGACACCTACACCTGAGACAGTGACATTAACTTAAAATGCAAAACTCTACTAAAAAGGCTGTCTGAAGCCAACTTTTGATAAATTTTGTTGCTGGTTTAAGAAACATATCTCAGTCTTCAAAGTTATAGTACTTTCCATCTGTAACAATTTGATTTCTGGAGAGAGGTAAAATAATTTCCTCTTGCTGACAATCCTATCAGCAGTAGCTTTTAACAACTAGTTGATCTAGGATAGCAGAAATTTCACTGAACTTTTGCTGACAATGAATATGTATTGTAATCCACTGCATCCTTTCCTACATACAAAACTAATCTGTAACCAGCAAATATCACATTCTTGTCTGCAATTTTAATTTTTTCTTACTTGTCTTTTTATATGCGAACTTTTAAAAGAAATCCCAGGATGGACATGCTAAAACCACATATCTATAGTGAATAAAGAGTTCTTTAATTTTACTTCAGAGGGGCTCCCAATGCCTTCTGTAGTACAATTTTTTTTATTTCAGAAAATAGGACCTATCTGTTCTGAAACCAGCATGTTTATTTTTTGTAACTCATAAAATGAAGAACTAGAGAAGCCCATAATAAATATTTCTTTAACCTTCTGTCTTGTGTGCTATCTTCCAAATGGTGTAAAGAATAGACCTTCATCTTGCTAGAAAGAAAAGGACATTTGACAAATTAGTTTTCAGTATATGACAAATTATATAAGATAGGCAAGAAAGAGTTGTTAGGTTTTGTTTTTTTTATTTGAGGGAGGCTGGTTTTTTTGTTAACGTGAGCCCTGCAGTTCTTCTTCAGTCTCTCTTTTCCATCTGTGTGGAACTAACCACAGGTGATTCCATCACGAAGAAAACAGCACAGTTTTTGTTTTACACCCAGAATTTGAGCAAGGTGCCAGGGCATCTGTTTGCTGATAAAAAGCTAAACTGACACTAGCAAACATAAGATATACAATAGCACAGCAATTTTTCTGCTATTTTTAGGAAACAGGTGTTGCATTTAAACTTCATAATCTCCCCAGTGAAAGTAAATTTATAAGTGCTATTGTTTTCGGTTTTCCCATTTCCCAGAAACCAATCTTAAGATTTTATATTCAGCTACAACCTGTATATTGAAACCGAGTGAAGATGCACATTAGTTTAAGATCAGTGAGTACCGGGGTGGTCAGATTCAGTACATTGACTATTTGGTTTGTCAGCTGGGTGGAAAAAGTTCACTTCTGTACTTTACTACACAAATCTGTTGAAGACGTAACTGAAAGGTCTTTGCAATGTGACTCAAGTGCGGTGTGTTGGAAAGGATAACAGAGACCAAATGAGGCATTGTAACACATTATACAACATTGACCAGAGTACTAATATTTTGTAGCAGATTATGTACTACCATGGAAACTTGGAAGGTCTTTCTTGCCTGCGTGGCAGTAATGCTGACTCACTGTTTTGGTCTAAACAAGTCATTTAAGCTTCTTTGACTCTCAGGTTTGCTATCTGTAAGACAAAAGTTGTGTTGTTTTGTAACAGAAATTGAGAGCTACAGACTAATGAAAGCACTCTGTCAGCAGAAGCTGTGTCAGCATTAATTATCTACCTGAAATTATATATGAACATCGAGTACGTACCATCATCTGTTTTCTAGGACAACTGTAACGCTTCTTTTCAGTTTCTCTTCTCTCAAGATTGTATCATTATAGTCTAAGAAAGAAAACATTTTAAAATACTGATATCATGTGAGGAGAACCTGTCTGAGCTTTAAAATATATTACAGTGAAGGATGACTGAGTTACAACCTGATGTTGAAAGATTTTTTAAAAAAATGAACTATTAAATATATTATTGACTTTTCTTGTTATGCTTCCTGCCATTAAATTTTTTTTGCTCTCCTTACAAAATAAAATCCTTAATTCCTACATTCATTTCTCTCAAAGAAAGACAATGAGGCTCGGTTTCAACAGTACAGTAAATTTAGTGTAAGGGATCCTAGCACTAGATTACAACCATGATCACACTACAGCTCTAATTCAGTGTATCAGTCTGACAGTTCAGATATCATCCTGAATTTCTGACATGCTAACTTTGTCTTGCATCAGGTGTTCTCCATTCTTTAGTACAAATGACATATTACATATTTTGCCTAATATAACTGCAAGGCTGCCATGTGCCAGCCTTATTTTAGACTACTAGTATACTAGGAAGTGATGCAGTAATCTATAAATATGGTAATAATAACTATGGAACCACAACCTGATAGATGTTTAACCGTGTCACACTAGAGAAAGTTGGTCAGGTGTTACAGAGGTATATTAAGATTAAATGATTAAATAGAAAAGGATCAGTTTCTTGCCAGTTGCATTTTACCACTGTTTATAATTAACTGCAGACAAAGGTTGCTTCCAAGGTTTATGCTATTTGATTACTTATTTTGGATCTAATTTTAACTCTGTTGAAATCAAGAGAAACTTTTCTATGAATGAATCAGTGGATCAAGAATTTTGTTTCTGCAGACTTATTTCAGCTGCTCTAATACGTTGAAAAATATGGTCAGAGCAAAAGTCAGGTGCCTATTCAGCACTGTAGTACAGAAAGCCCTTGCTCAGTCACTTACTCTAAAAAGAGGTATCCCAATTTGACCTGAAAGTTCTCCAAATGTTTTTGTACATGCCTGGAATGACCCTGTAGTAAGCAGCTGTGTTTCTATTTCTTGCCTCCGTCTGATCAGGGTCCAGAAACGAAGCAGAGTGGCATGCAGATTCCCAGCTGGGGGCTCCTGAGTTCAAAGCAGTCCTGGCACACTGACCAGAGGAAGGTGTTGCTGCCCCACCCGAGCACACCAGGGACACATCAAGATTGTCTTTTATCTGACGCAAAACTCACAAAATATTAAAGTATTAACCATAAGGAGTATTCCCCTACCATGTAGCAAAGGAGTGTCTCAGAAGGAGTGCAATTTCAAGAAGTATTAATGACAGGGCTTACAGTCTCTACAGGTCTCCCAGGTAATTTGTGTTTGCAGTCACAGGTAAGGTCCCCTGATACCCCAGTCCGATATCTGACTGATCCACCTGTGATGCGCAAAGATAAATCTTCATGTTTTGGTGTCTTTAAAGGGAAACCACATAATTCTTTATGATGTTGATAAGATCCAGAACTGGTCTAAGGACCTAACTATATATTATGGGCAAGCAAAAAGAGACAAAAAATGAGCTCTTAACTGTACACAATGAGCTTCCTTATTCTCATGCATTTCAGTTATTTGGCCTGGAAGAGAGGGTGAAATATGCAGGATATGTATCTGATTTCTTGAATGTGTGTCACCATATATCCTATGAACTGAACCTCAGGGTAAAAATTTATTGTGTTCTGCATGTAAAATGAAAATGGAAACAACAGAAAAACTGGAAGTTTTCTTTGTGAGTGTAAAGGAAAATATAAGAGACCAAGGGAATACAATCTTTACTATTGACTGTTTAGGACACAACGAATATTAAACTGGGAATTATTTAATAGCTGTGAGACATGCAATAAAATATTTGTCAGACAAAAGTGTATGTCATTTTTATGGGTATTTCCACTAGTGAGTATCATGATATACATCATATCTCACTAGCTTATTAGTTTACTTTTATGAACACATCTTCCTAAAAGAAGTAGATTTGTTCTTCTTTTTTATTTTTATTTTTTATTATTGTTTTATTACAATTCATCATGAAATACCTGGAGATTTAAACTTTGAAGATTAAAAGCATGTTTACTTTAAATCATTTTATACTGAGTTCTATTTGTATAAAATTATTAAATAATTTTCCTGGTTTATGTATTTTCATCTTTCTGATATAGTGAAAGTTTGTTCAAATTTGTTATCAAGCATAATAAAAGTCAAATAATTCAAAAGTGGAATATATTCTTTCTTTGTTGACATAACAAACCACTTCACACATTGTGCATGCTATACTGCAGTATAATCTAGACACAAACAAAGCAGTTTAGCTGGCTGTGGTGGCACCTGGTAACAATACAGCCATGGGAACACAAAATTTGCTGGGGTAGTTCATCCTGTTTCCCAGTCAGTGTTATTTTTTTAGAGATGGCAATTCAGCTGTTTTAAGAAATCTTCCCCATTCATTCCTCTTCTATGTTGTATTGGGTCTGGCTGAACTGGAATCGCTTTTCCCCTATAGCAGCCCTCACGGTGCTGTGGTTTATGCTGGGAGCTGGCAGGGTGTTGATGGCACCCTGGTGCTGTGGCTGCTGCTGAGCAGTGCTTACACAGCACCAAGGCTCTTTCTGATATTTTCCCCAGTGGGACGGGGTGGGCAAGATCTTGGGAGGGGACACAGCCAGGACAGCTGACCCAAACCGACCAAAGGGATATTCCAGACCATGTGACGTCTGCTCAGTATAAAGCTGGGAGAAAGGAGGAAGGGGATGGGGTCACCCTTGGTCCTCCAAGGCAACTACTACGCGTATTGGAGCCCTGCTTCCTGAGAAGGCCCGACATCGCCTCTTCACGGGAAGTAGAGAATAAATCTGTTTGCTTTTGCTTCCGCGCGCGGACTTTTGCTTTGCTTTGCTTATATTAAAACTGCTTTTGTTTCACCCACAAGGGTTCGTTTATTTTCTTTCCCCTCTTTACCCTGTTGAGAAAACAAAGGGAAGGGGGGGGAAGTGATAGAGCGACTTGGTGGATACCTGGCATTTAGCCAGAGTCAAACCATCACATATGTGCAGATGATTGTGCAAACACAGGACGTACTGGATATGACTGGCTGAAAGTATCCTGAAAAAGAAGGGGTGGAGGAAATATAATTTTTTTTTCAGCTGCAAAATATTTAATATCCTGTTTGTTGGTTGCATCTTTGAATTGCATGTAGTAGTAAGAGGACAAGAACGAGCAACCAGGGTGATGCCTGCATGAGGTGTGCCCACTGCTGAGACAGACCTGGGTAACCACTCTGTGACTGGAGATGCAGCTCTAGGAGTATTATCTTTAATGGCATAGCTGAGTCTGTGCTGATAACTGAAATGACCACTGAAAAAGACTTTCCAAGCCATTCCCCTTTGGTGGAGCCATTTTGAAATGACTTTGTTTAAATGATTTGGTGTATAATACAACTATCACTAACAGAGCCTACTAACACAGATTGGAAAGGCAGAAATCAGCAAGTACAGTCAGTTCTGGGCTGTGCCATTAGAGAAAAAGTTGTTCTAAGTTACATCCAGAAATGTAAGCCAGTGTTTGTACCTCCACAAACCAGTCTCGTTTTGTATTTTAAACCCCAAATTTTGGAATCAGGACTGTTTGTGGAGAACAGGTAAACTCTGATTCTTAATCTTCAGTCACTCAGATATTTCACAGGTAATCAGTCATATGTTCTAGTACCTGTGCAGAGCAAGAATCATTCCTGATTCCACAGTAGGATAAATTTGCCCTCAGTTATGTAGGTTACCCTACAGAGGCTAACAAAAAAGGGCTCATCTCTTAAAGTGATTTGACACTGAGCTTTATTAAATACTAACACATTCTGACTCAATCTCTAACAGGCTTGTAAGAAACATAAATCCATACAGACATAATAGCACAGGAAAATGAAGACCATGAAAAGAGGAGGAGACGGGAGAATGATCTAAATAAGGGGATGAAATAAACCAAAGAATGGTTTACACGTAGTTCTCCTAGGGAGATATTCAGATGAGTTTACCTGTATTGAGACAATAGTCTTAAGGAAACTCCAGGTGAACTCTGACTGTTTTGGAGGTTGCTATTGCCAGCTGATATCCTGCATCTCTGCTAGAGGAGCCTCTTGCCATACATAACACAGTTGGCAGGAATGAACATATGCCTGGCATGCAGCACCTTCATTTCCAGCCCAGTGTATTACTTTGACCTCAATGCAGTTTAGCTTTGTGCCTGTATACCAGGCTGAGCTCTTCAGCACTCGGCTGCAGGGGAACTGGTGTGTGCTGGCTGCAGTCCAATACTCAACCAGCACATAAGTCTGGCAGAGAGGCAGATGGATAGAAGGGTGCCAGTAAGTGCCCAAATAGCCCTGGAAATACTCAGATGATTCCGTCTGGAGGTACTCTCAGTATAACTCAATTTTAGGCCTATTTAACCCTATTAACGATATCTATACTAATTTCATTAAAAAAGAAGATAAACTCTACACATTTTTTTGAATCAGTTTAATTTCCCACTTCACGTTCCTTTACTTGTTTTCTTCAATCCTCTGATTTCCCTATCACTGCCTTTCTTTCTGTCACTCTTCCTTTCTTATCTTTTAGTACCTATCCAAGAGATTGAACAGGCAATCCCACTGTTCACATGAGGTAGGTTTGTAAGTACAAGCTCTGTGAACATAAAGGGGACAAATCCCATCCTAGTCAAAGTAAAGGTGGCAAGGAAAGCAAGCCTACAGGAAATATGTGTACTTGCCATGCAAAGATGCATAGATACTTTAAGATGACAGGTTCAGTCAGCATATTTCAGCAGACTTGGGCTATTTCAGTTCACTGTTTGCATATTTTATACCAAGTGACCTGCCGAATGTCATGAAGAGGTGAACAGGGAATAAAGAAATCAGTCAAAGTGATGGATGAGCTGCAGACTTGATTATTTATTCAAATTATTCCCACAACGATTGAGTCTTGCTGATTGCAGACAGCGTTTTGTCACAATGATTAGAAAAGGGCAAAGGTGACAGGGATTTAATGGTCAAATTAGAGTTATTGAACAGTGCTGAGTGTGACAATATTTTTAAAATTTGAAGCAGAAGACTGTCTTTATCAGTGACCAACAACATTCAGAACTCTTTTTTCTAAATTATCTCTTTTTTTGTTCTTGAAAGTACATATGCAACTCCAAAGGTATTCCAGACGGTTTCTTCAGTAGCTCCCAGTTTCCCTTCAGGCATTTCTCTTAAAAGTAACATAGCTTTCCACCATTGTTTCCCATGCCCCTTGAAATATTTGAAAAAATACTTCGAATATATCTTTGCACCCTTCTCTCTTCTCTTGTTATGTTACTCATCATGTCAATGCGAGGGAAGCAACAAGAAGGCGGCAGCACAGCGGGCTGATGCTGAAAGGTGACCTGCTGCAGCCCAGGTCAGCACTCCCCCTAGCTTCAAGGGGGCTAAGATTTCCTATGAAGACTCCAACACACTTAAAAAAAATCATACACATCTTTTTCATCTGTAACACTGCTGCTGTGTTTGATGTGAAGAGAGATGAGAGTGTGGAGGGCTCAGGGACTGTGAAGAGGACACCTTTTTTCCAAGTACCCTAGGTTTTGTCCTTACTTTTCCCTTACAAACACAGTTGTTTGGGTCAGTATTGTGTTAAGCACGCTGATACACTCCCTTGAAAGATGATAACCAATTCATATTTGCACTCCTAATACAAACGAAGTGCACATTCCATTATACAGAGAAATACAAATCCTTCTTGCCTGGTAAGAATTCAGATATTTAAAGAATAACTTTCCACCTTCTTTGAAAGACAAATAGTATCAGCTCAGTCCACAGTCTCTTTCAGCAGCATCAGCCTGTAAAAAGTTCAGAGGTATTGAAATGTTATCACCTATTGGACGATGATTAACATAATATGTTGCTAAGAAATAAATAAAAAAGTTCCACATTAAAAAATTATAGAATAAATTTTCAGCCAGATTAATTTAGTGCATGATAGTGAGATTTAGCTGAGAAGTTTAAAATGCTATAACATTAAAAAGACCTCAAAACTATTAGTAATTTGCTTACTTTCAGATAATGTGTTAAAAAAAAATTAAAGGAAAAGGATGTGAAGAATAAAAATACAGCAAGAGGAGAAAAAGAACAATTTCTAATCATAGATAAGCTCAGTCCCATTGAAAAATAAATTTAGGAGTGCATCAGGCTAGATGATAGACTGAAATACAATTTAAAAGTTTCTCCTGTCATAAATGCCACCATCTTTTAAAATGGTTCATGTAAACATTTGTTTTTGATTAAACATCAAAATGCTTTAAATAAATAGCTCGATTATTGCAAACCTATAGTTAAATATTAAAAGATTTGATGTAAGATCACACCTTTGTAAAGTCTTTTGTGGTGGTAATTATAAAATTTATGATTCATTACTTTTAATTTAAGAAGATTATACAGTTAAGCATAAATTCATCCCACCTAAATTTAGGCACTTAACTGAAATACCTTAAATAGGACAGATATCCTCCTTCGTTCACTCTGTAGGCAGGTTTTTATGGAGGTCCATTTGAAACTATGCTTGGCATCAACTTAGTTTGCTTTGTGGCAGGCTGAATCTGGACTTTTGCCACTACTACCCGGAATTTCTGCTATGATCCAAGAATTAAAAATTTGGAAATTAATGTTAAAAAAATACATTTGTGTATATTAGTTGATCAGAGAATTACTGGAATTTGTTAGCATTGTACAACTGAAAAACAGATGACATCAAGGTCCATAAGATGAAGCACTTGCAGCATAGTTCAGAGGAACTGCTGACATTATCAGGACTTGTCCAGTTTGAGATGTACTGCATAAAAATCTCACCAGTCAGAAAAGATAAATTCAAAATGAAAGATGTATTGAGAAGTGCCCCTTATGATAATAAGAGTGGAAAGCCTTTCTTATGAGAGCAGGCAAAAACACTTTGGGCTTTTCATCTTAAACAAAGCTGAGCTGACATGATTTCTTTCTATACATTTATCAGATTTACTGCATGTGGGTCAAAAATACTAAAACAAACTATTCATATAAGAACAACTGGAAACAATTCAACCAATTAAAGATTTCTAATTCTCAGAGAAGTGAGATTCTGTAATCATTTTCTAAAGACATCCTGAAGAAAAATAACTTATTACCTTAATAATACAGTTTACAAAAGACACTGCAAAAGGTATTCACTTGAGTTAGTGAGGCAAGGCACAAGATCTGGTAACCCACTCTTTAGGGTCCCTGTTTTCAAGAAAATCCACCCTTGATGATGAATGCTATGATGTTACAATTGACTAGATTAGACCTTGCAGACCAGTCTGAAGCAGTGAAATTCCAAACCATCTCCAAATTTACCAGTAGGACGAGTTTTTCACAGAAAAAAACTAATCTTCTAGAATTTCTAAAAAGTATTAAACTTCAGAAGTAGGGAGATGCATACTCCTCTTCAGCTTGCTACTCTCTTCCCTTGATCCCCAGCTCTTTATTTTGAACTGATTTACAGAGAGAAACTATAAATCAAACCAGTCCTTACACAGAATGTAAAATACTAACCAGGTTCCTTATTTACTTCTCCTCTGTGCAGTCTCAAAGACCTCCAGCTCCTTGCTTGGCTGGTCTTTAAATATTATACGGTCATGACTTCGATAAATTGCCCTTTATGTGGCAGCAGTGTGATCTGTCCAAACATTAGTTAACATCCTTTATCTCTGTGATATAGAAATTAAACTCCACTTTCTAGTCAAAAATAGAATCAACATGTTACATAAACGTGTTCAGGTTATTTTCAGGTTTTTCTCTAAAATTTGTTTCCAATTTCAATATTAAAAGGCGTTGTAAGGATTGGAAAGGCTCTTGCAGAGCTTTTAGTGATTATTATCTTTGCAAGGTGTAGAAGTAAAGAAGTAAAACAAATACTGAGGGTCGGAAGACTTCAGGTTCCAGGCCCTTCATTATGACATGTTTTATAAGCTTTTCAGTCTCACAGACAATCTTAGCAACATGATAAAGAGAGCTCAGAGAATATCAATTTGCGTTATGTTCAGCAGGGCTGCTAAATGGAATTCAAGCCAATGCAGAATCAGGCTTGGCAAGCTAAATCTTGATAAGATCTGAAGTAAAACACCAGCTGTTCATCCATTGCCTTTTGTCTGGCTAATCAAAGGCAGAGAAATATAACTCTATTGTGAAGCATAATTCTGTAAGCCATAGGGGAACATCTAAACATGACAGCATGTAACAATAATTGTATAAATTACGCACCAACTTGTAAATACCACAGAACCTTGTACTTCACTTGACAGAATTCAACATACTTGTACTATTGACTGTATTACCTATTATACTGAGTTAGGAACGAAGTAAAATTCACATATGCTGCTGAACTCTTATTATGTCAGATTCCACTGTGAGTCTAAATTCAACTTCATGCACAATTTCAGGAAAATTCACAGCCAAATTACTAGAATGTCAGTAGTAAATTAAAGAAAGAATTAGCAGTGAAATGAAATTATCACCTGCAGTAAAAATTACAACGGTTACCTTGTAAAAGCAATTATTTAAGTATCGCTATATCACATATTATATGAATGAGAATGGGGTTTTGGTGTTCAAGCTCAGTATGGAAAGTATCTAGTGCAGACATTTGTTGGTTTCTATTGCAAACATCACTAAAATAGAAACCCAAAACTAAACAGAGAAGTCTCTCTTGAACTACTGTTAAGCTATCTTTGCCTCTCCATGTGCTTACTTGAAGACACATATATTTGAAAGCTTTCTTGCATTATACGTATTCAGTTGTATTTCAGCAATAACAGTATTATATTGCAATATAATAATGATACAAGAAGATTAAAGCTTGCTAAGCTGTTTATGCTAATGATGCTTTTATTATAATGACCTGTGCCCCTTTCCTGTTCCACCTTTCTTATCTTCTGTAAAATGTATTGTATTATTGATAGGATTGCTTCCACAAGAAAATAAATTCTGTTTAGTAGGAGAAATTGTTTATTTAGCCCATTTTTAAACATCCTCTGAAGTGTGAGTTTAAATACATTGTTCATATTTTTACGTATTGTACTAACATAAATGCTGATCTAGAAAGTTTGGTAGTAAGAAGATGATGCCTGCCACACTTTTAGAAAGCCACTATCACTTTCACCAGAAAAAAAAAAAAAAACAGAAAAATAATTTGCACTGATGATATTTAATCTGAGCAGTTTTGTTTGGGGTTTTGGGGGCTTTTTAATGTATATGTTCAGAAATCACTTCTGAACCCCTTCTAAGTTGACAACAGTTAATAGATACAACTTAGCTGTCACATATTTGATTACTAGTGAATTGTTTATTTAAATCACCTCTCATTTGTGATACATGATTTGTGCTACTTGGTTGATAGACTTCAAATATTTACAGATCATAAGCCTCTTGAAAAAAAAGTAGAAAATATTCTACAGATATGTGGTTTTGTATTTACATTAAAAGTAATTAAAACTTCTGTATGTGTGACCACTAATCTGAAGAATCTATTGGTTCTCCTACTATTTAAAACTTTTAACACTGGCAGCTAACCAAAACTATTTACATCAAAGATTATATTTGTAAATTACTATATTTCTCATCCAGTTCTACTCAGTCTGTACTAACACTGAATTGTATACAAGAAAATATTTTTTTTGTATACAAGAAAAATTTACACTGCAGTATCCAAAGAAGAGCAATGAAGCTGGTGAGTTGTCCAGAGCAAAAATATTATGAGGAATGGCTGAGGGAACTGGGGTGGTTTAGTGTCATGGATTGACCCTGAATGGATGTCAGGTGCCCACCAAAGCTGCTCTACTGCTTCCCCTCCCCAGCTGGACAGGGGAGAGAAAATATAATGAAAGTCTTGTGGGTCAAGGTAAGGATGGAGGGAGATCACTCAGCAATTACCATCATGGGCAAAACAGACTCAATGCAGGGAAAATAATTTATTACCAATCAAAACAGAACAATGAGAAGTAAAACTAAATCTTAAAAACACCTTCCACCCACCCCTCTCTTCTACCCAAGCTTAACTTCACTCCCAATTTCTCTACCTCCTTTTCAGAACAGTACAGGGGGACAGGGAATGAGGATAGTGCTCAGTCCATCACATATTGGCTCTGTCACTCCTTCCTCCTCAGGGAAGGACTCCTAGCACTCTCCCTGTGCTCCTGAGGGGGTCCTTCCCACAGGAAGGAGTCCTCCATGAGCTTCTCCAACATGAGTCCTTCCCACAGGCTACAGTTCTTCCTGAACTGCTCCAGCATGGGTCCCCCATGGGGTCACAAGTCTTGCCAGCAAACTTGCTCCAGCGTGGACTCCTCTTTTCCACAGGTCCACAGGTCCTACCAGGAACCTGCTGCAGTGTGGGCTTCCCAAGAGGTCACAGCCTCCTTCAGACACATCTACCTGCAGCTGCGTGGGGTGCTCCACAGGTTGCAGGTGGAGATCTGCTCCACCGTTAATCTCCATGGGCTGCAGAGGGACAGCTGCCTCACCATGGTCTTCACCACGGGCTGTAGGAGAATCTCTGCTCCGGCACCTGGAGCACCTCCTCCCTCTCCTTCTTCACTGACCTTGGTGTCTGCAGAGCTGTTTCTCTCAAATATTCTCATTCCTCTTTTCTGACTGTTGCTGGTGGTGCACAGTTTTTGCCCCCTTATCACAGAGACACTACCACCATCACTGATCGGCTCAGCCTTGACCAGCAGTGGATCGATCTTGAAGCTGTCTGGCATTGGCTCTATTAGACATATGGAAAACTTCTAGCAGCTTCTCCCAGAAACCACCCCTGTAGCCTCACTGTTGCCAAAACCTTGCCACACAAACCCAATACATTTAGCCTGGAGAAAAAGAGTCTAAGAGGAGACTTTATCATTCTCTACAACTATCTGAAAGGAGGTTGTAGGGGGGTTGGTGTAGGTCTCTTCTCCCAAGTAAAAAGCAATAGGACAAGAGGAAGTGGCCTCGAGTTTTGCCAGGGGAGGTTTAGATTGGAGTTTAGGAAAAATTTCTTCTTCAGAAGGGTTGTCAAATATTGGAACAGGCTGCCCAGGGAAGTGGTGGTGTCACCATCCCTGGAGGTGTTTAAAAGATGTGTAGATGTGGTGCTTAAGGACATGGTTTAATGGTAGACTTGACAGTGTTAGGTTTAAAGTTGGACTCAGTGATCTTAAAGGTCTTTTCCAACCTAAATAATTCTATGATTCTATAACTATCTGGTCAGATGACAAGGAGAAGAGAGAGGCAGTCTCTTCTTTTTCCTCAGTTTGTCCCCCAGGGCTCGGTTTTGGGTCCACTCCTGTTTAACATCTTTATTGATGATCTGGACGAGGGGATCGAGTGCACCCTCAGTCAGTTTGCAGCTGACACCCAGTTGGGTGGGAGTGTTGATCTGCTCGAGGGTAGGGAGGCTCTGCAGAGAGACCTGGACAGGCTGGAACCATGGGCTGAGGCCAACTGGGGGAGTTTCCATAAGGCCAAATGCCGGGGGCTGCCCTTGGGCCACAACAACCCCCAGCAGCGCTACAGGCTTGGGGAGGAGTGGCTGGAGAGCTGCCAGTCAGAGAGGGACCTGGGGGGGTTGATTGACAGCTGGCTGCACAGGAGCCAGCAGTGTGCCCAGGTGGCCAAGAAGGCCAATGGCATCCTGGCTTGTGTCAGCAATAGCGTGGCCAGCAGGGACAGGGAAGGGATCTGACCCCTGTACTCGGCACTGGTGAGGCCGCACCTCGATTCCTGTGTTCAGTTTTGGGCCCCTCACTACAAAAAGGACATTGAATGACTCGAGCGTGTCCAGAGAAGGGCAACGAAGCTGGTGCAGGGTCTGGAGCACAGGTCGTACGAGGAGCGGCTGAGGGAACTGGGGGTGTTTAGTCTGGAGAAGAGGAGGCTGAGGGGAGACCTCATCGCCTCTACAGCTACCTGAAAGGAGGGTGCAGAGAGCTGGGTTTGAGCCTCTTTAGCCTAGTAGAAAGCAACAGGACAAGAGGGAATGGCCTCAAATTGCACCAGGGAAAGTTCAGACTAGATATTAGGAAGCATTTGTTTACAGAAGGGGTTGTTGGGTGTTGGAATGGGCTGCCCAGGGAGGTGGTGGAGTCCCCATCCCTGGAGGTGTTCAAGAGTAGGGTCGATTTAGAGCTTAAGGATATGCTGTAGGTGGGAACTGTGCTAGGCGAACGGTTGGACTAGATGATCTCCAGGGTCTTTTCCAACCTAGATGATTCTGTGATTCTGTGATTATTGGAGGTGTACAGCAATAGGACAAGAAGCAAGGACACAGGTTGGAGCACTGGAAATTTCAATTGCATATTAAGATGCATTTTTTTTAATCATTGGAATGATCACATACAGGTACAGAACATGCAGAGACATGACATCTCCATCTTTGGATGTGTTCAGGACTCAACTAGACAAGTTGATTTAGTTAGACATGCTCTGAGCAGTGGTTCAGACCGGTTGACTTCACAAGCTATGTGCAGCCTAAACTACTCAGTGATCTTATGTTCAATCTAAACACTTTTAGGACCCATTTCCTTTACACAAGTGCCTATTTGAACAAAACTTATAAAAAGGTAGTTATCTATAAATGTTTTTGCCCTATCAAACTGGTCTGAAATTAGCCAAAGGGCTGGGCATAGACTTTCAGAGAGAGTGATTGCATAAATCATGTTCCACAGAAAATCAAGCAAAAAATGTACTTAATCAAATGTTGGCATGTAGTTCTTTACAGTAGCCCCATCCAGGTTATATTTAACTTTCTTTGATCTGAAAAAGAGATTCAGAGAACAAAGCATCATTGTTGAGAACATTAATTTTGGACTCTGTTTGCCAGGCCCCAATCAAAGCTTTCTTTGTTAGGTAGTGAAACCTTCTTATTCTCTTAGAAAGCCAAAACACTGTAGAAACAAAGACTGCACATAAGGGGATAAGGAGACCAAAACCCAGCTAACTTTCTCAGTGCAGCTCCAGAACAAGCTACAGATCAGATTCACAGCTGGTGTCAATCAGACCAGATCATCTAACCATCAGATGAGCATCTGGTCCCATACACAAAGTTAAACAATAAAACCTGTTTATAGAAGAGAAGAATTAATATGACCGCCTGAAAACACAGTGCTTCACGCACTGTGGCAAAACTTCTTTGTGGGTTATATATTTCATCATAACCTCAACCCTGGAAGACCTTGTACATTAGAGACTAGTCTTTTGTCCATGGTAGGTCACATAACCCCTTCATACAGGTACTCCAGAGCTTTGGACTTCAGACTTTGCCTCACCATGCTTAAAGACATCACACATCATCAAAATGGGTGTCACCATAAATCCATTTCAGCCTGACTCCTGCAACGGAGACCACATGAGAGATTCAGGCTGTGGTGACAAAAGGTTTATCTATCAGAACAGCAAGACACACACCTCATCACCAGGACGTGCTGGACACACAATAGATACCCTCCAGTGGTTTAATGGTGGTTTGTAGATGCATTTCATTACTCTGGCAGCCCAGATCTGCTGTATGACAGGATGTTGGCCACCTTAGCTTCCTATACACAAGAGTGTAATTGTCAATGTCAGGCTTATGGTAAGATAACAAGTATTCAAGATGAGACAAAGGCCAAATCTGTCTTTTGTTTGTTTTCTTTCCATTCAGAATACTTACACAGTCTAAATAGCAATTTGATATTATTATCAATACTCTCAAAAAAAAACATAGGTAGGCCTCCTTACATGGTAAGATAAACCACAAAGGGCAATTACATTTACATTTCAAAAATAAATTTCATTTAGTATTAAAAGGCAGCAAATAAACCAAAACCACATAAATGTTATTTTTAATATAGTAATGAAAATTTAATTGCATGAAAATATCTATTTTGGATGAAAGACGAGCTGACCTGGAATGTAAGCCACCTCGGTTTATGAGCCTGCTCTACAAAATGCATTGAAGCTTTTGAAATTTTGTGGGAATTAAGCAAAACAGAACATGAGTATACATATTCCCATTAGCTGTCAAGTATGGAGCTCACAGGCACAGAAACCATACTAAATGGACTTAAGAAGGTAAGACAGCAAATCTTATCTCTGTTTCTTCCTTCCTGCCCCTTGTACCCTCTCAAGCAATACCTTCCTAGTTCCTCTCTCTCCCAAAAACTTCACTCAACTTAGAATCTTTCATTAAAAATCTTTGAGAAAGTCTATGCCAAAACTGGGAGGGCTAGACATTAAATTCAAAAATACAAAGAAAGAAGGGATCTTTGTGCAGTAAAATGGCTCCAGGAGGTATATCTTTAGCTAACCAAATGTGAGATCCATGATGAAAGTGAGAGACTTAGCAACAGTGCAGATATGGATACCAAAACCAATTCATTCAACATGGTGTAAGGAGAAATTAGTATTCTTTCAACATGAAATTCCAGCACAAGAAATCTGTATGTCCTTAATGTTTTAAAAGCTGATGAAGAATCTTGATGATAAAGTGATCAGCATAGATAGATATAATAAATATAAAACCAAACGAGAGCATTTAAATCAGAGATCCGTTTCTGTGTATTTTGAGTCACACATCTGTAAAATGAAACTCTTAGATAAAGCACTTAAAGACTACTTTTACTAACACCAAGTTGGACTCAGGTTCTTTATTAAGTATCTATGTAAAAAACAATATACTTGCTACTGTTGTCAGGATAGTTTTATTGTGCACTTTATCACTGCTATATATATATAAAGAAATTGCAGGTTTTAATTTTAGGTTTTCTGAACAACTCAGAATTCTTTCACTTCAAAATATTCCAAGGAAAAAGCCCCTCAGTATGTTTATTAACATGTATGTTTCAGCAGCTATTCTATGTTTCTCAACTGTACTATCAGTCTTACATATGTTGCCTCTTACCCTGTAGTTAAGCTCTCCATGTGGCTAGCTTTATGGAAAACCTCTCAAGCAAAGGTTATCAACAAAACTTCTGTTAGTAAGTGGGAAATAGAATTGCCTCCAGTGCATAAAAAGTGGGGTTTTGTTTAAACAAGACCAAAGAAAATAGAGATATTTTTCTCTGATTATTCAGTCAGTGTTGTAGGAGAGCTGCCATTCACTGTCAAGGAGAAGTTGTGAGCTGAGCCAGGGGACAGAAAGGAACAGGAGCATTTACTGAATTTGATTGTTCCTAGAAGATTATTTCGGAGTCCAATTGCATACAAAGACTAGCTCCTGACTCAGGAGCTTATGTGGAACAGGAGAAATTAAGCTGCAAGTTCCAACTCATTTGAAAATTGCTGAGTTTGGGAGTCTTTTAAACAATTTGGCGTCACTTGCCGGCTTGTTATTGCATTTAACATTACATTCAAGTGCACAGTTATATGTGTCTGCTACTGTCTTGACAGGAAAAGAGCAACTTTATTTTCAGAGTTTAGAAGAGTGCGTTTTTTTACTGCATGGTAATCAGTTGTGTGCACTATGGCATAAAAAAAAAAAAAAAAAAAAAAAAGTGGGAGGAAAGAAACATTATCTTTGTTATAAACTAAAGTAGGCGATGTGTGCACTTCAGCAGCATCCACAGTTGCTTTCACCCAATGTCGTTCACACTAATGCAAAAGAGCAGAACTTGTTGAATGCACATGGGCACAGAGGCCCACTGCTGAAATGGCAGAGAGCAAGCCCAGCTGCACAGCTGCCTCCTCCAGGAGGCACTTAGAGGCCTCCAGGGCTTAAAGTCTGTAGTAAGCATCAAAGAAGCTGCCATGGCATCTACAGAGCTAAGGTAGGGAGGGGTTAAGCCATGCCAAGTCTCTTATTACTCCAGAGCGGCTGTTTCCTGTTCTCTTTAATCTCAGTCAGGAATCGCTAATAGACTTCATGCCAAGAACTCCATTTATGCATTAGATTTTGTGTGGTTGTCAAAATAACATTCAGGGTTTGGAAAATCACATGAGAATTGCTTGATGTTCTTTGAGGAGGGAAGTGAAGAAGGAAGTAAACAGCTTCAATCCTCCTGACTTCTGTAGGATGGGGTACTGGGATGCTAGCTTTTCCACTGAGACATTATAATTTATAAAGAGGTTGTAATTGTCAATAAACAGAAGACAAAAAAAGAGGCTTATATTTGTCTCCTAGAAAAAAGGAGGAATAGCATTTCATGGGAGAGGAAAAGAAGGGATTTGAGTTAAATCTATAGGTGAATCTACAGAATATGGAAAATGCAAGCTAACATTCATGTACAAAAGACCCTAAAATGGGATCTGGTAATTGGAGCATCTATAATTCATCTTCTGGACACATAGAAAGAAAGAGTTCAGTAAGGATCATTTTATTTTTGTTGCACATCTAAACCTTTGCAAGTGCTGTTTCAGATTTCACAGATAAGTATTCCCTGTTCTTGCTGTAATGTGGGTTGAATGAAAGGCGATTTCAGCGTAAAGGACAATTTCAGGGTAAACAACTAACGTAAAGGCATCACTCCTCTGCAGTGGAAATTCTTGTAACCACAGATCTGGATTACTCCTGTGACACCTGTCACTTTGACCCTGAAAGAATGGACTGACACGAGGAGACAATTTGTAGGTTGACATACTAAAAATCCTACATGGAGAGCAAAATCAACTCACCTAAAGCAGACCCCTGGTAAGCTGAATATCTCCCTATACTCCACTGACTAGATCTCCATTGACTACAGTGAAAGCTTAGATTGTCTGCAGACACAAAGTTGCACCCAAGGTGTGCATCGTACAGATGCTCCACAGAAGCTGACGGAACAAGCAAGGTTCAAGAGGAAGAGCTCTCTTTCAACAGCCAGCATTTGCTAAAAAATCTTTATGGCACTGGCAAAGTGCCTCATCATGAATATCAGTAAAGTCTAAGGGCCCTAAGTGACTGTAAAACTGCAAATAAGCACATGTCTGTGTAGATCAAATATGGCACAAAAAGCCCCAAGCAGGTGGTGACTGAGTCTCTTAAAGAACTGAAGCAGTTTACCGGCTTTAGCATTGCTGGGCCGGTGCCAATTAGCCTTTCCTTCTAGAAGGGTGTATTAGTATGATCACAGTGCCACTGTAACACTACGCTGTTGCTCTGAGCTTCAGTTTCATATTTCTGCCTGGCACTGCACTGCACCATACAGAAACATCAGTTTGGAGACCTTTAAATGCACTGTGATTTATAAGCATGTCCTGTGTTTCTGCCAGAAAGCGGGCACCAAAAAAGTCTGAAATCTCTGAGCAGTCAATTCAACCATAGCCAAGCTAGAGGATGCTTTTCTTATGTGAGGAGAAGCACATCTAATGTATTGAACAATGCAAGGTAGGAGAAGGTGAGATGGGGAGTCTAAACAATCTTAGATTGATGGTGCAAGACTGGGGAACTTTCGCAAAGACAAAAGGAGGCGTATGGGGCTGTTCGCAAAGACATACCAGGTGCTGATAACGTTGCTAGGCTACTATCTCCTAGCTCAAAGAGAAGCCTCCTCTGGTCCTTGAAGTTGGGGGTATAAGCAACAGATTACCCCAAATTCCAGCACAAACTGGCCTGGCAGTCTGGTCAGAAGCCAGAGAACAACTGAGGCTGCGCAGAGAGACAGGGTGAAAAGTTCATCAGCGAGGTACTTCATCTATACAACCACTGCCCAGGAATCTGCGACCCCTGCCCAGAACTTGAAGAGCTCATCGTGCAGGCACAAGGGGAGGAGACCTGATTACCATGAGAAGCGAGGGGGGGCAGGGATAGGCTATGTATATGTATAGGCGTTCTATGAATATGCACTACTTTGTAACATATAAGCCGGACGGGAGCTGCAAACGGCGAATGCATGCTTGTGGTGGAGCGATCCCCCATGCGCCCAGCACTGAATAAACATACCTACTTTATAACTCCACAGTTATAGAGTGATTTTTCCACAAGTCAAAGGCAATATTCATCTAATCATCTTATTATAGCCAACAGCCCTGGAGTTAGAAACCAGAACAGAATGGGAGATGTATTCACATACTAATCCATCCATCTGAGTAAGAAAACTGCTTCTTAAGAGAACAGACTTAACTTTCTACTATGAAAAATTGAAGTGAAATTTTACTCTGTTGTCAAAGACAAATATCCATTTAAATAAAGATGGAACTTCATCTCCCCTTCTTGAAACCATCTGACTACTGAATAAAAGAGGGCAATTTCTTCCTTTTGCCTGTGGGACTGATATCTAGGTCAAGTCTCTCTTGGCTATATAGAGGCTCCTCAGCATGAGCATCAGTTCCCCTCAGTCTCCACAGTGCAACCTTTTTGAATGGATGAGTCACTGCATGCATACATGCATCCAGGCTGAAAGCCCTCTGAAGTCTTGGGAGAGGGCTGTATGCAGCAGCCTCTGTTTCTGACCCTGTGCAATATGTCACACAGATGATAGATACGCCAAATTTACTGTTCAGATATAGAATGATTCCTACTGCAAGAGAACTGGGAGTTAGACACAGAAGATTAGTTTTGTATATGTACAGTGGATCTGGTAGGTGCAAAAAGCTCTGTATTTAAAGCACATATGCAATGAATCCTACAGCTTTCCGTAAAATGCAAGCACAACAGCCTATCTGCAGGACGGCTGCCTGACATATAGCACATTCCTTCCACTCCCATGCCAGATGATGGAGCATGGGTAGAGTAAAAAAACCCCAAGAAAAAGGGTTTCTGGAAACAAACTAGTCTTGCTATATTAGTACAGCAAATTTTCTGCTGTACTATTAGCTAATCTTGGAACAGGGAAAGACTGAACATCTCATATTCTAGGCAAGAGGTTACTTAGAAGTGACATGTCTCCATACCTGTCTCCTGCCCTTGTGGTTCTAGCCTGAAGTATCTGATTTACATTGCACAGACATTACTGTGGGATACATTGCACATATTTCCAGGTACAAGTCTTTTTAGCCTAAATTCCAAGGGTAAAAGCAGTCACTCAATCATCATCTATGTCTCCCAACAGCTTTTGAGCGTATTGGCTAATTTCAGTTTAGCTTGATTTTGAGGAACAGTGATCACAGAGCTAAAGATTTCTATAAGTTTTGAGAAATGTTGCAGGTGCTGAGATTTAGGAAAAGGCTTCATCATAAGAAAATTTTTAAGAGAAAGAGTGCCTTTAAGCACAGCAAACTCAGAGTATGAAGTGAAGCATGAAACTTAATTTGTTCTAATGATAATTATATTACTTATTCTGCAGGACAAAGCATTACACTGACCAGCTACTAACATGGCACTGTTGAGGATAGGCATGGCAGGACTCTAAAAATGTCATCAAGCAAGTAACAAGATCTTGTGATAGGAGGAGCTGGCTGGTTGATGTGCTTGAATGCAGCAGTTCATATGAATTCACCACAGTACATAACAAGTTTTTAATACAAAAAGTAAGAGTCAAATGCTGCATTCCAGCTGCAGCAAAACTCCTATTTACTTTGACAACTGGAACAGAGAAGACTTAGTTCTTGTGTGGTCTAATGTTGATTAAGTAGGATGTTGTGCCACTGTCTCTTCTTAACACAAAGGTAAAAATAATGAGCAGCTTATTTACAGAGGCTAAGGAAAGATTTTTGGGAAAAAAAGAGAAAATTGAGGAAGTGGTTGCAAACACTAATGCAGGGAAGAATGCTTTGATAAACATAATGCTGGTATATTTTTATTTTAAAGACAATGAAAAGTTACCTTACCTCACCTCCATGCTTGATCCTTCTCATATTAACTTCAATAGCTGCCAGACTAGGACATTAATGCAATATATGGGAAAATCTGCAGTTATGATGTATTTTTGTTTTACACTGTTCATCTAAAGGTCCCAGACAGTAGTAGGTAGTTACTTTTACTGAGATTTCTGCAACATGCTTTCTGTTTAGTTTAGGATCCCAAAGCAGCAGTTATTGAGGGACGACAGATCCCAGTGCTGCCTGCTAATTAGGAGCCCTACAAATGTAGGTCACAAAAACAAAAGCAAAGCTTTTCTGAGAGAAGACAAACGTGTGATTTGTGAATGAAAAGCCAGGAAGTTTTAAAAGTGAAACAGAAGTAAATTCAATCAGGCTTTTTCTTACAAATGAAAGAAGTGAAAACTCTCGGCTTTTAGCACTTGAAGGGTAGAGAAGATTTTGTCAAGCCTTTGTTCTTCCAGATAAACTGAAACTCCAGCCAGTTAGATTTAGGAATATCTTTTCCAATGCTAATCAGAATGAGGAATTTGTTTAAGAAATATCAAATTGTCACAGGGCCAACCATTATATAGAAGGAACAGGAAAAAGGAGTTTTAATAATCTGTTCATCCCCTAGTTGTCATTAAACTAGACTAGATTTGTTAAATACAGCTGTAGTCTTGCTCCCTCATTCAGTATCAGGCACACTTCAAATCTGTCATTGCTTGATTATTTAGGTTCTTCACATTTGCTTTAATTCTGGAATATGTTTTAAGGTTTGTTGAGCATTTTCACATGTGAAGATCCTTCACTGGGGGAAAAGTGAGAGTTTGTTCTTAATCAACATGGAATATCTCTGTTATGTGAATTCTGAAGATGCAATTATTCTCTCCTTTAGAAAGACTGACAAACTGCCTGATTGTACACCCTTACAGATAATAAAAGTTATTCTAGAAAAGTTTACAGTAGCGTGCCTTCAATACACACATGTATATCTGTCTTGCTGAATAACTGCCTGTTATAAAAAATCCAACACAATCTACCTTTCCTCTTACAGAAGTCAATATAAGGGTCTTTTCTATTACTTAATTTAAATGTAATTTAAATATGATTTACCAAGAAAAGTGAACCTGAATCTGAGATCAAAAGAAAGGCAGTCACTGCAGCCCTTCAGATGTATATTTACATGTATTTTTAAGCCATGTCTTCCTTCTCAACAAATATTTTTTAAGTAATGTGTAATATACACGTTTTTAACCATGATGAATGTCATGGCTAAATAGCAAGGCACAGTAGGATTTGTGTTTGCTCGCCAATAACCACGCACTTGAATGAGGACTTAGGATATCTAAGTCAGAGAGACCTCCTGCTCTAGCTCTTTCTTTTCACTGAGCACAAATTTTGCAAATATTCATTCAGTAGAATTTTTCCATCTTCCCAAACGTAATAAATTCTGCTTTTTGTCATCTTAACAAAGTGTCAGAGAATAGGGTTCTAAAAGCAAAATTACTCTCGTCACTCTTTACCACAAATCTGTCTCTAAGAAATTGTTGTTCTGAATTCCTTTCCCTCATCTGTGTAGTTGCAAAATGCAATTTTAAATTATAACCATGAAAGGCCATTGATAGGCCTGTCACAGACTGTAGTAACCCTCCCCCTCACAGTCGTTTCTCCAATAGCAAATTTAGTCAGAATATCATCTATTTTATCAGTATAGAAAAAGAAACACTTGGTGACTAGATTCTTAAATACCTAAAAATCCCACTCCTTAACCTTTTTTTTCCATGAAGACCATGATTTAACATCCGAGTTATTTCACAGTCTTTTCTGGAGCCCAGTGTTTTTAGTTGCAACACAAGACAACTGGATTTCATTTGCTGCTATACCACAGCTACTGATCTTGGGAAAGCTTCCAAGTCCCTCAAATTAGCACTTAAATTCTGCCTAAATCCAAAATTGTGACCTTCAAAACCCACTGCTCAACTGCTGCCAACCCTGGAGGCATATGCTCAGACTGAGTGATTATCTCCCAAGACCTAAGTCATAACCATGGAATTAGGCTCTGTACAAAATACAGTAGAAGATATGTTAGGTTTTTTAAACAGATCCAAAGAAGATTTACTTTACTCTGTGGCTCAGTGATTAGAGCTCTCATCCTATAAAGAAGTACCTCATTCCCTGAAAATAGTCCTGAAAAAATGGTGGGCATCTTGTCCATTACACCTATCAAATGGCCTGAGAAATTCCTCTGGACCATAGGGAGGAATATGCTTGCTTCTCACTAATTATGCATCTATAATATATTCCCACTTCCACCCATAGAATTTGATAGAAAGAACTTTTTCCTGCTGACAGGATACACATAATACTTTCCTTCATGTTTTGGGAGTCACACATGTAATATTGCCTTTAAGTCTGATTTTGATCTGTAATATACAGGTAAATAGCTTGAGACACTTCATATTTTCCACCTGTAAAATCACAGTCCTACTGGCAGACACAGAAAACATGACAAATTTCTTCCAAAGAAAGTTGCACATGATTGCCATGTGCAAGTCAGGAGTACCATCAGGAGAACAACTGGGGATGTAAGTAAAAGTCAGCTAGATAAAATGGAAGAATGGAATTAGGCTAAGACTCTAATATTTCAGAGGTGTTTACTGTAGTAGAAAAAATAAATATATTTCTTAATCCTAAAGCCAAGGATGTTTTGCAAAGACCTGGGATACATATAACAATTAGTTGTTTGTTGAAATTCAGCTTCACTATTTTAAGAAATATACTTTGCACAAATTGTTGAATAGTGAATAATTCTATATGACTGTAGATCTATTTATATGGTAAACTACAAGGAATTTTTTTCCTTCTGACTTAAAAATGTTGAAAATAGGAGCAAAAGTATTTTCAACCATTAACAAAAAAGGGAAAATATATACTGTTAAATCACAGGAATATTATAAGATTAATATGGAAAAGTTTTCATTTCCAAAGGAAAAATCTCTTTGTAATATATTACAACACAGCAGAGCACTAAGGAGAAAGAATAAATGTGGCCTGGAGTTTTGGGGCATTTTAATTGTGTAATGTATTTTAAAGCAAAGTAACAGATTTCAGACAAGGAATTAATTACAGAAAACATTTTGAAGGATTAAAGTACAGGGGTACCATCTTTCAAGTTTTTCTCTGAAAATTTTCACCAGTCATTCTGAGCAAAAGTATTTCTTCTGTGAAGTCTGATCTTATTTTTTCTCCCCCTTCTCTCCCTCACATTCCCATTTTTTCTCAGACCAGACCAAAGAAAATGTTATCCATTTTCCCTCCGAGATGCTCACCAACGTCTCTTCTGTCCTCTGCTTTGATCTACTACTAACCTCTTCAATCATTGCATAACCACAGAGCTGATATTTCTTTTGAACTCTAAGTTAAAAAAAAAAAAAAAAATATGTACAGATTGGATTTTGCTGAACCACTTCCTTTGTTAGATATTAATTTTGGATCTTCTGGTAGTCTAGGCTTTTTCTTTCCCTTCTTCGATTTCAATCAGGATGTGATCTCTTATGAGAGAACCCCTTAAAAATGCAAGCTTGTAACTGATCTAAACTTAAGTGAATGATGAAAAGATGTTTTTATCACTGTATTTCACAATGCTACTAAGCTTCATATCTACGCGAAGAAAATATTTTAACTTCTATAATACAGTTCTACAAGTTAGCATCCTCTGCATGAGGTAAAAGATACCTATTAGCAACTCTTAAATATCCTCATAGCCCTTAAACTTCGAAGACCCTTTCCAAAAATTTTGTTATTTCTCCTGTTCACAATCCGTTGAGAGGCTGAGACAAGAGTATAGGTTTCAGAAGTGAGATATTCGAGTCTTTTCACCCACAACGTGAGATAAATTAGAATTGCATCTGTTGTTGGCTTTGAATTGTCATCAGAATATGTGGAAGAAAAAAATTGCCACAGAAGGATAATTTATTTTCCATCTTGCCTTATGCTTACTCACTGACTAATGCAGTATTTTGGCTGTTTTCTTCTGTCATAGACATATAAGCATTTGTTTCCTAATATCTTTTTATTTATTTCCTGACTCGTTCAGTTGTCCCTTGGTTCCCAATTCAGGAAGTGTCTCTTTCAAAGAAGTTATGTAAGCACATAAATTCACGTGAACTAATTAAAGTCTAGATTATGTGCTATAATCCCCAGCCACTCTAGTATTCAAATATGGGGCGCTATGCTAAACTTGTGCTAAACTGCTTTTCCTACATCACAGGAATATACCATTTTTATTTTTTTCTTTGATGTCCATATTTAAATATGTCATCCAGATAGATACCATAAGATTTCCGTAAAACAGAAATTAAACTGGATGAAAGATTAATTAAACAAGTATTAAAAGTTTGCTTAAGCAAATAGGTATAAAAATATAAGGTCAGTAAAAAAATGACTAAAACTAAAAAGAAAGATTAAAAATACCAACCTTAGCAAAGTTGTTTGTGATTTCATTGTTTAAACATAAGTAGAAAATAATTGTCTCATCTAGACATGCAAAACAACTCCAACCTTACTTTGTACTTTTCTCAGATATTTGTTATATACAGTTGAAATTTTGTAAAAATTGTGTTCAAGTAACTCAAAATTTTAATCACTTCCTAAATTTGTAAAAATATGATCCTATTAAACTTGGTAAGGTTATCTTTTTTAGTGTCAGTTGAAGGTTATATTGCCAAAATTTCTTTACTCTGATGCTCATGAAAACTTCTCAAGGAGAAGAGATTAGGAAGCTTAAAGAATCATTCTTTAGGAGTTCCTACCATTGACCTAACCTTGTTTATACTATTGGTTATATATTTTTTAACAGTTTTTCACTCAATTAAATATATTTCATTTTAAATTGCTATTCATATAGAAGTGATTATTGTGAAGGAGCCTCTTGACACAAGCTCTTTAAAACCATCCTTTTTATTGAAAGGCCAAGACTCACTGATTTCACTTGGTTTATCACTTTTTTTCTTACCAAAGGTTAGGGGAGCATTTTAGTGAAGTTTTTTCATACTCTAGCACTATGTAGAAAGATTCTTTTATCTGTTAACATTAACAGGTACCTCTTCACAGAAACATAATGTCCGTTTTTCAGGTCAGTGTTTTTGCAAAATTAGAATAAATTTGCACACAACCCACTCTAATTGGAGCATTTGACAAAATATTTGTCAATGATTTATCCACTTGTGAGCATACTTGGTATATGTTTTTGTCCCAGTGTGCTTTTGCACACTGATTATTGTGGTCTAAGTCTCTTAGAGCACCTAATGGGACTTCTTCATATGCTAATCGAACGGGGTTCTACGTTTTAATGTTACCTTTCAGTTACAATAATTTCATGTAATTTTCTACATTTGCATACTTGGGTTGTTGAAGGGTTGTAGGGAAGGACACTTGGATTCTTGTCCCCTGCATTAGTAAGTCCTGCATCAAACCACTACAGTTCATCTGGCACCTCAGGTCTTTCCACTCCTGGGTTACTGTAGGACTTTCCCAAACACAACACAGTTCTCCTTCTAAACATGTTTCCCTCAAGAATTTTCTGCAAAGTCAGAGCAACTTTTTGGTTTTACACTCTGAAATGTTTGTACTGAATGCCAATCAATGGGCTAGCCTCACAGGACTATAAGTTGTTATGCCAGACATTTAGTTCATCTTACTCTTAAATAAATAAATAAATAAATATCCCAGAATTCACATGAACTCTTAAACTCGTCTAGGTGTCTACACCTCTAAGCAGTTTCAAGTAACACCACTTTCTCCAGATAAAAATTTCTCTCCACAGCAGTTTTCCTCTCCAAAGGGTCCCTCAGGGCCTGTATAGTTAAAGCATTAAGAAATAAGGCCTAAGAATATTTAGTTTTGTTTGCTGGATATATGTCTTTAATATCAGAGCAAAATTAGATTGCCATTTCATAGTCTGTGTATATCTTCATATATATTGTATAGGCTTCAACGTTCTGTGAAAAAAAGGTACACATGAAGTGCTACTTTTGTCAAAAGTCTGAAAAATTACTAGATACTCCTGGGGAAAGTGTGTTGGTTTCTACACAGTTATAAGTCACGATATTTATGGCAGATTTTGAGATGAGAAAAGAAAGGAGGGTTCCTCTGCTGACAGGTACTAGCCATTAAGTCTCCAAGCTGGGAAGTTTAGGTGCTAAAATGTCTTATGAACAGGGAATCAAGTATCTCTGCTCAGAAAATGAGTCAAACTCAAGTCCAGCTAGCAAGGCAGTTTAGAAATTTTCTGTTACCTCATGTCCATTCTCTAAGGCCCATTTGGTGCTTTTCTCTCTCAAAGATTTCAAACAAAATTAAAGTACAGATGGATTTTACATCCAGACATTCAGGCCCAAAGTTTCCTCTGCTCCTAACCCAGAGACCCTGAATTAGGCAGCTGCAGAAAACCTACCTGCATCTTTGGGCTGCCCTCCACTTAGAATCCCTTTTTTATCTATAAATTTTTCATCTCCATGTGAAACTTTTCCCACCATACTGTTAAGTCTGCTTTTCCAGAAGTCGTCTGTCTTGGCTTCAGGCTTTTACACTGGTATTTGGTAACTGACTCCTCAATTACATCTGCTAGAGTAGCTGTTGCTTTTTTTAACCACTTCTGAGATGCTATAGTATTGGATCGCATCACTTCTAGTTTCAAGGTGAGTAAAGGCTCTCCTTGACTTGGTATAAAGTAGTAATTGAGTACATAAATTTACAGTAAGATGCAATGAGCTTGTTATACATACACATAGCTCTGTGATCTTGATATATGAAACTTGTGTTGTTAAATCCTACTAAAGGGGATGAAGACTACTGGTACGTGAGTTACTATTCTCAGTCATCTCTGCAGAGTCAAGGCACCTCACGTAAGATAAACGTGTTGGGATTTCAACTCAAGAATGACTCATACGGAAAAATGAACGATTCTTAGAATCTGTGTGCTTTGTGGCAGACTTTCCACTGCATTGGGCCAACATTATTCTGATACGGGGACAGAGGAATCTTTACTGACATTTCACTAATATAAGACAGTAGAAAAATCAAAAGCATAAAAGAAGGAGCTGTGCAGATCTTAACACTGTCATAGAAACAGAAGAAGTGAGAATGTATTGCAAGCCAGATTCCTCATAGGCAGACATAGGAAAAAACCAAACAAGTACTGAAACGAGCCAACCTATCAAAATTGTACCTTAATATTAACAAAGAATATAGACAACTCAGCTGTTCAAAATAAGTCGTGTAGTAAATCTGTCTAGACTGTATCACTATTTGAACCCCGTGCCATTTTTCCTATACAGGAAGAAATGTACAGTACTACAGTATGGGGTGATGAGGTAACTGTCACAAGAATGGATCAGGAATACACTCAGACAGGTAATAGACAGAAGATGACAAGCTGCTCTCCCTGATTTTGCAGCAGCCCACAGGGCTGCTGGGTAGATTACTTCCCCTTCATCAATTCAGAGGTGATCACAGTATGCTGGCATAATCATGAAGGAATATAAATCAAAATAATTTCTGCTAAATTTCCTGACCATATTTTGCTAGGTCACCTAATCAGAAAATATCTTGTAACTCGTACCTATTTATAACTAAAAAGCTCCAAATTAAAATAAAGAAATACAGAAAAGAATGGAAAAGTTTTCAAGCATCTCAGTAGTGAAAACAACTATTACTGAAATTTTTATCAAGATAATTTTCAATTTTTAGATGTTTCGTAAAAAAGGAGCAATAATTTTAACAAAAAGTAGCTGTATATCCAACTGAAGTAAATAGTAATTGAGGACTCAGATTGCATATTTAAGTGCCAAATGTAAACCTGAGAAATTAAATAGCCACTTCTGAACACCTTGATCCACCTTTTGATAGACAGGGATTGCTGCACTTAAGTAGCCTGAATATGTGGTAAGATTCAATGCGAAACCCAAGATGCCGTGGTTAACATGACAGTTTTTCACACAAGCTGCCACATTAGAAAAGTTCTTTCCTGTGAAATGATTATTATCTCCAGTTATACCAAACGCTTTAAACTGCCATTGAGGTTAGTGAACTAAAGGCAATCAATATGTCATGAGGTGTCCAGCATATTAAGGATACAAAAGCTTGTAATATATGTTACTATCAGTCTTTCTGTTTGAAGCTCACATGGTTTCAGTGCAGTATCAGTTCTCTCCTATCTCTTTTTCTAGACTTGTTTTCAGAGGATAAAAATATCTTTAAGACAATTACAGACCTCAATTCACTTGTGAAGAAATAGCTTAGATGGGGCCATATTTTAAATTTGGCATTAGTTCTAGACCTGACTCAGAGTTACTGCAAGAACCTTGCTTACAGGGGTGACAGCGGATGATTCACTCAGTGTTGTTTTGTTGATCCAGCTGTAGGGCTGAATTGGACAACAGACTTCTAGAAAGACAGAAAACCAGAACTTTTTAGCAGACAGCCTTGGATCCACCAAGATGACTCACATTCTTGCAGTAAGAAGTAACCCTTGTCTTAACCAGTTCACAAATTAACAATGATTAATCGAGCATAAAAAAGGCTGTAATGACTACGTAAAACACATTCCAAATGAAACCTAAATCCTTCCAAAAATAGTTGTGAGTGTTATAATATATTCATATCTGTTATGCTTCCTTCAACCTGCACCCTGCCACTGCTGTACTTGTCACAGAATGTTACTACAATAAAGGATAGCAGAAATTTAATTTCAAAGTATTATTTGCAAGGTTTTGAACACATTTGACTTCGAATTTCCGTGTCAGCTTTGGGTCCAGAAATGACTCAGAAAACTACTTAGTCTGTTTAACCACTCTTTTTCAGTTTTATTTTATGCTGCACCCATTTTTGTATCTTCCCTCAGCTCTTATAATATTGAATAGATTAGAAATGTGTAAACTTGTTCATCATAAATCTTGAAAAAAAAAAAAAAAAAGGTTAAACAATAACAAATAGCAACACATGTGAGTTCTCTGCATCTGTGTCTGAAATATACCACCCTGGTGATTTCTGTGAGCAGAAAACACAGTTCAGAGATTGGGTCATGATTAATCCATAGTGATAATAGGATTTGGGATAAAAAAATAAAAATAAAAAAGAAAATAATTGCATTTTTGCAGACAGGTAAACATGAGAAAACTGCAATCTATTTATAGCTACAGGCAGATGGTTTCATAGATTCATGTCCAATAGGAGAAATAGCAGCTCTGTCAGGGAATATATATATTGTGAATTATTCACTCTGCTCAAGTAATAAGTGGGGTCAGGATAGAACAAAATAATACATTGATTTTTCCTTTCAAAAAAGCAAGACTGTGAACGGTTAGTGCAGGTATTCATTTGAACCGTTACACCAAGCCCAGGGACCAGCTGCCTGCCCCTCGGATTAGGTTTCATTCTTACTTCCCAAGCCCCCTATACTAGGTCCACAGTTCTCAGACTGCTGACACTCCAGTCCTGTCTAAGCCTTGGAGGTGCTTGAAATCAATTTGTTCCTCCGTTTCAGTGCACAAATTTCCTCGGTACTGGCATATCACTTACTCAGAGATGCGTTGGCTGAGGGGATAAAATGTCTACACTGCAGTGAAAGCCAATAAAAGGCACGAGGCAGCTAAATCCACCCTAACTCCTTAGAGAAGCCTGATCCATTAGACATGCTCAGGTCATACACTGACTTCCACACAATAGCCTAACAGAATAGACTAACATTTGCGATATGGGAAACCTACACTCTTGACTCCTTTTGGCCGTGGTAGTTTTGAATCCACAGATGCCATTTTTAAGAAGGTGTTCTTAATGTAAGACTGAAGACTGGAATAGCTGAAGCCCCTACCCTTGGAGATACCGAAGGTGTGAGGCTGAGCAGAAGGGAAAGTGAGACTTATGGCACTGGAGCAAAACTGAGCCTGATGGGGGTGTAGTCCAGGAAAGTTAAAAAGTCTTCATTTTTCAGTAATGTAGGTTTGGGTTCACAGTGTGAGTTATATAAAAGGACACTAGGTCCCTGAAGATATCCTGGCCTCTGTTGATGCTTCTCTTCCAGGCCTTCATTTTCACTCTGTGAAGCCTTACATGGTTCTGTCATTTTGTCTAAGTATGCGGTTGTCTATAGTAGCCAGGTGCCGTTATCATAATTCATAATCTAGTTCCTGACTAAACCATCTACTCTTACAAGCGGAGAGTAAAAGGCAGTTTCACCCCAGAGGAGCTCAGAAGAAAGAAAAGACATGAAGAGAAATGGTAGAGCCTGAATTAGTGGCTTTCTGTGGGCTAAGCAGGAATGATCACACGAGAACCCCTAGAACATGCCTTACAATCTGATATTTCAGTGTCTACCATTCTTTTTTTTTTTCTTTTTACTTTGTTATGAAGCTTGTACAAAACTGTGTATATGCAAATTTTACAAATAATAAATTCTGAGTTTATCTTCATCTGTGGTCACGGCAGACCTGTTCAAATTTCAAAAATGGGAACTGTGAACTGTTTTGGTTTGGGTTTTTTCTACATTAGCTTTGCCAAAGAGAGTTGTATTATGTATTATCTATTGTGTCACAGCTGGACAAAGTACTTGAAACACTGAATGAGTGAGGAGGGGGGCTATATAAAGATTTTATGATAGTTTGTATTATATTCCCACATAGACTTAAATTCTGGACTTCAAAGTATTTTTTCTGAGATGGTGATTAGAGTTAGTGCAGTGACAGCTGCCAGGATTTTAACTACATAAATTGAATTTTGGACATTGAAATTGCATTTCTGACCACATCCCAAAGTCCTGAAAAGTGAAATGTTGGGCTTGGGACATAATTAATTTGCAGCATATTTCAGAAGAAAAATCTATTCATGACTAATATATGTCTATCCTTTTCTGCTCTGTAAAGTACATCAAAATACCATCTATTGTCATTTTAGATATACCAAACTCCAGTGAACCAGACATTTGGAGCTTATACAAGCAGGCTACTGTTTGACCTAGTTTCATTACAAGCCTGAAACTGCCCATTACCCACTTAATGATGAGTAAGATGAAAAATTGAATCCAGTCTACCTCACAGGACTTGAAAAACCATCCAGACAAAACTCTTGGCTAAGGAAAGCAACTCAAATTAATATGCCAGACTGTCAACTCCAGTGGCTGAGGAGGGAAGAGTCGGCACACTCATTTCTTCTGCTCCTTCCACAGAAGCCAGGTCTCACTAAGTCCCAGCAGTGGGGCAGGTATCTGGGTGAGGTTGAACCTGAGCTCATCACTGCTAAATTCACCAAAACCTTCCCACTGGAGTACACAGCTTTTCAGTCATCTTTCAAATAGCAGAAGCAGCAGTGGGGCTGTCATGCCCAGGTTAACAAGCTCTGCTTTCTCAGCAATGCCTACTGATGTGGGCTTAATATTTCACTCATTGTGACTGCTGTTTTCAAGGATGGCTCAGTCTCTGTTAATACAGCCTGTGCTATACAGAGCTATACACTTAGCTGTGAAATGGTAGAATTAACTACACAAGCTCAAACTCTCTTCGTTTTACCAACATAAGGAAGAAAAAAACCTGACACTTCAGTCCTTAACTATCAGTGTGTGATGGAAATGTGCTTAAGGTTAAAGGCTTGTTTAAATCACTGGACAAATCAAGGTCTAACACTGATGAGAACAGATGGCTTATCCTAGATTTACACAAGTATAATTGAGAGCAGAATTTGTTCTGGGGTGTCAAATAAGTATAACAATGAATTAAACAGTGCAACCAATTTAAAAGAAAAATGCTCATTAGTGTGAATAGAAAACCATCACAGCAGAAAAGTGCCAGCACTTACTGCAATACATCAGCTATTCCCATTAACATAGTAACTAAAAATTTCGGAAGAGTATGATGCATGGCTAAACAGAATACTGCAAAATGATAACTCCCATCCACATGACTAAATCACACTTCTTTCCTGTCTTTCTCACCCTTCCTTGTCTTTATCTGCTGATGTTTTATTGAAAAAATTTAACACAGACAGTGAAAAAAATGAGGAAGAAAGGTAAAGTTGTTTTGCATATAATAATACATGCATACATGAGTTGTACTGATCCTATGTAAAAATAAATAAAAAATTAACAAAACAAAACCAATTTTTTGGTTTAAGATAGAGCCTCCAAAAGAAGTAGTTTCTAACACTGCCCATTTTTGAGTGGAGCAATTCCAGACCAACTTTGAAAATCCCAGTCAAAGCACATAGTTTTGCAGTAGACTCATCTGGATAGTTTCTTAGCCAAAACAATTTCAACAAAAAGGCTGGTTCCAGACATACCGTATTAAATAACCTCTGAATTGGCAAAGAGTGATGCATACATTCCATCTGAGAGTCTGCTATGGGTCCGGTCAGTTGAGGTAATGTAAGTTCAGTTTCACAGCTAAGAACTATAACAGCATTTTCAGCAAATAATTGTCAAAACAGTCCTTTTGCACATTCAGTGTTGAAGTATATATAAAAATCTGGCTAGATAAAGGAAAAAGAAGAGTAATGTGCTATTTCAGACTCTTTAAACTTTTAGAAACAAAACAGAAGAAAAGTGGGTTGAATGGTTGCAGTGAAAACAGAAATAAATGTGACTGCATAATTTTATTGGCAGACATGAGTATATGGTCATCATCATACAAGAGCCTGGGTTTTTTTCCTCAGTTATGTCATAGTTCACTGTAATTTCACTTGCTCTGGGGGAATTAGAGTTGAGAATTAAAGTAGTCTGTAAATGGTAAAGATGGGATAAATCCTCATCTTCTCAGCTTAAATTATTTTTTACCTTCTCCTGCCTTTCTCCTCATGATCATGGCACATTTCTGTTTACCTTTAGTTTGAGATCCATTTGTGTAGACAGGGACAATGTGGATGGAACAGTGCAAAGAGGTCTTCTTCCTTGCAGCCAGGTGCAGAGGTGCAGGCAAAGCAGGAGCAGAGGAGTGGCCATGGCTCCCCGTAGCCCCCTGCACAGGCAGCAGGATTGAGGGCAGGGGCTGAGAGACAGGGTTCTGACCATGAAACCTCTTCTTCTCCCATCAGGATCCTTCTCTTCATATTACTCTTGGCAAACACTCCACAACTCTATCTTTCCCACCATCACATTTTTATTTTTTAAAATCTTAGCCCATCCTGTGCTCTGCTACATTCAGTGTAGCCACAAACCTTAATGGTAGTGATATATAAAACTTCCGAAACAAAGCAGGAATATTGCAATACTTACTGTGACTTCCAGTCAGTCTGCGAAAGCTTAGGTTATTATCTCCTACCACATGTTCCTTTTCCCAACACAATTCAGGGTCAATCTAGTTTTTACTCAGCAGTCTTCTGTATAGCAGTTTTCTTGGATATTTGAAGAACTAGGCTTGAGTACAAATACAATGCAATATTCAGTATGCAAGTAAGCAATATTTGCCCTGGCAGCCAAGAGGGCAAAACACATCCTGTGGTGCATCAAACACAGTAAAACCAGCTGGTAAAAGAGGTCATTACCTGGCTGTATTCAGCGTTGGTGTGGCCTCACCTTGAGTACTGTGTGCCATTCTGGATCCCACAATTTAAGAAGGATGTGAAGGTCCTTGAAGGCACCCAGAGGAGGGCAACGAAGCCAGTGAAAGAGCTGGAATTAATGTCCTGTGGGGATCATCTAAGGACTTCGGGCTTGTCTAGTTTGGAGAAAAAGAGGCTGAACGACAATTTCATTGCTCTCCACAGCTTCCTGAGGAGAAGTGGAGAGGGAGGTGTTGATCTCTTCCCCCTGGTATCCATTGACAGGACAAGTGGGAATGGTTCAAAGCTACACCAGGGGAGGTTTAGACTGAACATTAGGAAGCATTTCTTCATTGAGAGGGTGGTTAAACACTGGAACAGCCTTTCTAGAGAGGTGGTCAATGCCCCAAGTCTGTCAGTGTTTAAGAGACATTTGGACAATGCCCTTAATAACACTCTTTAACTTTTGAAAAGCCCTGAAGTGGCCAGGCAGTTGGGCTAGGTGACTGTTGTACATCACTTCCAGCTGAAATATTCAATTCTGTTCTGTTCTGTTCTATTCTGTTCTATTCTATCCCAGTAATTCTCATCTACTTTGAATATTTTAACTATAAAATCAACAGTATAGCATTACCCAGAGACCAGTACTGCAACATTATATGATCTTACACATGAATAAAGTTCTATATGCATATATATATATAGATACATACGTATATCTAGTGGTCTTTTTGAGGATTAATTGTACAGCCTGCTTCTTAGCTGCATCCATCACGGAGGGAACATGACACTTTCCTCCAGTTCATCCAAAAAGAGCTTTAACTGAGTTAGTGAGTTTCTTTATGCTTTTCTTTAAAATATATATAGAAAGAGTATTTCAGGAAACCTAATAATACAAGGAACCTTTGCACCACTGATAACAAAATTTTAACTGGTTCTACTGACACTTGTAAGTGGGTCCAGACAGGGATAACCAAAGGTACATATTGCCTACTTGTCATAAGATTTTTCCACAGGGTTTGAAGTGTGCACAAAGAATGAAGGAAGAGAACCAGGAAGACCTCTGGTGCAGACTGACACAGATTTTTTTATTCCAAGTGTATCTCAAGAGCAGTGAATGCAGCACACTAATTTGGGTTCAAGTAGTTCGATTGGATTCACACTAGCATAGCTTTCATGGCCTGGCTAGCATGTCTACTCATGTGAAAACATAACCCTGTGCCTCTAGAAGCAGAACAGAGGTGGCTTCAGTTCACAACTTTCCTACTGTGACACCCACATCCAAGGTCAATAAGTCATTGCTTCAGCACTGATTTTATCTTGATGAACTATCAAAATCAACTCTTCTTGTTACAAAGCCTCATACAAAAAGGTGACCGGGCTTAATCCTGACAAATCTTGGAGGACTATTAAAAAGACAGAGCAGGAAAAGACATAGCTGTAAATTACAACTGATGACTGCTGGTACTTCAGCGGCTCATACTTTGTTTAAGGTCAAAATCTGAGTATCAAATGTCTACAGCGATTGGTATCATTAATCAAATTTAAGCTCCTACAAGTGTTAGTGCTTTCAGTTTAGAGGCAGATATTTTACAGCTCTTTGCAGATTTAAGATAGTTTGGGTGCTTAGTACCCTTTAAATCTTTCAAAGGCAAAATGTAACATGACTTGGTTTATGTACCTCATTTTGAGTCTGTTTTTACTGATACAAAGAATAGTTTCATTATGTCATAAGTGTCGTTCTAATGCTTTTCAGAAATAATACCTGCATGATGGTAGATATCAGAAACATTTTGGCTTCTTCAGTGTGTACAGACCCCTTCAGTTCACCATAAAAATGGGATAGGCAAACCCATAGAAATTTAAGTGAAGTTCACACAAGGGGAAAAAGATCCATAATGGCCTGAACTCATATGAATCATAAAACCTCCATCTTTTCCTGATTCTGCTGTCTGTCCTTGTTAGATTTCAAACTGTTCGGAACTGTTGCTTAACAAATGAATGTCCTGACTAGAACACTAGGGATCAACCTTGTCAGGGACTGTAGATGATAATGTAATTCAAATTATGTAAATAAGTATGATTTTCTTTGCAGCCCTTAATCTAGGAATGTTGCATTAAAAATTTAATAACTGAATAAATCTACAAGCAATTGTGGAAGCAAAACAAGATCTAAGACTTCCTTTGTGGGTAATCACTTTTTGTGCTGGTGAACAGAGGTGCACCTTTCTCATTTGTTTTCCCTGTGGCAATATGACTCCTGCACTCTTTTCTGTGAAGTAGTCCAGCCACTGTGGAAAGCAGCCCCATGGCTGGTGTCCATCATAGTGATCACACCAGTTACCTTGGCAGTAGGAGCTATAGGCTCCCACTCCTCAAGACAGAGATTTTCTAGGATGGTGATCAAAATTGTTGGCTCCCACAAAGATGGTGAATGATTGTTCTTGAATGAAAATAATAATAACCTTTAGGTTTTTCTAGTTCAGTGTGTCAGACATGCTCTGAACATGCCTGATGGATCACCTAGGGAACTTAAGAGACATTTAGGTACTTCCCTAGCCAGCTCTGAACTGCTTAGCCAGAAGGTAGGTGCCCAAATGTACAAACCAGGATGTGTCAGGGCAGGCAGAGGGAGGACTTGGAGCTCCACTGTGGTTTGATTTCAGGTGCCTCTGGAGAAGATCCAGAATGCTGTCTTATCTCCAGGCTTGATACAAAGTCAGTATCCTAAACTTCATTGTGGACACCCAGCTTCTTTGTTTTTCTTGCTGTCAATATATTGTAGTAAAACAAAATTTCAGAATAAGTGGAGCTGGAATAATTTAAAAGATCCACGTGTTAGGGCAAGTTAATGCTTAGAGGTGTCTGAGTAATGGAGACACTGGATAAATGCTTACAGAGTGCTTTACTACTTCTCAGTCCATATAAGCCATAAGCAGCATGTGTCTAGCATACAGAGTTTTCTGAATAGAACGGTATATTCCCATTGACCTTGAAAACTGTTGCATTTAAGATGGCTTTCTTCAACTATCCTTGTACTGAGCTAGATGTCAAAGCTTCTGCCACTCCATCAAACTTGATAATCTATTTCCAAAGTAACAGCTCATTTAGCATTAAAATTGGCACTTAAGGGTTGATATAAAATGTAAATTAAATGTAGGATATGAGTAAATGAGGCTACTTTTATAATTTAATTTTTGTATTGGTCCCAAGGTTGATATTTTTATCCAAATCATACATACTCTTTCTCCTTTAAAAAGTATGGTTTTCAATTTCATTTGTGGCATTGCTTTCAAAGCAGAGAAACATCACCTTCACTACAAATTCACACAAGACTAATATGACTATCAATCACAGTGTCTTGGAGAGAGCTAGTAAGATTTCAAAGCTAGGGATAAAGATAAAAGAAATTAAATTAAGTAATGCTAGAATGAAACAATCAAGATTAAATGTGTTCTCAGCTGCTGAGTTAACCCATTCTGAGTTTTATTGAAAAAAAGGTTGAAGAAATGAACCTTTAACATCAATTTATTTTGGGGTGATTTTTTTTAAACTTGAGCTCAGAGCAGCTGAATTTCTTCTGTCACTTAAAGTAAAAAACTGACATTATAATTTCTTACTAACGACTCTGAAGTAGTTAACACTCGTGATAATGATGTCCAAACAGGCTGTGTGATTTAATTGGAACCCTAAAAGTTTTGAAAATTCCATATAGTAAGCAAATTCATGGGCTGATCATTTCAAAACTGCTCAAAATTCTTCAGCCTGAATTGAATTAGTTATTTCATTGAATTAGTCTTAACTGAACTAAACTGAAAATAATGAAAATAATTCTTCAAATGTGAAGAAAGACCAGGAAATCATAGCTGCTAAATGCTATCTTGGGAGAAATAAACTTCAGTGGGTGACGAGTGAATATCCTCAATGAAAATAGTGCAAATTCAAACCATGGTTGTCATATCCAATAACAATCTCCAATAGAAATTCAAGAGATCATGGCTCAATTCTCTTCAGATATGAGCAACATAGTTTTCTGGGTAATAGTTAATTGTTTGGATATCTTCACCCACTAGCACCTCCTCCAGCACTGAAGTTCTTGCTAGTGTGTTTTGGCCCTGCACTGTGATACCTGAGACAGAGGGTCAGAGAGGGGTACACCTGAGTGATGGATCTCCTGGTGAATGTACCTCGGTCACATCCTGGAGAACAGGCTGTCATCTCCATGTCTTAGGTCTGCAGCAGGGCATCATGTCTTCTAGTGGCCCTCCTCTGGATAACCTCCCTCAGCAGGTAGCATACAGTCCAGGGCTGCCTCTCTCCTACTCCTCCACCCATCTGTGTGGACAGCTAGTTGACAGACCACAGAGCAGGGCTGCCAGTGGCCTGGCAAAAGGGACAACAGCAATGCGTAAGTTAAGGCTGCTAGCACAAGCCTGGATTTGAAGTCACATGCGGTACATAAGATTCAAGCACACAGTTTCTCTTTTGGGGTCTTCAATAATGGTGTCTCTCAAGAAAAGCAGACTAACTAAAACACATGATATTCAAGTAGGGGAGCTAAACTGCAATAATCTGCACAATATCTGCCTTAACCTGATTTCAGGCTTTTCTATAAAGGGTGGTCAGCTCAAAAATTGAGAAGGTTTAGACAGAATGGGTTGATGTGTATTTCTTTGTCAGCTATGCTAGGCTGGACTATCACTCCTCCTTTCCATCCTTACTGCCAGTCCCCACACTGTCCCAGAGGTGGAAGATCTCCTGGTGTTTCCTCACCCTGCTCTTACACTGGGCCTCATCATATGTGATAATGCCTGGCCACTTGTCCCCAAGCATAGGCCCACATACTGTCCCATCTCAGCTTCTCCATCTGCAACATCATGAGACAGGCTGAAGAACTGACCAAATTAAAGAAATAACTCTTTTGGAGAGTAGAAGGGAAATGGTCCATTTACGACAACCATGGGGAGAGGGGAGGGAGAGCAGGTAGGTTGATGCAATTTCACAGTTTAAGACAGTCACAGTGCCAACTGTATTAATAGGAACCTGAAGTGTTTTCCCCACCACCTCCCATCCACATCAGACGAGGGCTCATGTGGTCATTTGAATTAGGAGTTGATCTGGCTA
Organism: Athene noctua; assembly: GCF_965140245.1. Taxonomy (NCBI): domain Eukaryota; kingdom Metazoa; phylum Chordata; class Aves; order Strigiformes; family Strigidae; genus Athene; species Athene noctua. The sequence continues at coordinate 67,256,222 of NC_134039.1, forward strand.
AAAACTAACTCTGTAAGTGAATAAATGAGAGACTTATGTTTAACCCAGGTCACTTATCTAATCAATTTCTCAGCAAAGCCCTACAAAGGGCTGTACTGACAAGATGAGGGAGTGATAGAAAAGTGGGAATGAGTAATCTGAGGTATGAAGTAGTAATGGTTGCTTGTGCTGTATATGCTTTATAGCTGAAATAAATATGTGTCAAATGACAGACTTAGCTTTATCTTTTATACTTTCACAAAGACACATCTCACATTATGGAAAAATTTTAGGGAATTCAAAGGAATTGGAAGGTTTGTCTTGTTCACAAAAATTCACGGATAGATTTCAAAGAGAATCAAGGATTTTGTATCCTCAGCTTCCCTGTTTTACTTTCAAATTTGTCAGCACCACATTCTCAAATGCCTAAACCACAGTTTTCCTCTGAGCACCTAAAAATGTCTCCATTTGGTGCTTAAGTGTACTAAGTATGCTTGAGGAATGAGATCCCTGAGGATAGTGAGTGCCTGGCTGTTAATGTGCTGCTTCAGTTTTCAGCATATGCCAATCAAGAAGGGAAGGAACGAGCCAAGAATCCCAAACACTATTTCCCCATGCAACACACTCTGCTTTAAGGATGATGCTGAACTTTCCCTCAGATTTTAAAAATCTTGCAATTTTCTTTATACAATTTATTTTATTGCTTTCTGGACTCATTTTCAATACAAATCAGTGACAGAGCCAGTTGGCTTAGTAGTTGCAAAAATGGCCTTCAGAGTCAACCATTGTAACAAAGCTCTCAGAAAAATCCTTGGTGACAAAGAAAAGGAAGAGGAAAGGTGAATCTGTGTATATTTTATTGCAATAAAGAGAGGAGTTAATTTCAAGCAAACTTTTTTATGACCAATCAGCCAAAAGTTTAGTTTAGATCAAACAAATATTTGTCTAATATAGACAAGTTCTGGTACTTCTAAATGTAACAGTAACATGAACATGTAAACTTTCTTAAATCAACAGAAATTAAGATTGTAAATGTGGGAATGATACTCACCCCTAACAACCCAAAAACTACATTCCTCTAAACTGAAGAATTATAGCAGACATGGAAATGTTACCCAGCAAGTCAAGGCAACCAATACCTGGACCTTGAGCTTTTGGAGAACAGTCGGCCACATCCATGGCTTGGAGACATTTTGTAAGGCTCCAACCAAGTGATGACAGTCGTGGTGGTGGTTCCCTCGTTATCCCTCAGCCCCAGCCCTGAGCTCCCAGTCTTCCCTCACCACTCACCCTTTTCCCATAGCATATCACCAGCTTGATCATGCCACCACAGCTTCTTGAAGTCTGTGATGTAAATAAGATCATTGAAATGTTCCCTTAAAAAAGTAGTATATATTTGGGTTACCTCAGTACATTTACTGGTCAGCTTGACGCTGCAGGATAAATCAGTTCAGATGACTTTCTTGTGCTAATATTCTCCTCTAATACCTGAGTTAGCTCTCTCACTGACTAAGATTCTAATTTTGGAAAGGATCCCATTCAATTTGCTGAAGTCCTACTGAAGCTGGGCATATGGTTCTTTCCTGATAGGGCGTGTACATATATGCTTTCTCTGATGTCTTAGATCACAACTTATTTGTAAAATATATTATTAATTCTCTGGAATATTTGACATGTGAAAACATGAATAAGTAGATGAATAAATAAATAAATCCAAATATTTTCCTGTTGCTGAATAAAAAGGATTATTTTGGCTAATTTCCCTTTGCAGTGTTCGGAATACTGTTTAAGTGTATCTCTTCATCTCTATTTTGGGGGTTAAAAACCAAAGAGAATGGAAGAAAGCTAAAATGATCTTAAAGTTTTTTAAAGTTCCTTAACTGTTGTTTGCTAACTACTGGTAAAATATTGTCTCTGGCAAAATGTTTGTAGCAAGCACTTGGTTGTTTTAGTATAGCTGAAGGCCCTAGAGTGATTAAGTCTGAATAAATTCAACAGAGTTGACATATTCCTTTTTCTTACATTATTCAAAAAATACAGAGCCCATTTCCATTCTGTCAGAGTCCTTAACAGAAGGCTGTCAATTGTGACAAATTTCACAAAGCAATTCTTGATGTGTGTTTATGTCTTTTGGTGCTTGTAGCTGTCATGAATGACTAATTCACAACAAAAGCTTTATTTGATAAGTTTAGCATTTTTATTGCTTGTAGCATATCTATGTAGAGAATCCATTTTCAAAAAAATAATTATTTATCCTTCTTTTTCAGTAATCACTTTTTTGAATCATTTAAATCCATAATCATATATGGACACTTGAAAATCAAACTGTGTTCTATAGTTATGGTTACCCAGATCACTCAAGTGGAATAATTTCTGTCTAGTGTTTGGCTGGGTATGGAAATGTGTCTGGTAAGGACTCTTCCATGTGCACATGTGAAATATGTTCCGATGATCTGTGGGTACAAAGTTTTGAAATTTGTTTTTCATAAACACTTATTTCAACAGCTAAAGTCTATTAAAACTTCCATAGGAAATTAACTTGTAAAAGAGTAAATATGACCTACAAAAAGTCTTAACAAAATTAATGATCAAGTATTCATTAAAGTGTTTTAATGTTACTTGTCTTTCCACTATATAGCCTGGACTTACATCATCCAACTTCAAACACCTGAACAAGATGTGTCCACAACTGGAGTAGCTGATTTGATCAGTCAATACAGATAGCTTTGTCCCTTGGAAGTGATTTGGATCACCTAAGGTCTGAGCTGCAGCTGTGGACTGCCTCTCTCCACAACTGAACATATTGAGAGCCTAGGGCAATTAGGACTCAAGTTGAGATGGATTGGACAGATCATAAAGTGCAGTGTCCTGGCTTTAAAGCAGTGCCTGAACAGCTATGAAAACTTTTCTTCTACTTTGTTACTTGGCCAACTAGTGCTGGTTTTTGATACCTAGTAGAAATGAAGCAACAAAAAATGTTAGCATTTGGAGACTCTTTCATAAGGAGGAGTGAGACTCTGAGCTGATCTGATACTCTAGAAGAAATATTCTTGGAGGGGAATCTAGACCCAAAATATCTTAAAAAACGGTCACCAGGACAAAGGTGACTTTGCCTTATGCTTCTTTTTCATGTGATTGGGCAATACTGCCATGCATTCATAATACAATAGAAATAGGTACACTAGTTCTGAAGTTCAGAGAGAGGGAAAAGGTAAAAATTATTGATTAAAAAAAAAAAAGAAGAAAAAAGAAGAGGCTGGCAGAGCTATCTTCAAAGTAAGAAATGTAAGAAGCAGCATATTTTTGAATGACTAACAGAACCATGGTGTCTCAAGTGCCTCATGTGCCTTCAATATCTGTTGGGAAATTCAAATCACAGAACACAGGAACTTCTTAGAATAGGCAGGCTGAGTGAATATTATACATGTTCACCCTCTCATGCTTATCTAGGCATCCTTTTTCAGTCATGGTCAGAGGCGGGACATTGGGTTAGAGTACCTTTTCATCTGACATGATTTTTTTTTTTTTCTAAAAAATTACTTTAAAAACAATTCGATCATGTTTAAGTGGAAAAAAATATTACAAGATTGCACCAAGGCCAACACTCTTCTCACTAAAAGAACTTTCTTCCTTTATTTAATGCAACTTTAGATGTATTATGCTGATTAATGTAGCTGTTCTTCACTGGCTAAATGATCTTCTTCATTGAACTGTAAAGTTCATAAAGGGAGATGATTAATTCATATCTGTATTGTTTATGCTGCCTTTTCTAAAGAAAGGATTCCAATTATCATTTAAATAATGGTATTTGATTCTAAAATGGACCAGATATGCAAATATTATTCTACTGCTGTTCTGAGCTGAGCCATTATACTCCAAAGATCAAAAAAGAGTGGGCCAATTGTGCTCCAATTTAGAGCTGTGTGATGACAGAACAGACTTACTTCTGTAAGGAAAATGACTTCATATTTATCCCAGTGCAACAGATAATCATACGTGACCCATTGTAATGAATATCTCTGGGAAACTTTGACATGCTATCTTTAAAAATATGATATTCACTTACTGCTAGGAACGAATGATTTAAATCACAAACTTAGGGCATTAGTTTCCTTGAGCTGTTGCACTTTCAGGACATAAATCTAGCTTTGAAAGAACTGCCACCTATCTCAATTTCCATTTATGACAGGGGAACTTCAATCTAGAAATCCATGAAAAATGCTGCAGATAAGCCAGTAAGTACAGAAAATGTGCATTCATGCAACACCCACAAAAAGAAAACTCTGCTCCTCATGAGAAAAAGCAAAACACCCCAAATCAAAGCAACCCCCACCCCACAGGAAAAGTTGTGAGATCAGCAATTCAATACTTTGTTTTCCTTGAGCTGTATGGCCACATATTAATAATGGCTGGGGGTGTGGGCATGTTAACTATGAAGGAATTTGGGATGTTTTCATTATTGCTGGGCAAATAACTCCTGAAAAGTAAGCATCTCTTTTATGCATAGATCAAGTGAACTTGGCAGCAGCAATGTCATTGATGCTAACAGTGTGTGACAGGAAACAAACCCATGTGACTGCTGTGTTTTGTAAGTCGAGCTCTTGTGTAAGATTCCGGTACATTCTTTTCCAACTATTCTTTCAGAAATTTGAACTTTTAATTAAAAGGCAACATTGAAGCATGTCCAGCACTGACAGTCTTAATGCTGTTTCTTCTCCACATTAACATGCAAACCAGCTTCAGTCAGCATGCAAGGAGATACTGTATAATTAGCCTCATTGTCCATTATGAACAAATATGTGTTTTGGTGAGGGAGAGAATGTACTAGTGTTTTCTAATCAAACAATCGGGAGTTAGGATTTTCAGCTTTTAGTAGTCATGTCATTTTCTCATAGACATCCTAATGACCATTTTGTTTTATCAGTTGGAATGAAATAGACATATCGAATTCAGGTTGCTTGTAAGGATATATAAGCTATTAAAGAAAAAAAAAATCAATCCCATTAAAAAAAAAAACAAAACAAAAAACAAACAACAACCCCAAACAAAACCCAACATCTGAAATGCTACATTTATTAAAGCAAATATTTACTAAAATTATAGAAAATACCAAAATACAAAAAAAAAAAAAAAAAAAAATAGCCAGACACTGGTCTCTGGAAAGATGAGCTATAATTCATATCATATAATATACATTATCATTTAACACCCTAGGTTCCATTTCAGTAATGAGCACAGAGCTTGGTAATGCATGTGTATCAAAGATCTTCAATAATATGTAAAACTGTTTTAGTAGCACAAACCTAAGGACTGATATGACATAACATGATATGCTTAATATACCAGCTGGTGACTTCAGTGGTGGGTTTGAATTCTGAAATGAATTTTGGGCAATAAATTTAAAACACATTAGGTGCCACGAAGCTGTGAGTAGAAAACTAAAATATATGTTCTTTAGGAAGCTTTATTTTTCTTTTCCCTGAGTTTTGGAGTTGCATTATGTATGTTACACAAATAGTGAAACTTCTATTTGACAAAAAAAAAAAATTAACTAGCATTTTAATTTCTGAATTAAACATCATTTAATGGCAACATAAGACACTTCATTTCCAGGCTCACAATATTTACATTCTTCTTTTCCATGGAACTAGAATGAAAGTAGTATGGAAATAGAATCTGTTCCTTCTCAGATTATTAAATAACCTTACAGAATCAAATTTTTATAGTACATTTCAAGAGAAGCAACATATGAAAACATATTCAATATTTGTATAGTTGAATCCTCAAGAAATAATCAATCATTTAAATATTATGTTTTCACCTTCAAAGACTACCCTCAATAGTGTGAAAATCAGTCTGGACATATACAAACTAATGTATGGAGGAAGTGGTAACTCAAAGCTATCACAATAATCATTGGAGGTTTCTGAATTATCCACAGCTCCTCCAGAAGATAGTCTATCTTCTGACAGTTCTGAGGGTGCCTTAACAAAAAGAGCAGAAATAATCTAAAAGGAAACATTTAACAGGAAGATTGCAGGCAGGTGCATAATGCTCTATTTTATATGTCTGCATCACTAAGTCATCATCCAAACACATTTTGTTAGATGTTCCTTCATGAGCACAAAATTCATACTCATTAGATACTTCTCCGCCATCCAAGCTTGCCCAAATGGCTGTTTCCTGCAGAAAGGAAACTTGTTACCTGGTTTAGTTCAATCTTCTGGTGCAAAATGATGAATCTACTCCCTATTTCTGTTTCTGGATTTCATCATTATCATGACTCCTTCCTGCAGCCATCTCAAGGCTTTCTGAAAAATTCAGCTCTAGGCATTACAGATGAGGGCAAAGGCTTCATCATGAGTGAAACTCCACTACGCAAATGGCTTTTTCAAGTAAGTGACAGTCTTTCCAATGATTTTGGCTGGCGTATAATCAAGCCTTACTGACTAACAATATAAAACAGAAGATTGCTTCAGATGTACTTACAGTTGCATTTCTTCATTATTATAATGAAGAAAGAGGTGTAAAGGACATCTGTGAACATCCTTTCTGTTATCAGGCCAGTGCTTTATTAGGTTCTGAGTTTATTCATAAAATGTACAGTCTGAATTACAGTGTACAGATGTCTGACAGTATTTTTAACAGGAAGATTTTTTTTATAATTCCTAATGGTATGGCTTCAGTTAGCTTGATTTTATAAAAAATGAGGGTCTGATACTTCAATGAATCTGACTCACCATATGCTGAAGTCAGGGAGGAAACAATATCATCATAGACCACAAATTTAGACCTACATAAAAAGTAGTGCCGAGTTCCCTCCTTTCATAAAATTTTTCAGTCTTTTCTTAGTTCTGAGAAACAGAGGCTTTATTACAGACTATCTAACCATTCACTCAAAATGTGATGTATGTTTAAAAAAACTATGCTATTTTTCCCCAAAACAAGGAAGGCACAATTGTAATGCAGTGCTGAACCTAAAGTTTTCAGCAAATACTGAAATATTCCAAGTTCTTTATAATTTTCCCATCGGAACCAATATGATGGCTACTGCTTTCTCCACAACTGCAAATAACCTTCACTGCTATTAGGAATAAAACCAGTCTCACATATTCAATAAACCACTAAAATTTGGATTATATGGGTACAGGCATTTGAGAAAGATTTGACTATTTATTGTCTGACTCAATGAAAGACTTTAATGAAGCAGTTTTTAAGAATGATTCTATTACCTCTGAAAAGCTGATCAGCCTGGTAACTGCTTCTAAATGTTTTTGCAAATGCCTAATGCATGAAGTAAACCATGCCCTAACCTCTGGGATCTTGACCAGAGGGGTGGAACAGCTGGTGTTCGTTACTGATGGGATAGCCCCAGAGAATTTAGGGATCCACTGAGTCCTTTGGTTTTAAGCCTGTGCTCTCTCTGTGCCTAATAAAAATAGTTTATTTTCTGATAATCACACATTTAAGTTACTAGTAACTCAGCATTAGCCTGATCAATGTTTAAGTGAAACACATATTTATAGAGTCTCTTGAGAACCCTTCCAAAATCAATTAAACTTTTAAAAAGGCAGCATTTTTTACCGTATCAGCTTCAGAGGACCTATTTTACAGAAAATAGCTACAGAAGCTTCCTATTGATACATTTAAGCAGTGTCTGTCCAATTGCCCAAAGGGTATCTTACATTAGACTTCACAAAGATTGAGGTGTCTCTGAAAAGACAGTGTTCTAAAAGACATGTTTCTTCTCACAAAATCAATATCAGGATGCTTCAGCATAATTGTGAATTGTTCTCAGAATTAACACCTACAATCAGTATTTTTTCCAGTGGAGATATATGAACAGATCTGATGAATACATAAAAACAGTTCTCCTGTTTAGGCTTTGCACACTCTGAGTATCCTGAGATGTTTATGCATAGCACAGGATCAGGCACACAGTGCCAGGGATACTCTCCAATCCTGAAGTGAGTGAAAGGAAGGAAATTCAACAGATCTATTCCTGTTGTATTTCTGAATATTTTACTGTTGGAGTTATCACTTTAATTTACCTATGGAACACAGACGTCTTAACAGCTGTTAAAACTGAAGATCACAGTCTGTATAATTTTATCTTCTCAGCATCAGTGAGTGGTGAGAAAGAACTGTTTTATCTATGTTGTGGAGGAGAAACTGAGGCACATGTACATGTGTACACTGCAGCTCCCAGACCACCGGCCAGGCACAAATGAAGATCTCTGTGAGAAGCCATCTCGCCCGGGCCTTGTTCCCTGCCTTCATAGCCACACTTGTGCTATGTGGCCACACAGTCAGCTCTGTCAAGGAGTTAGTTCAGGTTACAGTTAATGACTTTTCTGGCAAGTTAGTTTTACCCTGATAACTTTCCTGCTCCAGTTCACTATATAGCTGCACAAACTCTTTTGTAATCAAAAGGCAGAGAAGGCTTGTGGGCAGAAGGGGGAAGAAGCAGATTGCTGAGCTGGGGGAGCACAGGATGCACCAGAGGAGCTTTATGTCTGCTCACGGTGTTTGTGGAGTTACAACGGAGTCTTATCCTTAAAAGTAATTCTGCATCTGACTTCCCCTGAAATCAATGCTCTGAACCTATGTGACTTTTCAAAGGTCATGTAAAACGTTTTAATAGTGCACATAATTAACATAATTATGCTGCCTAGAGTAGGTAGAAGCCATTTCAATCCCAAGTGCCAAAGAAGTCTTTCATATACCTTTGGTGATCCACATCATTGTTCAATAATAACATGAAAAAAAAAAGAGAAGTGTGGCTGAAGGCTGCATAAAATTAAGGAATAACCCATTTGGGAATTTTTCTGGGAACTCTTGTCAATACAATATGGTATTTTAATTGAAAAATGTTAGATGCTAAACAAAAGAAAAAAGGCCCACAGAACTTTTCTTGCTATTGCTGAATTAGCGATTGAATTAGGCACCTAAGGCAGACCTATATCTTCAGTCTTTGCAGGTAGAGAAATCTCATGGCTTTAATCAACATAAATATGTTTTTTAAAAAAGTCCCTAACAGAGTTCCTTTGTCTGTGAAGCTTATTCTGAGAATGGTACTGGCAAAGGAACTCCTGCTCTTGTATAAGCTGTTTCCTCACCAAAGGGAGGAGGGATTGCATAGCTCTATCAGTACGACTGTCCGTTTTAAGCAGAGACAAGCCTTAAGGATACAAGACACTGGCAGGAAGGCCAATGCAAAAGATACTATTGGGCTAGTGTCTCTGAAAAGAAGTCCCAGCTGCTCCCTGGCACACTTTGCAAAGAGCAAAAGCTAAAACTGCCCCAAGCTGCCTGCTGTTACACCTTCTTAATGCATGTTCACAGTGTGATTCTCCTGAAGAAGCCTGCAGAAGCCAGTTCAGCTTCTTCAGCAGAATAATTTCTTCTGGGTAACTTCAGCTGTCCTGCTTTCTCTGTAGTACTGCACATACTGCTGATGCTGAGGGTCCTGCATGGAGGAAGCAGGATGGCAGAACTTTTTACTGAGAAAAGCAGAATAGCTATCTTTAAGCGCTGCACATCAAGCCAGTGATGAGACATGCACTTTAAATGTATTTATGCCTGATTCATTGCAATTAGGTCCTTCAGTGCACTAGCTTCATGATAACATTTTCTATTTTTCTAAGAAAAGAAAGAGAAGAAAAATGAAGAACATCTTGAATTAAGGACTTATGTGTCACATGTAAATGAGATACCAGTTTCATCCACTCAGAGACAATGTGCCTATCTTGTGCCTGAAGAACTGAGTCTGACTAAGCCAGATCTGAGATATTTCTCAAAATACTAATAGAAACTGCCCCAATCCTCACAAGTTCATCACATCAGGTCCAGTCAAGTTAATTAGCAACCAATGTTCTTGTTTTGTGATCATCTATGTTTTATACTATTTCTTCTTTCTACTTGTTGTTGGGAAAATATTATCAGGCTTAAAAATGAGGATGAATTCTGAATAGAGGGGGTTTTAAATTTAAAACACAAGATCACAAATCTTTTTTAAGGACTTGTCAGTCACATTCCTTATCCATCCAGCATCCCTAACATCAAATACATCACTCACACCCAGCCAGGACTGTGTTCAGTTTGGTACACAGACACAGATGAAGAGTAAGTAGGGCAAACTTTTTCCTATCATGTGTTGCTCTACATGGAAAACACCCATGACAGAAGGTCTGCTTTGAGTCTTAAAAAATACAGAGCCACATTTGTCTCTACTGAAGTCAACAGTAGTTTCAGGAGGGACAAGGCTGGGCTCCAAGACTCCGATAATAAGTGATGTCTCTATATGATGATATTGTTTGTATGAATGAAAGGATTGTATGTAATGAAAGCTTCCCTGGAAGTATATGCCCGCCTCTATGTCCAAAATCCCTCATCTGTACTGATTTTGTATCACTCAAAGGATGTGAACACTGTTTTAATTACTACTGTTTCTGGAGAAAAGTACTAGGTCATAAGAAATAAATCTGTGCTTGCTATAACTTGAAATGATTCAAAGATATTTTATATTGCTCTGTAGGTGATTATATTTGTCAGATCATTTATTTTATTGGGTAAAGCTACATTTTTCCAGATTTCCAGTGTTTTATTATGTCTCATTTAAAGGAGCTGGGAATCAACTCTTTTTTGTCTGCATGTGACAAATAAATTCCAAACAACTTAAATACTATTGCTTTATTCATACCTATGGAATGATAAAATGGGGCACAAATACCCAAAGAGAAAACATTCAAACCCAGAAGAGCAGGCCTTTTCACTTACTTTTTTTTTTTCTTGTACTCTCTAACTAGAGATATATGCCACATTGTCAACTGTAGCCTTTAAAATAAAAAGTAAATACTGAGGCCAGACATAGAGTTTGTTGGGGTTTCTTAAGCATAGCTTCTAAAAAATTGTAAGAGTAGTTTACCTTGTAAATCATTCCACAGAAGCACACTGTATTCTTTGTTATCAGCATATGCCAGTCATTTCATTGCGTATCCCCTGCCATCCTTGGCACTGCTGCCTGCGTCTAGTGCAAGACAGTCTGCTGCTTATATCTCCATACAGAAACAAAAAGGGATTTAGGTAGAAGTGGAGATTAGTGAGGCTGTGCCCACGGTACTGCGTGGCAGATGATGAAATGAGGGCGGACGTTGGAGGAGGTGTGCCGTGGCAGAGGCTGGCAGCAACTGGTGACTCAACAGCTCCAGCCCTCCCATGCATACTGAGGGCAGAGGAACAAAGATTAACAGGGAGGAAATTTCAGGATATTTTTATGTTAATTCCATATACATTTTGACATAAGACTTTGACTCCTTTGCATGTACACTATTTTGGCTCATTATGGTGCAGGATTTGAGATAAATGTTGATCCTGTTGGTTTTGATGACTGAGTACACCTTCAGCACATATTTATAGAAAAACCTATGGAGGGGGCTAGATAGGCTACATGGGCCAGTCTTCAACCCAGACAGGAGCAGCTGAACTATGTCATTCAAAAAAAATATCTTTCAAACCTCTTTTAAAAGAACTTCAGTCCCAGACTCTCCAACTTCTTGCCCAGCAATCTATTCCTGTACCTCATGATGTTTTCCATTAAAACTCCTTCCCTGGAATTTTCATACTTGGAAATGAAAGCTACCCTTTCTTGTCCTGTAATGGACACCACAAGGAGCACACAAATCCCCTCTGCAGCAAATGGACTGGAAAACTGTTTCCTCAACTCACACTCTGTCCTCTGTACATTTAACAGTGCTAATTCTTCCATTATTTGGTAAATTTTCTTCAGTTAGTCTCCATTGTTTCAGAGCTGTTGCACCCAAACCCATGTACAGTAGTCCAACTAGGACTTTACTGTGTTCAGTGGAGTCAAAAAATTATTTTATATGACTTGCTGATCACCTAACTTAGAATAAGATTCACCTTTTTGCAAAAGTAGAGCAATATTGACTTAAGATCATGTCAGATCACCTGCATCTCCAAAATCTTTATGAACTGATAACTGTTCCCTTATTCATTCAGACATTTGTTTTTCATCCCTGTGTGTGGTACTTTGCCTCTTTCCATACTAAGTAATCTTACAATATTGGCTAGGACTCAGTAGATTTACAGATATCCAGACATTCAAAAATATAGGAAAATGTTCTTTATATCGCTAAGTGAAGGTCATTTGTACATGAATCTGGTGCTCCTACATTGTATTATTCTTGCTGTGTTTACCCAACATCATTGGACACATTTAGCACTCCCAACAGATGAGATACCTCAAGACTGTCACTGCTGCTATTGCCAGAGTTGCATCTACCTGGTTGGATCTACAGGAATAAGGAACAGTAGTTTGTAGCTGAGTGTTGAAAAACAGTGTTAGGCTATAATGGAAATTAATCCTATGTATATATAAACCATTGAGTATTTAAACCTGACTTAACCCTTTTACTTTGCAAGTATGCATGTCTATTAATATTAGTGATGTATTCATAAAATACTGTAGGAAATGAAACAAATGAACAAATCCCATCTCCTTCATTACATTAAAAAGTAGAAATAAAAAAGTTTGCATTCAGGAAAAGAATAAAAAATCAATTAACGTCAATCAGTTTCAAATCACTGACCTCAGATTGTGTTTTTTACTACCTATGGAGCTACAAATAAATTCAATTTTTAGATAAGATCTGAGTGGGGTCATGAAATGCCTGGGATGAAACTGTCCTCCATTCACTGGGAGAGTAGAAGCATTAAACTGAAGTCATGTCATAAAAATGAAAGAATAATTCAATTAAATGGTTAATAGATGAATTGTAAAAACAATTATTGTGATTTTTAGGTGCATATGTCTAGATCCATAAAAGTGTGTTGTTACAGACCCATGGAGTGCATAAACTTCCTAGCTCTGCTTTGTGATGTTTCCTTTTTATACTTAAAATACTTGACTATACAACTACAATCTTGCTGTGCTATATAAAATCCAGTCACAAACGATAAGATTGTTCTCACATAGTTTCAGCTATTTATAATTTCCATGTGCAAGCTTATCTAACTTCCCTATGTAAACTATGGAAATGTACATGGAGACTTAAGTACCTTTGGATGGAATTAAGGTCCTCCATCAGCCTTGGAGGGAATGTGATCAAGTAGCTTAGAAGAGATGCTTAATTTTAGAAGGCTAAAGCTAAGTGAGGCAAACATCCTGATGTATGTGCTCATAAGAGACATGGAAGCAGAGCTAGAAGGTGGGGAAAATGAAAGGTGCAAATTTGGATTCCTGCATGAGAATTTAAACATATTCTATGTACAATTTCAAGGTAGTAAATGAGGTGATGATCCAGCAGCACAAATACGTGTGTATTTACACACATCGTTGCTGAGTAGAACTTCTCAGTGCCTCTTTCCTGATAGATTTCTCAGCCTTAAATTACTCTTGTACAAATACTCTGTCAGCACAAGAGCTTTTCTCTTAGTGTCAGTGACAAACATGTTGGCCCCATCTATACTGCAAAAGAACCACACTTCAGTGCACAGGTTTGAAATAGATCCATTGCCATGATGCTTTATTGCAAGGTAAATTTTGTGAATTTGTTGATGTGATATGTCTGCTAGAGAATGGGAAGAATACCAAAAAGAGGTAACATCTGGCAATATTTCAGCAGTGGTAAATTGGTGTATTCTCTTTGAGACAACAGAACTGTACTCGTTAGTGCAAGCTGATTAACAGGACTCCTGGGAAGGAAGGAAAAAAGGCGGTCACTCTATGGTTACTATCTGTGGTTCATCAGCTAAATATCTGTGTAAATGGAGACATTTTCAAGGATTTTTTTTTTTTTTTATGTGCATGGATTAAATCTGTGTGTTTTCATCTGTATTGCAGATGAAGTGAGAATGAATAGAAAGAAACAGAGAAACAAAAAAAGAAAAAAGACAACAAGATAAAAACAAAAAGCAGAAAGTCTTAGTTGGGCCTGCTGAAGACTGTGTTCAAACAGCTCTTATGCCAATCTCAAATGAGAGACATCATTTTAAAAAGCTGATTTTTTAAAAAAATATTGTTACTATTTGTAACCAGTGTGTCTGTCTAAAAACAAACAGTGAGGGAAAGATTAAAAAGGGGATTTAAGATAAAATATAAAACCATCAGAAGAGAGAGAGATGTCATTTTTGAAAGAATGGGACTTGTGGGAAGATGTGGGAATGTAAGAAAAAGCTGAACACAAATGCTACAGCAGCACAAAGATGAAGTAGGATGCTTGGTGAGTAGCTGGGAAAGAACAGGGCCAGAAACTGTGCCAGTGAGTGAAAAGGATTAGTTTAGTGTCTCTGATCCTGAGAAAAGGACAAAATCAAAAGGAACTAAACCATGTTTATGTAAATGACTATACCATGTAAGAAGGCAGATTCAGGAATTTTTAGGCCATAGATATTCTGCTGGATATTCTTTAATCAAATATGTTTGATTAAAGCAAATAATCCTTTGAGGCTAACCATTTCAGACTCTACTTTCCATGTAAGATATTTTTGTTCAAAAAATTACTCATTTCTGAAACTAACCCTCAAAATTCAAGGTCCAACTTTGAGAAAGGCTTGTCTTGTAGAGAAAGGGAAAACTGGGAGAGGAACCATACATCTCCCTCTGCCCAGGCTATTCTTGACTCATTCACTTCCCTGAGCGCTGGATTCATTCACAAATTGGGAATATCTCCTGCTGCTACTTTCTAGCACATTTGATAAAGTGTTGAATCCCAAATTAGTACTGTGATGTTGCTAGGTTTTGATAAATGTGCCTATAAATTTGTTGCAGAAGTCTGTGCTTTATTCAGAAAGGCTGCTCCTGTCAAAGACAGAAGTATAGCTTGAAATTAGATATACTTAAGGAAATACTTTGTTAAGGTATAATTTTCTTCACACACAGCTACAACAATGATCCAGCTCTGTTTACCGAACTATGGCATGAGCCCTTACACACCAATAATATGTAGGTTTTTAGTTAACCCAACAAATATTTTGCCATGTGGCTGACTCATTAACATGTGTACTAGTGAGAACTTGTCCATAAGAAATTTGTCAGGCTGTCATCAAAGACTAGGACTGGCAGTCCCTGCTCAGGGCAAAAACACCTGGGGATCACAGCAATCACTCTGAAGGGACTTAAAGCAATAGATTAATCGACCATAAGAATAATTTTCCTTGTTCATGAATCTGGATTTCCCTTGGCTGCCAGAATTGTAGATGAAAGTGAAAAACATCCTTGACCTCTTCTGTCAAAGAAAATGCTTCTCCTTTCTCATTGTCCAATGTGCAGAAATGGGGATTTTTTAAAGTGATTTACAAGGTCTGAGAATTGCAAAGAAGAGGTGTCAGTAACACAGTATCCAGGTTCTCATTTATTCTGATGTGTCCTGACCCATAAAGAGACATTAGAGAATGTTTCAAAAGTTGTCAGCTTGTATCCTTGTAGTCTACCACACTTCCTGACTTCAAAGTCTGGGATGCATCTCTACCAGTTAGCCTGTGAACACAGTATAAATATTTGAAAGAAGTCTGCATCTTAGGAAAACAGTACTGTCTGGCGAGGGGGGATAGGTGCTCAAATCTTTGCTCTATCTGTAATTCTTTGTGCAGTCTTTGGCAAGACAACTCGTCTGGCTTCCATTTTCCCATCTGAAAAACAGCTCCTCACAGGAAAGTCAGGAGGTTTCATCAGTTAGCCTCTAATTAGACAAACACTTAAACAAGTGTTTCATTTAAGCCCTTTTCAGAGAGCAGTTTAAACATGTGCTTAAATGGCATCCTGAATTAAATCTTACTGCTTACAAAATGCTTTATATCTAAAGACAAAAGATAGTATATAAGCACTATATAGATCAGGGTTTATTTATATGCTGTTCAGTGCGAGAATAAACTGATCAGTTGATAGGGAAGTTAGGTTGTTTACCTTTTTACTGATTGTGCTTGCTGGCTCTTTCTACATGCATTATTTCTGGATGAATTCTATTAATGGACAGAGCTTGATTAAGACACAAGCACAACAGTGCTAAACTGGCCTGGACTGTGAAATATTTTGAGATTACAAAACTGTTCCATTTCCATGTCATCATGAAACTAAAACATTTCAAAGCATCTCAGGGGGACGAGTATGCCTGTCGTAAGGGCATTTATCGGGGATGCAAAAGATAAACATTCAAGCCTGTGTTTCTCACTCTCCTGCTAACCAGACAGGTACCAACAAGCACAATTCTGGAGTGGATCTTCCCAGTCTGACCAAAAACTCTGCCCCAGCTTAATCATCCCCAGTTTTTATCCGAAATTGTATTTTCCTGTGATATGGTTGGATTTCAGAAAGTCTGTTATATAGTTCACAGTAGGGTTCAGTCACTGAAGCAGAATTTATGCCAGTCACCGAATCAGAATTAGTTTGGGGTTTTTCTCCCTCTCAAAGGCCTTTAGTTCTAGGTCTTCATCTAACTGAATATTGCTTTCTTGATGAAGCCTGACCTAGAAGCAACAACTGTTCAATAATTAACAGCTCTGAATACAGAGAGAACATTTACTACTTTGATTACAGATCTTTACCTTACGAAGCAGTGGATCAGCTCACAGTTCCAGTAAGTTTAGTCCTTTTATGACCAAGCTTAAATAGCATTTATTTCCCTGACAAGTTCCGTTACTCCTGAGCAAATAAACACTGAAATATATATATCTTTTATTTTGGAGTAATGATTTATAGGCAAAGTATAACTTTGTGAGTTTGGAGTTAGGGTTAGTCTCAGTGAATGTCGAGTTCTGCTACATCATCAGGAAGATACACCTATCTGATGAGATGGGTAAATATGAAATTACATAGCTAAGTAGCAACGAACATTTGGTCCTCTGGGAGTTCCCTGAGAATTCTTTTTCTTTCTTTCTTTCTTACTTTTTTTTTTTTTTTTTTTTCTCATTTATACAGATGAATACTTTCTAATCTTTGGGGGTATGGTGATCATAAATTTGTTAATGGGCATGAAATGATAAATTCAACAGCTCTCCTCTGCACATGTGCTCACACCCTCTTACTCATTCTCCTTTGGTTTTGGTTACCACTCCCACCTTAACCCATCCTATACTTGAAGCTGCCTTTGAGGCTATAAGATCAAACATTTCTGTCAGAAGGAGAGGTAATCACAAATCCAAAGGCAAAAGCCTTTCTCTTGTTTCTGGCATCCTGTTACTGGCTCATCATGAAATGAAGGAGGAAAATAGATATTGGTGTTCATGGTGGAAAGTACTCCATTTCAGAGGGATCAGTATCACCAGCAAAGCCAGGTGAGATCTGCTACTGCTGGAGAATAAAACATTGGTGGGCAAGTGTTCCACCAGAATGGATTGGTCTGGCATAGAGAGACTGCCCAGTTTTTACTGAACATTTACATGTAATTTCTTTTCTTCCAGTTTCATTTAATGGACAAATAAAATAATGGAAGTGTTTTGAAGCATAGAAATGAAGACTACACACCCAGAAACAGTTCCAACTAGTTCAGAACACAACAGTCCATCTGCTCAGCAACAGATGTCACTGTGAAAGCATCACCCTTTATCTCTGCCCTCTACACCGAAACCTACTGA
This sequence comes from Athene noctua, assembly GCF_965140245.1. Lineage (NCBI taxonomy): Eukaryota > Metazoa > Chordata > Aves > Strigiformes > Strigidae > Athene > Athene noctua. The sequence continues at coordinate 67,273,793 of NC_134039.1, forward strand.
ATAAAGAATCATTTCAGTGTCTTCTCACCCATGAACCAGATTCAAGTTCACCATATGGTCACCATCATGAGGAACTCCTGAGCTCCAGGGAATACTAGAAGTCCGTACTGTGTAGGCAGTGGGACTTTCAGGAAGTCTTACCTACAAGTCCCCCAGGTGGCACATGTGTGGATGAAGGAAAGTAGTATTGTGGTGTGTTGCAGTACAGGCACAACCATGTCTGGGAATATCAGCTTCGTCAGGCACTGACAAACCATTCAAAGTCCTGATATTTACTTCCCCGGTCCTCCACAGTGGATTAATGGGTAATCACTGACATCTTCATCATCAAAAGATTAGGTACAACTCTCCACTTGGTGAAGACTTAAGTATGTGGCTTCTTGGGTGTAGAAGTTTGGCCACACCTTCCTTGGGCAGGAGAGGAACAACCACTGCAAGAAGAAACTACAATTTCTACAGGCCAGTTTAACTTCAGTGAGATCTTCACACACTAGAAAAGTCATTTTAAGTGATCTATAAATGATAAAACCATTCTGGGTACAAATTTGAAAAAATACATACGTAAATATGTGTGTGTGTGCGCGCGCGTGTGCATTTGAGAGAAGAACAGACTGGAAGATCTGTGTTGTGATTTTTTCTTTCTAGTAACAGAAATCCCTTTATATATACTGCAACACAGGCCATCTTATTGGTGAAATTACTTTGATGCATTTTTCGTTTTTGAGTTATTAGGAAGTAAGTATAATAAGTGCATGACATTTATGCAGGGAATCAGATTGTTAATTTCTGCCAGGCACAGTGAAAACCCAAAGACGAGGGAAAGAAAATATTAAACAAACATCATTGGATCTTAGTGCATCCTAGTGGTAAAAAGATTTTTTTTCTTTACTGAATTCCTTATAAGAGCATAAAGACAAAAAAATAACTCCACAAAAGGTTTTAAAAGATCTTATGCTGAAGTAATAAAAATTCTTTCTGTTTACAAATATATCTCATTGACTGCTAGAAATACTCAAGAATATATAAAGTTTAATAATAACACTATTTAAGTAAATTACAATAATAACAAATATTCATGTTCAATTCAATGTGAAATAGGACTTGATCTATAGCTTTTTCATCTTTTTCTTTAGGTGTTTTTGGGGCTTGTTCTCTCTGATTTTCGCAGAAGCTGTTCCCAAGCCTACTAAAATTAGTGCAACTCTCTTCCATAATTTCTTGTCATCCCAGTGCTTCTGAGATCAGGCTCAGAAAGAGTAAAGAACAGCTCTCTGGAGAAAAGATAAAGCATATGGAACTGGGGCAAAGGAGAAGTCTCAGGACAAATACAGGGAAAAGCTGTTGCCCAACTCAGGCTTAACCTTTGCCAGAGCTGCAGGGTTCAGCAGGGCCTGGGGAAATCATCCTCCACCTGACAGCTTACAGACCCCCTCTTCCCATTAACAAAAGCCAACATGAGAAACTGGAAAGAGCCTAAATCCCCAGGCTCCCTGACCCCTCCTCACAGAGCTTTCCAGGGAAAGGCACAAGATGCCTGTAGGACTTCACATCATTGGCTGCTCACTTTCATGCACCATTGAAGGGCACTTAACCATGAATATCAGCAGAGGCAACACCCAAAACTTTCTAAAATATTTCAGTTCCCCAACCAAGATATTTTAAGTAACAAGGGGATTTCCATTACTTTGTCATCTGTATTTTCTTTAATTACTCTAATACTTCCTTTTAACAGAGGCCAAGTAATTTAGTGGAGGAAAGGTAATATACATTTGGGTATTCAGAGATTTCTGGGAATCTGTAACACACAAACTTCAGATTTATTTTATTAATCTCAGTAAAAGTTTGGGAAAGTCCCTATATGAGAGAATACAGTAAGATATAGAAGACACTTCCAGTCAGAAATTTCAGAATATATTTATTTTAGTGATGTCATTAAATGTTTTTTCTTTAAGGAAAACAACCTCAGTATGCTTCAGCTGTCTCTATTACTGGAAAGTTGTTCATGCTTGTTCAGATGAAATAGTTTAAAAGAGCTCAGTTCAACTAATGTTTGAGATATATTAGTGTCCATGTAAATAAACTGTACTACTGTCATTTAGATGGATACCTTTTTTGGTTGAATGGACAATCCACTGGATGTTTACTGATGATGTAAACACATCTCACCAATATTTAATTATAGCTCTGTAAAGGTTGTTTCTTTCACAAATCAGAAATGCTTTGGCATAGTGTGTTCTCTCAGGTGCTGTTAGTTTGTAATGTAGCTAAGGGTTTCAGCTAACTGGTCATCATTAGAAGACATGTGAGTACATGATTCACATGCTGATAATTAAAGTTGCTAATAACACTCAAAGCTTTACATATAACTGGCAGCTACCGGGATACTTGGTGCACATATAGCCTGCACCTGTAAATGTGGTGCAGATGTCACGTGACGCAGAAGAACATCTGGAGAGGGGAAAAACTGACCTTATCCAAGGCAAACAGAACAGAGCACTGAGGGGAAAACAATGCCTGAAAACAGACCTGGAAAGTAAACTCTCCATTCCTTTTTTTTTTTTTTTTTTTTTTATAAACACTAAGACTTTCCCTGAAAGCAAGTCCTAAGAAAGGTTTATTAGCAACAAATAAACCAACAGATGTACAAGAAATACAAGAATTGTAAAATGATGCAGCATCATAGACCTATCTATAGAAATGCAAATTAGGCAAACTTGAGAAGACTGGAAAGTATTCGTTATCTTGTAAATTTTAATATTTTAATCCCGAGTAGACCTGTTAATTTCAACAATATTAAGTGGTTTATTGTACAAGAGCCAGCTTGAAAGATAACTAGTCAGGGCCAGTCTTTCATTCATTATACCCGATTTTACTGTAGCAGGAACTCAGGGTGTGCAAACAAACAAAACTGGAGAAACATGAGAGGATTAAAAATTAGATGGATTAATGTATTCATTTCTTTAAGGTGGATATCATGATATACATTCATACATAACAAAGCAGCTCATGGAGAATATATATGAACAGCTGAGTTCTGAAAAAATAGCAAGTGGGAAAGCATTTTTAAAAAAATAGTAAATCAACGACAGTTCCTAAAAATTACGTTAAGGTTGTCTATGTGTTCAAAATTATGCAGTAAGCAGCAAGGAGTAGAAGACAGTCCAGCATCTAATCTATTCCAGTGAAGGTAGAACAAAAAATCTTTCCACGAGACTTGGACAGTCCTACAATACTATCTTTAATGAAAAAATAAAGTTGAGCTTTAGAATAGATCAGTTAAGAGCTGTGATTAGGTCAGGAATTCTGAGAACAAATGGGCCAGAGTACAAATATGGGAGAAGATAAGGGCAAAGAGTTACTAGATGGAGGAACCCATTTCTTCCTTCCTCCTGCTCCTGATGTTTCTGATGAAGGAGAGAGAATATCTAACAATTGCTGGGTTTTGATTGCAGTAGGGTGTTTATTCAGAGAATCTTAAATCTCTGACCCATATCTGAATTTTCTAGTAATGCCTTTGGTGAACATTAATGTTGTACTGCCTTCACTTAGATGTATACTCTGAAAATGGCTGAGCCAGAGAAATGCTTCTCTTTGTGAATGTATTAGTTATTAGCATGTTCAGCTCCATAAATGCAGAGCCTGAATTTTGTTATCTTCTGAGGAACACTACTCAACGCATATGTAATATCATCTCAGGAAACAAGTACATTTGTCCATTGAATTTTCATTTCATCAAATTATTAAGTAATATTTTTTCCTTATGGACTGGATTGCAATTTACCTTCTCTTTTTCTGGATTTATGCATTGCTTATCCCTTTTATTGTTTTTCCTAATGGCTTATTTCCTTCTGATAGCTATTTCGTCATTCCTTTAGTACAGCTGTGTTATATATATAGATATAGCATGGAGAGCTGTACTGGATCCCCAAGACCCCCAAAATCCCAATCTCTTTGGATTCTTTGGAGATAGTGTCCTTTCCACAGTGAGGTGTCTACAGAATGAATGGGATGTTATGAAAAGCACTAACATAAAATATGATTTCAACAGAAATTAGGTGCTTGACAACTTTTAAAACTCACCTCAGGAAGCATATATTAAATAGCTGGTACACAGTGGGTGTTAATGCTCTTGAGTGGCCCAACCCAATGTCTCACTAGAAAAGCATTTCATTCAAGTGAGGGCAGAAGAGATTATTCACCATGGCTCCCGTCTGAGTCCTTTGCTGGGAGGAGGTAACCACAGCCATGCTTCTTTCTGGTCAACATTGGCATTTGGAGGACAGGGGAGGTCTTACACTATTGCACTGTTGCTTTCTTGCTCCCCTGTGCCACCCGTTGACCTCCTAGGCACACCATCCTTGCAGTTCCAACCACTGGCTGAACCTTATTTGGTAAATGAATAACAATAAGCAAATAATGGTACAGTCTAGCAGTAAAGATTTCAGTGGAAACTATAAATCCCGCAACAAATACCTAAGATAATACAAAATGCTGGTTTTCTACAACATGGTATCTGAGAAGCAAGAGCAAGGAGGCAGAAAACTCAGCTGAGGTAAATCAACATCACTTTCTTGAAGCAGAGTTACAGCAATTTTTAATGGGACTTTAACCACAACATTGAATAAGCTTACTAAGACATTTTGATTTCTTGTTCCTTCCTGGTTACAGAAAACGATGACCAAAGTAATTGTGCAAATGACCTGAAAACTCCATGCACTCATAAGTAATTGACCTTATGATAAAATCCCCCATGGCCCTTTGCTTCAAAGTAAGAAAGTGTTCAGCATCTTCACACAGCCTCTTAGCTGTACATGCTTGAGGATATCCTTTTTGACCAGCAAACTATTGATTCTGAGAAATGCTATACTTGATCATAAATCTTGAGCAAGCTCAACACAGGTCAATGGAGACAAAATATTAACCACTCTAAAGTGCTTTTAAAGATTCTCAAACCAGAATAAAGAAATATATGACATGTACATTTATCTGTAATACAGATTTCTTTTCTACATTTGCATACTTCTCCTTCTGCAGTCATATGTGTAGTCTGCACATAAAATTGACTTGAGGGTGGAAACTTGTCTGTCAGAAATGTAGATTTATTATTTTTAAAAATTACATCTGTGTTGTCAATTGAATTAATCAATCCCATTCCAAAACTGTGCTCCTTCCCTGAATATTTCTTATCACCTAGCAATGTATCTTCTCTAATTAGAATATATTAAAAATGAACCAGAAAACAAAGTTTTGGGTATTTCTACTTTGTCAGGTCCAAAACAATAAAAACACCTTATATATGAGACGTTTCAGCAATTCCAAATTGTCACTTCCTGGATTACTGATCCCTCTCATGCTCAGGTGCCATGGTTTTGAAGTGCCAACAGTCCCATGGCAGCCCAGTGCCTGGTATGCTGTGTGTGTGGGAGATCCCATCCCCTGGGATTTGCTTGTGAGGGCAGACCTAAAGTGAATTTCAAATATTTGTCATCTATGCTTTCCTCATGGCCTGCATTTCTCCTAGGGAGACTGTAACACATAAAACACTACTCCAGCCTGATTTTCACAGAGGGCTGAACAGATAATGAGCTAAAAGCCAGACCTGTTTCCAGGTATCTCGGAACAAGAAGCCATTTATCAGGGAACAGTCATCTGAAGGATTTTGTAGTTTTAATACCTTTAAGGTTTGATAATAACATGACAAAAACTGCCTTAGGCTTCCTAAATTCAAACATATACTGTCTGAGAAGATAGTTTCCTCAACTCCTATTAGTCTGAATCTGGAAGTATTTTCAGATGGAGCTATTTAATCCACTAAAATTATTTACTTAAAATCAGCCTTTTTCACAATCTTTCACAAGCATTTACTGTGCTTGCTTACTCACTTTCTTACTTAAAGAAGATTGCAATCTTATTCAAATGTGACTAACAGAAGAGCAGGCTCTGGGGAGACCTTATAGTGGCCTTCCAGTACTTTAAGGGAGCTACAGGAAAGGTGGGGAGGGACTCTTTATCAGGGAGTGCAGAGATAGGATGAGGGGTAACAGTTTTAAACTAAAAGAGAGTAGATTTAGATTAGATACTAGGAAGAAATTCTTTGCTGTGAGAGTGGTGATACACTGGCACAGGTTGCCCAGGGAATCTGTGTATGCCTCTTCCCTGGCAGTGTTCAAGGCCAGGCTGGACGGGGCTTTGAGCAACCTGGTCTAGTGGAAGGTGTCCCTGCCCATGGCAGGGGGGTTGGAACTGGATGAGCTTTAAGGTCCCTTCCAAATCAAACCACTCTATGATAGGAAACACAGATTGAAATCTCGATGGAAGTTTCATAGACTGGACAATTTAGTTTCAATCTTACATGATCTTCTAATTTTTGACCCAAGGACATTAGAGAATTACTTAGCACTGTGGCTTAATATTCTGATTGCTTATATTTAGCAAAGCCTCCTATAATTTTGTTGATCTGAACTAGAATAAACTGTGAGAGAATGGCTCAGTATGAAAAATTTACAATGCCAGTAGAAGTTCATATGGTCATGTCTTTTTCAAGTAACCTAATGAATACTATGTTTAAACTACAGCTGCCTGGTTAGTACTGTCAGAAACAGAAATGTGTATCTTCATTCACTCTGCAATCCATTTTTTGAGAACAGGGGTCTCATAGAAGAATCTAAATCAACTCAGAAATTTTTATATTTTTTACTCATTGTAAATCTGCCCTAGAAATAAGACCTGTTTCTCTCTGAGGCTAGTTTGAAATCCTGCTTAGTATGTTAAATCTTCTCTGTTATTATTAATTGTCCAACTTGAGCAAGACGGTCTTCAGATACATAAAAATGCAAGAATATTGTCCAGAGGAAAATTTTTCTGGAAACATAACACAACAAAGTAATCATCACAGATGATGTTAGGGAGAGGAGAACAGGTAGACTACAACAGCAGAGACAGAAACTCATAGCAGAGAGTTGCTTTACAGGCAGATCTATAAACTATTCTGTTTGTAGTACGTTTCTTGTTTGTTAGGATTATTATTTTCTGTAAAATGTCAGGTTACCAGGAAAAAAAAAAAAAAAAAAAGATAGCTCTGTAGCAGAGGTTAGTAACAGAAAGGTTGCTGAGTTCTGAGCAGGAATTGAAGAGTTTGTCCTGAAAAGTCACATGCAGCCTTCGTCCTTGAAAAGTAATTGCAACTTGTCAGAAAGACCAGTTGTTGCTAGATGAAGATAGAAGTTCAACATTATTTATGTTTCTACACTTCTCAAGTAAATAGATTTCCCCTAATTTGCAATTATAAAAATGCCTTTAAACCTATTTTTAAATGGCCTCTCTAACCACAGGGCAGAGTTGGTCAGGCAGTTTTTGACAAAATGTATTTTTCTTGAAAGGTGATTTTTTATTTAAGCTGAATCATTAATGGAGCTGAACAGATTTTGAAGACTTTTTCAGTGAGATTTCTGAATAAATTTGACCTTTAACCTATGTTTTGGTACAACTACATTTTGAGAATATGTTCCAAATATTTTTTTTTCAACCCTGAAAATTCCAAACCTCAAAATTTGCTGTGAAGCAGAACAATCATCTTCAGTCCAGTATAGAAGAAAATGGGAATATACCACAGAGCTCTGCAGTCTGTGTCAGATTCCTCAGCTACTTGCAGTTTTCCCAGCAGTTTTTGTAGATACTTCAAATGAGCCTGCATTTTATTTACTTTCTAGGTTAAAACATCCAAACCCAAACTTTGTGGAATCCTGTTTAAGGTTTCCAGTAGTTCTTGTTGGGAATTAGTCTAAGCAGAGTAGAAACTGAACAAAAAAATCCCACAGAATTTCCTTGTAGATAATGCAATATTTTCACATGAATTTCTATTGTTTCTGATGTTTTATAGGTAATTTTGGCATGATAGTCATAATTTTCTTTTGTTGCAGTTTGGTTTTCTTTAGTCTTCCTTTCTGTTTGCTTTCCCAATGGGAGCTCATATTAGCCATTCTTTCTGTAGAGCTCAGACAGGTTATGACAATCCAACTCAGAAAAACACTGCAATTATTGTGCCATTAGCAAATCTTACAGTAACAGTGTTGTAGAGAAAAGTGGCAAGTTATGCAGTGCACACATACAATAAATACAATATATTTCACATAAAATAATTGCAAAAAAGCAAATGTAGTAAAACTAAAGAATGCTATTTACATTTCTGAGTATGTATTTTGAGCTTTTATGTTAAAGTAGCAGTAACAACAGAGGGAAAAGTATGCTTGATTAAGTTGCTTTCACTGTACTGTTTTGTGTTGTATTGATTTGTAAAATAAGGCCAGAAATCAGGCAGCCTGGTAACTGCTGTTAGTGGAAATTTTTTCAACAAATATCACTAGTAATGATTTTCTAGATCATCATGGATCGTGTGAGAATAAATCATTTTATTTGCTATGCATGCTCCCTTACTCATGTTTTCTGCTATTTGAACGCTTCCAAAGTAGTCACTGCCTTGGCAGTTCAAACAAAATAAAAAACTAAAAGATTGAACAAGCAAGAGAACTGAGCTCCTCTTTCATCCCTAGAACAAGCTCCCACATACTAAAGCCAAGGGTCAAGGAGTGAGGTGAGAAAACTAAGTGCATTTATTACACTACTGAAATCTTTGCCACTATTATACATTTTTCCAATCACATTGCATGCATGTTTTGATAATTCAAACTTGTAGAGATACTATTACACACTAATTATATAGAAAATGAGACTAACAAAGAAGAGAAAAGGAGAGGATCAGGGAAAATCAGTGACAGCTGAATGTTTTAAGACGTTTGCTTCTTAGATGATCTGTGGAAGCAAGTTGATGTTACGGAGTATCAGGGTAAATTACATAACTTCTGATCTGCCAGGCTGTGGAATCAATTCCCAAGACAGTTTGAGGAAGTTTTACTGCTGAGACGGAGTGGATACAGAAGAAAATGTAATGAAAGAAATAATATTGGAAGGAAGACAGAGGAAGGATAAGACTTAGTCTACCATGACTTATACACTGAAAACTTAAACATCTAAGCCTCAAATATTCACCCTAAACTCTATGATCAATGGGGAGAAACAGGCAGAGACAGATTCATGTTCAGAGAGTGATTGAAAGACAGGTCAATCACCTTGTTGCTAGCTTCTGACTATAAGGGAAAGCTAAAATGACAAGCTCAGACTGAAATGTCCATCTTTTAGACATTTATAGTTAGGTTAGATGACTCATCTTAGCTAACCAACAGGTCTTTTTTAATGAAACAGACCTTGGTTTAATGAAACAGCTTGGAGTCCGTCAAAGCAATAATGATTTATAAAGGAAGTGCCTTCTACTGAACTTGTTTTCTTTTGAAACTTTTTTTTTTTTTTTCTGGTTACTTTAATTTTAGTCAAATTGCATAGCTTTTTAGGATGAGGTTTTGCATAAGGAATTGACTAGATGATCGCATTCAAAGAGTTGCTGTCAACAGTCCTATGTCCAAGTGGAGACCAGTGTTGAGTGGTGTTCCTCAGGGGTCAGTATTGGGACCAGTGCAATTTAACATCTTTGTTGAAGACATGGACAGTGGTATTAAGTGCACCTCATCAAGTTTGCTGAGGACACCAAACTGTGTGGTGTAATTGACATGCTAGAGGGAAGGGATGTGCCATCCAGAGGGACCTGGACAGGCTGTAGAGGTGGGACTGTGCAAACCTCATGAAGTTCACAAGGCCAAGTGCAAGGTCCTGCAACATGGGTCAGGGCAATCCCAAGCACAGATACACCTTGGTGATGAGTGGATTGAGAGCAGCCCTGCAGAGAAGGACTAAGGAATAATAGTGGATGGAAAACTATGAGCCAGCAATGTGCACTTGCCGCCCAGAAAGCCAATCACATTTCCAGCTGCGCCAAGAGAAGTGTGGCTAAGGGAAGTGATTCTCCCCTCTACTCTTCTCTTGTGAAACCCCATCTGGTGTACTGTGTTCAGCTCTGGGGCCCCCATCATAAGAAAAACATGGACCTGTTTGAGCAGGTCCAGAGGAGGTCACAAATATGATCAGGGAACTGGACCATGTCCTTTACGAAAACAGTCTGAGTGAGCTGGGGTTGTTCAGCCTAGAGAAGAGAAGACTCTGGGGAGATCTTATCATGTCCTTCCAGTACTTAAAGGGAGCTACAGGAAAGATGGGGAGGGACTCTTTATCAGGGAGTGCAGAGATAGGATGAGGGGTAACAGTTTTATACTAAAAGAGAGTAGATTTAGATTAGATATTAGGAAGAAATTCTTTACTGTGAGGGTGGTGAGACACTGGAACAGGATGCCCAGGGAATCTGTGTATGCCTCTTCCCTGGCAGTGTTCAAGGCCAGGCTGGATGGGGCTTTGAGCAACCTGGTCTGGTGGAAGATGTCCCTGCCCATGGCAGGGGGGTTGGAACTGGATGATCTTTAAGGTCCCTTCCAAGCCAAAGCATTCTATGATTCTGTTTCTATGAACTAATATGTCTGTCACTACTAAACTGAGGTTGTTCAGTATCATGTACGATACCCGCTCACAGAGGTCAAGAGCTAGTTTGACTTAGCACACTTACATTGCACCATTTGGGGCAACTTAGTCTGTTTAAGTGCAGCTGTACAGTGAGGCTTTCAAACTATCCCGAGTTGTTTGGTGACCAAATTGGTCAGAGTAGCAGCATGACTCCAGCTAGTAAATGAAGTGTTATTGCTTAAGTTGCTGTGCCACCTTTGCACTGCTATTTGACTGAAGCTCTTCTCTAAACTCTCCTGAAACCCCAAAGCTATAGACCATCATGCAAAAATACAAGTTACACTGGGGCAAAGCTAGTATTTAGAGCGCAAAAATAATTGTCACACATGTATTGCCCCATCTCTGCCATAGTCAAACTCCCACTGGATATTCCACTGAGACAATAGTATATTCTGTGTAATTCTTGCCAGTCCACAATAGTTTTCACACATATTTCTCTGTAAGTTATTTCCTATGTCAGAGCTCAGCAAATGCATCTGAGTATAAAAAAAAACCCTCCAGAAATTTCTTCTAACTGAAAAGGTGCTTTAGTGTCTAAAAGCTTGTCCATATTTTCTAAATATATCTGTTTTCTGCGCACCTTGCCCTTATGTCTTCACAGGTGTTTCTTCACAAGTACTATTGCAACTTTTACTGCAAATCTCATAATTCATCTTTGTTCTTTTTAAAGCATGGGGATATTAAGGCTTCCATTGGCTTTAAGAAGGGTAAAATTCATCTCACCCTAGGAAACCTGAATTTATTTCCTAACCTGAAACTTTCATTCTTGCTTACTGAAAACAAAATTGTTCTGTAAATGCAATCCCATCTGTGCCTATTTGCGTGAGAGTGAACAAATCCCCAACACTGCACAGCAAAACAGCTCACGGCAGTAGGCTGACATGTTATGTGTCTCCAGGCAAAGTAAGAAAAGTCTTATGACAGATCTAAAAGTTCAGTACATAGTTCAAAACATTGCTGTAAGTGTAGTAAATAAGCCATTAAAGGAAATTCCAAAGTTATCATTTATTTAAACTCTTAATACAGCTTAGCAATTAATACATTCATTCTTTTCTATTGCTCGGTGATTAGAGCTACAGCACAGTTCACTGAAAACAGAATGAGCAGAGATAACAATCAAGCTGTCTCAATGGGAGAAACTTGGGTTTTATTGTTCATGGCTTTTTTTTCCCCAGCAGATGATAGCCTCTTAAGAAGAGAAAAGAGTCTCATGATACCCTTTAGGATGAATCCCAAAAGATTTCAACTTCATTCACTAGCTCAATGGGTCACAGATTAGTAAGCGTTTTCCTGGTTGTCTAGGGTTTTCACTTTTACTGATGGCTGAGCGTGAAGATTTCTTCACTTGTACGGATCTGGTTATTCTGAGAAGCCATGCTGGATACACTGCTTTTTCTGACCTCAGTTGCTGCTGAGCTCTGGGTGAGTGTGGAGAGGTTCCAGCATGCTGTGCTCTGTACACCCATCACACCAGTCAGTACTGCATGTGGTCCTGAATCGCAGTGTGAACCTGGACATGTACCCTTTAAAGCCTGAAAGGTCTGCATTTCCTAAGTCTGTGGCTATTTGTTTAATAATATATTTATTTTATCTCTGTTTTCACACATCTCCCAATAGCTGCCTGCTGAGTTGCTTAGGGAAATGAAGCCCAGGCTGGTTACAAAGGTTGTGAACTACAAGGAATTATTAACAACAGTCAACTGAGTCTGGAGCCTGTGATTGCTTGACTTTCGGCCTACGGCATGTTCCTGTGAGGCAAATAATGTTCCCTGGGAGTACAGCAAGTGACCTTCTACCTGGGATGTGAGGGGGCATGACAGATGCTCAGGTGCCATGTGCTACTTGTGACACGTGGCAGCTCTGATTGCCCTTCATCTGCCAGCAAGATGATGAGATCTAGAACAAGGACTCTCACAGGTTTGGGGTCTGATGCCAGTTGTAGAGCTGAGTTTGAAGGAGTAACTTTTTCCCTTTCACCAGCCCATCTCCTAACCCTGCTCTCTCACCCTCTACTGCTTGAGAAAGTGAAAAGGTGCATACATTTCTCATCTTCTTCCACATTGTCAAACCTTTCTAAGATTTGTTTCTCTGAACACAAATCAAGATTTTCCAACACTTGCCATACCTTACTTCATGTCTGCTTTTCAGTTCTTCAGTCTTGTAGCTCTGTTTAGGTGTGCAATTTTTCCCTGCACTAAGATGAATTTTACCCTATTCGGCATAACCCAGCTAGCAACCTGTAGCTGCAGGGACAATCATCTCATGCCCCTGCTTTTCCTGGGGGATAAGTGAAGCACTCAAGCACCAAGCACAGCCGAAGTAACGTGTACAGGCAGCTCAGAGGCCTGGACCAGTATGAGAGGCAGGCACACCTCTTTCTCATGAAGAGAAAGTTCTTCTAGTTCTTAGAAGCTAATAATAACTTTACTTGTGTGAGGGAGAGCAGAAAACAGAAGCAACCTTGCAAAGCTCTGAATTGCTGCTGCCATTGTTGCAGTGGGAGGGGAGATGAAGAATAAAGGGAGCCTTTTAACCTGGGCTCTGGCACTGCCAAGGTCAGACCTCCTTGCCTCACTCAACAGGACTACTAAAAGTTGTAATAAATGTTGTCTCTTTCATAGATGCTGAGGAAGAAATTCAACTAAGTGAAATTCATTGTCCATTATATTATCGTTGTGTGTGTTCACAAGCATCCACCAGACTCCACTGTCCTTTTCCACTTTTTTCAGATAATTTTTTTATAGCTGTCTTTGGACCTGAGCAAATGTTTCATTTTTCCAAAAGTGTTCATGCAAAAGTGCATGTTATGGAATATCACTAAAACAGGCATCTGCAGTACAGGCATTTACAGATGAAGTCATGGTGGCCTACAGTGCCCTGGTGATAGGAAACCCTCTGAGAAACCTCTTACATGTCTTATAGAAGAAATAAACTTTTTCTTGTATACGTAAATTAAATTCAAACATAAACCACTGAGAGCTTTGCTGGCCTTGAACTAATACATTCAGGGTTCATACACTCCACTACTATATAAATAAGAACAAGGTTTGAATGTCCTATTTTGACTGTAATGGCCTTCAAACATGCAAGCAATACTTGAGAAGAATGTGCCTGACATTTAAATCTGTTGAGACTCCTGGATAAAGATTCCCTTTATTTTCTTTTCCCAAATTCTGCTCCTCATCCACTTTTAGATGATGTTTTCTCTTTTTTCCCCCATTCTCTTCTGAAGAGTGTTTGTGACATGCTTTGGAGATTTGAAGTGCAGTGTATCATTATTCAAGGCTACAGAGAATGAAGCAATATTAAAAAAATGTTGATGTTGGAATGTAAGGCACTTAAAAAGCAGAAAATGGTAAAAGATATTTTTACCTGCACAAATATAATGTTGCTTCATATATGTAAGCATCAAAACACTCTTTAATAACACATTGACTCCCCTTTTGATCTCCTTCCTCCCTTCCGTGTTAGTTCTGGATGGTGTAAAATCAAGATGGAAGTAATTCAGGAGCTGTTTTATCCTGATTATTCTTTATTTTTTGTGTTCAGTTCAGCTCCAGATCTGCTTCATTCAATGTCCTGTATATGCTCTCTGTTTCGTAAGTAATGCAGTAATATAGGACAGTTATTCAGGAAAGAAATACCTAAGGAGAAAATAAAGCAAAAATATACTTTACCTGGGAAAATACAATAATATGATTTACTGTCCAGGGAGGGGGGAGTTTCTAGTTAAAAGAAAAAGAAGGATAACAACTGCTGGTTGATGGGCTATCTTCACTGTGGTGAACCGTACACTGGGTAACCATAACTGGAAGAGGCAGCATACAAAGTAGTAAGTTAGTTCAGTTATGCATGCTTCATTTACCACAGGTCATAGATGAGGAAGTGTGCAGGAACGTGTCCTCAAAAAGGCAGATAAATTCAATCCGTTTTCTGATTTCATTCTATCATAGCAAAGTATTACCTGAAGTGAGAGATTTTGAATGCATCTGTACTTCCTTTGGAAGAAGTCTGAATTCAATTTTATCTGCTGCTGGGTGATCAACAGAGGAGTAGGAAAAGAAGGCTTTCAATATCTCTCTGGTTTTGATATATTGGCATGTTTAAGAAACAAAAAAATCTAAATCATAGTGGAATTTTATTTTTTTCGCATAAAATATTAATCACCTGAGGATGATACTTAGAATTTAAATTTCATAAGAACTCAGAGATGTATGTTCACTTCTAGTATAGAAAATAATCTTTTCCACTGATTTTATTTAGAATTGTGAGCAAATAAAAGTAGGCATTAAAGTAGAATTCCGGCCATACAATGAAAATTTTGTCATTGTGTACGCTTTTACATTTCTTATTCATCTACACAGGGAATAGTTAATGAAATGATGTGATGAATGGTTTTTCCCAGTGTGAGAGTGAGACAAGCACAGATTTCAAGTAATGGTTAAAGCCAAAAACCCTTTCCAGACCACTAGCTTTTCAGGTGTTGAATTCTCTTCACTCACCTGGGAACCTAAAACTAAACTAGAAATTCAGCTAGGTAGCAAACACAGAAGAGTGCTTAACCCTGAAACCTCAAATCTAAGTGAACTTTCAGAAAATACAGGCCATTTCTAGGACTCAGGAAATTACAGCGACAAAGTCATTATGTTTATTGACTTTCATTTGAATTCTGTTCATCCTGGGCTTCAGGCCAGGGTAGTTCTGGGGGAATTCCATATTTGGGCCAGAAGAGGAAATGCATGTCTATATTGCACATTAAATAAAAGCAGTACAGGAGAACTATGCTAACCTGTTGTAAGCCTGGAAAACCCAGCCTGAGAGAGATAAATTGGTATGCAGAAAGCACATACATAGGCAATGTAGCACATACATAGGCAAGGCAGTAGACTAAATCATACGTATCTTCTGCCTGACACATTCTGCAGTTTCTACTGAGGAAGTCCCTATTGTCATCATTAAGAAAACAAGCAACAATTCAACAGAGATCAGTTCATATCCAATGTCACTATGCAGGAAGTGTTCTGTGGCAGCGCACTGATTTTTTCTAATTGGAAGATAACTGTTGTTGAGGTCTTTTACCTCATATATGGACTGTGTTCTTAATTGTTACTTCAGTGAAGAGCTTCTTCAGCAAATGCTTTTTTTTTCCTTTCTGTGAAATGAGGATTTCTCACTTCAGTTAGCCTGAACTATTGAGAATGGAAACCAAGACTTTTTCCCCAAGTATCCATAAAATCCCTAGAACAGGACTGAATTGGACTCCATATCAGCACATAAATAACAATAATGCTTTTGTTTACTATCTGCTCATTCTTCTCAATAGATTTTCCTGAAGACACAGGATAATACACCCTAATATTTAGAGTATTTCAAATGATCTGAGTATGGAGGGAAGCAGAAGGAATACTAATAGTCATTAGCAGCTTCTTAAAAATCATCTTTAACTTTGACCCACAGGAATCATAAGGATAGATCCTGTGCTCAGAGTGCAGTGTGATCAGACTACGTACTGCATTGCAATGCCTTTTAGGCTTGATACTGATCTGAATCACCTTT
Organism: Athene noctua; assembly: GCF_965140245.1. Classification (NCBI taxonomy): domain Eukaryota; kingdom Metazoa; phylum Chordata; class Aves; order Strigiformes; family Strigidae; genus Athene; species Athene noctua. Next base: position 67,289,870 of record NC_134039.1, read on the forward strand.
AGTGTGAAAGGTTCAAACAGATGTTTGCAAAATGTCTGTGAAGTTAGGTAAGTCTATCTGTATGTTGGCCATCCTTCCCTGACCCACTGGATCATCAGCTGTAAAAGAAAAAAAATTAAATATAAAAGCTGTTTGAAGGGTTTGCAAAATAGAAAGATACATAATGTATTTAAATCATATCTTGTGAATAGTTTGTGTAATTGGAGCCAGGCTGTCATTGCATATATTTAAAGTCATAAAAGACAGTGCATATCTCTCTCGATATAAGTTACCTCATTAATGATAACTAAAGGACAGTTAACAAAAAGAGGAAGAAATAAAACTGGGAGGAAATTACCTTGGATTTTCTATAAAAATCCTGCTGCTCCTTATACAGATTATAGCCAGAATCAAGAACACCATCTGGTTTAGAGTTCAATAGAAGAGAATAAAAGGATCATTTTAGTCTTGTGTTTTGTTTTTGCTATCCAGGGTCATTCCTAGAAGAGAACATAGAACAATGAAAGGAAAGATGTTCTCTGAAAAAATAGCTCTGCTTTTTTTTCCTTTTTATTTTTTCTCCTGGGGGTGGGGGGAGTTTGCTTCGCTGTTGTTCTATTTCTTTTTCTGAGAAGCAAAAGAGTCATTATGGAAAATAAGGAAACAAAACACTATAGTACCCCTAGTAGATTCCTGATTCAGGAGACGGGAAGCTCCTCCTCTGCCTGCCCCTTAGTGGTCTTCCTGATTTACCCACAGGAATGAGTAAAGGCTTTTGCTAGATAGTACCAGTGATTCACATGATTAGACAATTTTTTTCTACTTCCACAACACAAACCATAATCCTCCAACTAATTAGTCTTACTTACCTACTTGGCAAATGGATCTGGGTTAAGGTGCAAATTTGAAAACACTCCATATTTAGTGTTTATTTTGTAGCATCTCAGTAGTTTTCAAGAGAGAAATAGATAAGAATAGGCTTGTTTCAAGTAGTGTCCCGAAGTTTTCACTCACTATAACTCTGGTTTCAACACAGTACTCAGCCATTTCTATAGGAATTTGATATTTTGGTGGCTAAACTATAATCTAACATGGGAAATACTAGCAGGATATAAACCTTGAGGTAGGATTTAGCCCTCAAATCGAGACACCAAACTCGAGTTGTGCAGACATTAAATATGTGTCTAAATTGTCCTTGTAAATAATTGAGATTTGGTCACTACTGTTAACAGAAATTTAAGGGTGATTAACCAGACTTAGGTGTCCCAGTAACATTTTGTGTCTAGATACCTTAATACAGGTGTTTTCCTTTGTGATCTGAATTCTGTGCTTAGGGTGGGATTCAGCTACCAGAGTATGAGTGTACAGCGTAGTTCCTCTTGCATGAGGCTTCCTTTTTGGAAGAAAATTGTATTTCATAGGTCCTATGTCACATCTAGCTGTCACTAACTAGCTAAATGCTGAAGTCTCAAACGGCATATGACAATATTTTGGGGCAACTTAATTAAGCCTTTCACAGACTGAAGTTAGTGACGTGCAAAATCTGGAAATTATTCAGATAAAAATTATGGGATGCATCCTACTATAAAAGGATCCTAGTTTTGAAAGTAATTTTCATAGTTTTTGCTCCATAGTGCAATAATGTCTTACATAGCTGAATTTGGGACGCCAGACTATCAGGTTAGACAGGACTGCTTGGTGTGATGGTTCTGCCAGCCCTGTATAACCAACCCATCTGTGAGCTTTTAGATTTGTTCAGCTCCTACTTTGCTTATGCAGATATGTTGTTGCCAGCTTGGGACAGCTGAAACTGGAACAATGTTCACAGCAATTTGTTTTGAATTGTATTTTAATTTTTCATAGCTCTAATTATAATTTTATCACTGCTTTTCAGACAAATTATATGCTACTATGCAAAATCTCTTGTTTGGGTTTTTTTTTTTGCTTTGTTTTGGTTTGGGTTTTTTTCCCCCAGATATATATCTGCTTTTCCCTTAGGATACAGTGTTTAGTCTCCTATTGGCATTTAGTCTCATAGACACTATGAGCAAAACATAACAGTATAGAATTCAGTATACAATAACTAATCTGAAAATATATATCATACACTGCAGATAGGGCTAGCTAGGGCAGTGTCCATCTACTGGCCCTCGTTGGTTTTCAGATGGTCACCAGAGGTCAGTTCAACAATGTCCCCATTAATCCCTTTCTATCCGTTTAACTTTCACTACTACAAGGACAAAACTCCAAACACACACACACAAAAGAGAGAAGGAAGAATGTGCTCATTGTGGTTCAACCGGAATTCACAAACGCAGAAAAGATCCTCTCTATTGGCTGTTTCCTCCTGCAACTTGACTTCCGAAATAGGGCTACCCTTTTGTACAAGATACAAAAACAGAAATGCAAAAAAATCCCACCAGAAAGCATGTGACTTCCAGAATTGCCTCTAGCTTTCCTGGCACTGGGTTGAGAAATATTTCTTCATCTCATGTTACATAATCATCCTTGACGCATTGTTTGTTCCAGCTCAGCGCTGTTTTCATCAGATAGGAACCACAAATCTAATGGAATACAAGGAGTGTCCCCCTTATGGTGTATGGGGGATTTTTTGTGGCTTTTTTTTTTTTTCTTTCCAAGTTTCATAATTATGAAAGGTATTTAAAAACATGTGCTGAAAGAAATACTTTTTGAACCATGTTTCTTGTTCACTAATGTCCTTTTTCACAGCGCACATTTCCTGTCTTTTTCTAGTAAGCGCTCTGTTTACAGCACACTGAGATCCTATTCGAATGAATGAAAGGAAGAACAAGTAAATGAAAGAATGAATGTATTTTTGACATAACAGACCCTTAGGGTAAATTCAATTTACTTTAACAAAATTACACCAATGATTAATTTATCCTGTAATGTTTCAATGGTACACTCTAAGGGATTTACTCCAAACTGATTTCAGTGGGTCTGGATCAAGTTTCAGAAGGATTAAACAAGTGCTTATTACTTCTTTTCTTTTTTATTCACAAAGTAAATAATTTTATGCAGGTAAATAACTCCACTGGCTAATCACTCCTTAAACCTTGATATCTGTTACTGATATCTTTTCCAACCTCTTTGTAAAGGCATCTCTCCAGTCTTCCTATCAAATTGTGACTTATTTCTGTCCAGTTTTCTGTAAAGTTCCATTGTTCAGACATATCCTCACTGTTAAACCTTTTCTTCCTTAGGCTAAAACTAAATTAATCCCTCTTTTCTTTTGCCGTGTGGAAGAGAACACCATGACCCCCTTCACAGCTCACTTTGTGATCCTTTTGATTTCCCTGATGTCTCTGACATCTGTCCAACATTCAGGGTTGGACCTCTGTCTTATTTTAATTCCAGTCTGCAGTCAGGGTTGCTCCAAATTTCAATTAGAAAACCTCCCCTTACACATGCTCAAGGAGCATTGCGATACCCTTCTTGTTCTCTCATTTAATTTTCTAATGTCGATTTCTTCATCTTCCTTGTCACCATATCACAAGCTCTTTTTAATATCCTAATGCATACAATTTGCTCCTTCCATTAAAAGACTTACAGTGGACTCCATTACATATATAGCATAGCAGCTGATCACACTGCCTCAGAATAAGATGAAAAGCCAAGTTGTACCTGAATCATAATCTGATCACTGGTTGTTCTCTTGTTTCAGGGTGGAGAGAAGTAAATTAGGTCAATTTATAAATTATTGCAGATTGTTCTTTCAATTTCATGTTCCCCTTTAGATGTAAGTATGTATTTAGTGAAGCTTATCAGATGTGTGTTTTGGGCCTGATACTTGATATTGCCACTAAAAATTCCTGAAAAACAGAAAAAAAGAGTATGTTTATTAGATCTTCAGATACAATCAGATTGGAAAGGCCTGAAAGCATTTTTGAAGATAGGACCAGAATTCAAAATCGCTTTGATTATTTGAAGAAATTACCTGGAGAAAAAAAGTGGCATCCCTGTAAGAACAAGACCAAAGTCACACTGTTGGAAGGAATAATCCAGATAGGCAGGAAGAGAGAAAAAAGTTGTTCTTTACAAGAGGTGGTAGAAATTGTGTTGTTACCACTTGAATTTAAATCAGCAGTCATGCTATAGGAAAACAAAATCAGACCAAGAGTGTGATCTCTTAAGATGAGGGAAAGTTAAAACTGGCATTGCCTTGCTTGGAGTCTTCTGTCCAAGGTTGGACAAAGCTCTTTAAGAAAGGGCTGGAGCAACTGAAGGCCATCAGAAGGAGAGAAACAAGAATGAATAATTTATTAGAAAACATGGTTTAGGAGGAAAAATTGAAAAAACTAGAGCTATTTAGCCTAGATAAGGGAAGAGAGAAGAAAATGTTTTTAGCAGTCTTCAAATACTTTAGTCTGCCTGCCCAGACAACATGTTCCACATGCATGCTGTTCTGATCAAACAAAACGGTTTTAAATTTCAACAAGGGAACTTCATTTAAGATGTCAATAAGAGCTTCCTAACAGTAAAATCAGTGAAACATTGAAACAGATTGCATGGGATGATCATATAATCTTCAGTTTTGAAGGTCTTTCAGAATAAATTAGATAAACTGTCAGGAGTACCATAGGTAGAGTTGATCCTCTCTTGGGCAGGAAGACTGAGTGATCTTTTGAGGTGTTTTCTAGCTCAATTATGTCAATTATGTCTAGGACTATTCTGGCCTGGTTATTTAGGTTTTTGTGTTGCTGAATCCAAGGCTTCATCTACATCTTCTTGCTGTCCAGTCATGTTCCATGTACCAGTGTGAGACAGGCAAAAGAACTATGCAAAAAAGGATGTTCAGACCTCCAATTTGGGCAGAAGGGAACCTTAATCAGTAAACAAGTTTAAATATCAGTCTTAAAAATATTTATTAATATTTTACATAAATATTTAACAATAAAACACATAAGAGCATAATATGATTTCTTGATGTTAACCCATTATAGTTAGGAAAATATGATTAACAATCTGTTTAAATGTTACATCTTTCAAGTACTCCATTGTATATTGTCTATAATTGTTTTGCCTACAGTAAAGCCCTTGTGCTTACACTTCTAAACAAAAGAAAAGAGCCAACCCAAATAGCTGAACTCTAACATGATGGACAAATATGGACGCAAGACCATGTGTGTCATTTCCCTTCATTTACCTTCATGATGAAAAGTATGAAGTCCTGCACAGACTGGAACTTAACTTGTCAAGGAAATGTATCTCGTTTATTATCTCTGGGAAAGAATTACTATTTTTTCCCCATCTCCACAGTAAGGGAAATAATGGTGCTGGAATTCTGTCCATTTCTTAAAAAAAAAAATAAAAATATCAAAACTATATACATTAGAGTTAAAATTTGTACTGGCTTAAAGATTAAGAGAATCTTATTTTAAACAAAGTTCTCTGTCCAGAAGCATGGACAGAGTTTAATCCACAAGATAAGACAGTCATGAACATGCACAAACCTTTGAGTACCCAGGATACTATTTGACAATTTGAGGTGGTCGGTTTGTATTAATTTTTTGTGAAAACTAATGGCATATCAGGAGAACTTGTAAAATCTGGAGAAGTTCAGGTCCTCTTTTTAGAATAAGAGTATGTTGAATAAAATGTAAGCAGACAGACAAGCAAGAATTTTGGTCTACATTCCAAGGGCTAAAATCTGGGAATTGAAGACCAAGCACAGCTTGAAAAATACTATGAAGGTATGAAGGTGTTTTACCATCTAGTGAAGTAGTGAAGACACAGGTTTTAGTAGGTCAGTGCCTCTTTTTTTGTTTCTTGAAATATGTTATTTTTGCTCAAGATGGTATGGCTATCTTAATTAGAAAAACTTTCCCAGTTTATTATATCTATTTTCTTTATGTAGCAGAATACCTGAAAAAAAAAAAAAGAGCTGCTGTTTTATAAGCAATTACTATGGCTATATTCAGATTAGAAGAATACTTCTTAAAAGGTATTTAGGTCTTGCCAGAGGATGACTTTTCTGAACTGCTCTTTCAGTCTTACTCTTGCATAATCACTATTCAAGGGCAAGTTTTCTATCACAGATAGAAGTAAACTGAAGAGAGTGAGGGTTACAAAGGGAATTGTATCGCAACTGGTGTTATCAGAAGGAATGCTGGCTGAGTCATCCAGGGTTTCTTTTATTGCTTTCCAGGGTAGATGTACCAAACCTAATAGCTTCATCACCCTTGGAAAGGGTCCTCAGTATACCATCAGTATATCATGCAGCCAAGCTATTCATCAGGGACTATCACACCAGTTTTAGACAGTTAGCCAAAGAGCTAACCTCAAACATTAGGTTCTCAAAACCCATGCATTTGCTGCCAAGCAATGACTGAAGTCCCTGGACCTCAAAGTTTGTCTAGATGATGCAATACAGTGTCATATGGAGATGTTGATGATGGCTCTATATTAATTCACTTGAGTGCCAGAAGTTTTATGACCCATAATTTTAACTCAGCCAGAACTCTGTACTACCTTGGGTTGCTCCCAGTATCCAAGATAGATTGTTTAGTGTTGGCTCCAGTAATTTTGCACAATATTGTATTATTTCTATGACTAGCAAGGAGTCATACCTGTTACTCTTTTCTAAAAGGGGGAGAGTATAGCATGTGTTCTTTGAACTGTGTATAATCTAGAACAATGTGCAGGAAAACAATAATAAAATTTGCTATCAACACTATTATTTTTCAAGTAGGCCTACAAAATTATGATTAATAAGAGACTGATTCTGATTTGCACACCTGAACAATATGTCCTTAGACAGGGCAAAAATTAATTTCCCAAAACCATTAAAATCACATAGCACAGTCATTTTCACATAAATAAATGAATGAAAGAAATGTATGCAAATAAATATAGCAGTATACCAGGGAAAGAGACCCACAAATACTGATAGCCTGGGATGGATTTTAAGCCAGGCTTCAGCCATTACATTCATGATGATGAATTTGGATGCTAGAGAATTGATCAAAATGACTATTAATGATATTAACTGTGCTCCAATTTGCAAGCTCTGTTCTGGTCTTGGAGAGTACACACTGACAGTAAGGATGTGTCAGTGTTGTCCCTGTTACCCATGGGAGGCAGTTAGCTGCGTCAAACATGTACATTCGAATAGTTGCATATCATGAGGTTCAGTTTCTATAGGCTGTTATTTTTACTTCTTTTACTGCATCAGCTCAGAACTGCACAGCACAGAGAAATGCAGAGGAGAGGTTACAAAAATAAATGAATAACCAGTGGTTAACAGCTCTTATTTCTGAGCTTTGTCCACAGTAGCCAGCAAAGTGTAGGATGCCTGCACTGCAAGCAGGTGTCTTGTGTGTCATGTCCTATCCTTCACTTCTTTGAGAAGGAGGTCTGTATGCTGTGTGCCGGACAACACTTCTCCTTTTTCTCTGATCTCAGCTGATCCCCTTTTTCTCTGAGAAGAACCATGTGCAGCCTTTTAGTAGAGTCAGAAAATCAAGTCAGCTCTCTGACATTAGAACATACTGGTGGGGAGGCCTGAGAAGCAGGCCAATTTTATTTGCTCAGATGACAGCATGATAGGAGTTGCTGTTAAAAGGAACCATTGGATGACAAAAAAAGGCCCTCTACATTTCCTGCCAAATCCTCCTATCAGGCTTCCACAAGTTCATATCAGGTCACCATGAGATTCCTTTCATCTCATAACACTGACTTCATTAATTTCCATGACCTATCTGAAACAGTAGCATATATGGAAAAACCCCTAAATTTAGATGTATGACTAATCATCTTTTGTCTTCCCTTTCCTGGATCCTCTTTCACATACAAAGTGGAACTTCAGCTTTGCTGCAAAACATTATTTTGTTTGTTATATTTACAGAACATTGGCCTTATAACTGGTGTTCTTTGTGCATATTGACACTAATTGAAAGTAGCAGGGCTGTGACACTGCAGTAAATTTTCCCACAGTAGAAGCGAAGCCACTGCAGGTTAGGCTGCCAGCCAAGCCTGTTAATGCTTCCCTTTGCATTCCTTTCAGCTCCCCAGAGAAGAGCTATTTTACAGACACCTGGCAGTTAAAGGTCCAGAATATTATTGCCTCTGTTGTTGCTGTTAAAAAACTTACCTAGAAATGGTGTCAGTGCACAATCCTATTTCAGAAGCTGTAACTCATAAAGGAAAAAGAATCTGAAAAGCTACAGCTACACAATTTGGTGTTAAAGCTTTAAGTTAATTTAATTAAAACTATAAATGACCATTTAAAAAAAAATGACAGCAGATATACTGCTTTATTGAGTAATGAGATAAAGACATAGTAATGAGATGAATAGAGTATATTATTCTGTGTGTACATAGCAACTCCACACAATATCAACTGAATATATGACAACCTTCTTCTTCTGCCTTTTACTGTCCCCACCTGTACTGCAGTTCCAAGGCAAGCAAAGGGAAGTGAGAATGAGTACCTGGATCATACAACTGTTAATGAACCTGACGTGCCCCATTTCATGTAACTGGGCTTGTTTATTAGTCAGTGTCCTGGTATCTGTGTATACAGATCTGTGTGAGTGTCCTCAGAGTAACTTTAGTAGAAAGAGTCTCAAAGTGTAAACATTAAGTCATGTGATGCCTTTTTATTTTTGTTTTCTCATCCCTCAGATCAAAATTTAAGGACATAAAATTTGACCTACTTCTTTTCTGCTTGACCTGAAAAAGCTTTTACATACACAAAACAGACTATTTTCTTCCAGACAAGCAAACTCTGGATAAATTCCCAAACACAAATACAGAGATTCCTGAGATTATAAAATAAATATTGACATAACAGAATTAATCCGCAGAGGAAAGGAGTCAGGGGGGTCCATATTCAAAGGTCAGTCTTCTCATAATCTTAAACCACATCATTCTCAGAAAGGGCACAGTAGGTATTAATTAGAGCAGAGAACTGAAAAATCAGTTCCAGGCTCTATACCTGGTCATTGGAGAAAGTCATTTACACGGCCTTTAGACCCAAGGCTACTCTCTCTCAGCACCAACATGCAGAAACCAGGGCAAGTAAGAAATACATCTAATAAAAGACACAGAACAGATCAGAGATAAAACTGAGGACAAAAATAATAATAAAAAATCATTCACTTTCTTATCCTGTAAGACATTTGCCCCGTATAAGCCTCCCTGTTCAACTTTTAAACTCTCTGGGTGCCAAGAGCTTTTCTCTGTGCATGTATAGACTGCTCCAGCCAGAGCAACTCAGTCACTAACACTCCCTGAAACACTGCTGGAATATAACTACTAGTCACTACTTTGCCTAAATTTTCAGGGGGCATGGAGGGTGTCAACCCAGTAAATGGGCTTCAAACATATCCATATCAACAGAATTAAGGTCCTCAGAAAATGCATACATAAGCAGTGTCTCTTCAAAAGAGTTGGTGTTGGGACAGCCCCCTCAGCACACATTCGTGCTCATAGACATGCACACATGGACAGGCTCCCTTTTCTAAAAGTCTGACAAATGATCAGAGATCAGTCAGCAGATGTAATCCCGACTTTCCTCAGGCAGGCAGGGAGCTATTGGTACAGTTCTGTATTTTACCCAGGGCAATTCACTGTAAGATAAGTGAGCCCAGGGGGAAGGACAGGGACCCCAGGCATCCTTCCTCCAAGACAGATGCTTAGGTCCAACCAGCCTTGCACCCTTAACTCTCACTAAGTCCTGACTTCCACCTGAGAGGGGGAAACTGCTCTCCCTCAGCTTTTGTTCATGGTTGAGATTGTATTCGGAGAAAGGAAATGTAGGAAGACCTAGAATACCAAGCTGGACTCAAACAGTCAAACAAAACAAACTCAAGCATGGCACTGCTAGTCATCCTTACTAGTTACCTGTCAGCATAACCTGTCTCACCTTCTATATGTAGTTTAGACAAGACCACATTTGCCTTCATCCTCAGTCTAATGCTATAAAGACACTGCTGTGATGGATTGCATTACTATTCCCCCATTTATACAGGCATTTCTAGTGGGAAAAAAAATAAACTTCAGAATAAAAGATTCCATGTAGTGCTTTAGGAATAACATTGTTGACCAAGGAGAGATGCAGAGCCAAGTGGTATGTTAGGTGGACACAATCAGTGTCTCTTGGCAAGTTGGTCTCAGAAGCAGATAATAGTCCCATGCCCTAGACTGCTTTGCAGTCTAGAACTGGTTAATGTCTCCCAGTCCTGAATGAGTGCTCCCACCCTGAAATTATGACTTGAAAATCAGCTATTTCTCTTTATAAGAACAATTCCTGTCCCGTTCTTTGAAAGAACAGCTGTCCTTGTGCCTATTCTCTAGAAAGGATGTGATAAGAGACAGTTGTGACTTCCTGCATCTGCAAATGAGGAGCTCAGTTTCTGACGAGGATCAGCTTTCTCTGCTAGCTGTAAGCAAATTCCACCTTAGAGTGAACTTTATTCTGAGGTGCCTACCTTGACTTCTGTATTCAATCTAGAACCTTTGTGCCCTTAACTGGGTCTTGGACATCTTCTTTCCCTGACTACTAAGATACTAGTTGCCTTAGACCAAGGTCAATGCAGTCAGGTCTTTCACTGGGTCTAACCTTGCAGAGAACACTAGGAAATAGTCACTAGGAACAGGAGGAAAAAACTTTAGGACAGTAATGCGGCTCTATGCTGGCTTTGGTTTCACCAGCCTTCATGCTTCTCTAAGCGTTGCTGACATCTAGTAGCCACTTAGAAGTGATTAGGCAGGTGGCAGCCTGACAGAAGATAAGGGATGGATTCCCTGCACCTATAAGCTAAAACCCACGGGAGTAGGAGAGGGAACATGTGGATTGGTAAACTATCCCTTCTAACTGGAGTTTCCCTTTCAGCAGGGAAATCCACAGTTTCACAATGAATGCATTTCTCCAGCTCCTGTGAGCAGCAAGAGTGGTTTTATTTTTGGTGTCTTATAGGGAGGGTTAATTCATTCTTCTCTGCAAATACCCCCTTCATTTTAATTGAGGATTCTGTTGGGTGCTTTAATTAGCTGTATTTCTTTCCCTTATCTCCTTTACCTCCACTAATTTTGTTGCAAAAATATTGTTCCTCCTGATAGTTTGTAACTGATCTATTTATACTATCCCAGTGTTGGGAAATGCTTAGGGTGTTTAAATACATATATTGCAGAATTCCCATGAGGTATGTCTGTTATGTATATATCATCTCACTTCCTCTTGGTATCCTAGTACCGGATTATGTCAGTGTCATATGGGGCAGTTGTCCCTCTATCATATTGCTGGGCCTGTTCAGACATGAAATAGATATTCTGGAGATACAGGAGTGAGGAGGAGGCTCTACACACTGCTTATTTAAGAACAGAGTTGAGGCTGAAAACTAGTGGATTTATCTAGAATACTCAGACTCATCATCTACCTGATCCATATGAAAGCTTGAGGGAGATTTTTTTTTTTTTGAGGAAAAGGAGGAATACAGTCAGATTCAGAACCTGGCCTTTTTTTCTTTTTTTTTCTTTTTTTTTTTTTTCAGGTGTGTGTTGATGAGCAGGTGTAAACATAAGCTCTTCTGCCTTCACGGTCATCTGCACCTTCTGGAAAACATCCATAATTCTATAATGTCCTCTGAAGATTATAGTCTTCAGCAGAGGACTCTAAGAGGAAGAGCTAAATTCACCAATACCTTGGTGTTATTTGAAGTACAATAGTCTTTCCTGGTCACAGTGGATCATTGTCTTCAGCAGTTCTCAGGAAAGAATAGTACAGTATATTGTAATGGACTATACTACCTTGACACTAGGTAGAATAAAAGCAACAGAAAACTGTGTGACATGCCCATGGTACACATGGTGTAATTCACTAAAAATTGAAAAGTGGGATCCATCATAGAAGTTATAACCATCTTTCAAATTTTGTGGACATACTGGGTTTTTTTGTTATGTTGGATGTTTCTTGAGACTGAGCTTTGTTTGTAAACTAGGTGTTGATGACAGCGTTTGTTTGGGGAGGTCATATTTTACTGAGCTACCATAAGCAAAGCATGACCACAAAAATTAATGAGCGTGATAACATCCTTGCTACAGCACAATTTTTAATTTTTTTTTTTTTCCAATCCAGCAGAAAGCAGTGACATGGCAAAAAGAAACTGGGGAGTGTGGCAGCAAGATCGGATAAGCCCAGGAAATTCAGGAATAGAATGAGCTCTTACATATTTGTATTTGCCTTTAAGGTTTTTTAATTTGCAGGGGATTACTACCTCTTCAATCCAATGCAGAAAAGCAGTAATTAGTGGCTAACAGCCAGGGGCCAAAAGTGTCTAAAGATTTTTAAGTACTGAAAAGTAATGAAAAACATAATGTTTTTAATTTTACATCTAAGTAACATATTCTCAAGTAAATCAACATTTAGAAGTATGTGTTAACATCTGTTAAATAATTTTGGCTTTAAAAATGTTTATTTTCTTTTAAAAATAGAATGCTTTATTTCATTTTTTTAAAATATATATTTCTATTTTTTATTTGGAAATGTTTCTCTTAGAGATTGAAGCATTGAACAAAAAGGGCAAAAAAGAGTAATAAAATTATATAAAAATTTTAATTGACCTGAAACCATGCTCACATTGATATTATCAGTTATACATTAGGGAGAGGTTCTGCATGGTAAGGGACTAAGCTGCAGTTGGGATGCTCTTTCCCAGTCAATCTTATTGCAAAGTGTACTGCAGCAGAGAAAAGCAAGAAGTGGGGAAGTTTTAGTCATGATTATTTTGATTTAGGAATAATTTTTTCCCATTTGCGAAAGCAAGATGAAATAAATGGTCTATGTAACAATTTATTTTTGTTTGCTATCAAGAATGGCAAGTGCATTTGATTAATTAACAGTTTGTTCCATCAATACTCAGATTCAAAGAAGCAGAAAAAAAAAAAAAAAAAGATGAATTATGAATCAGGAGAGTAAGCTTTGTTTACATCAACACATTCACAAAATAAGTCTCCTTTTCCCAGCTGTAAACTTCAAGAAAAGGATAAGTAAACACTTCAGTGTATCATTTATCTTGTGCCTGAAATAAAAATTAGGTTTAATAGGAAAAACAAACCTACCATCTTCTGCTTAGGAAGTAAAACCCAATCCATTATAGCATAATGTTATTTGTTTGAGGATTATGAGGCAGTATAATTCTTTAACAAGATCATGCTGTGCACTGTTAATGTGGAGAACATTGCTAATTCCATTTCGTCTAGTCTCCCGCACAACATAACTTGTGACAAAGCATTGTGTTGTTTGTTTCTGGAGAAGTCACTTGTCAGTATAAGTGACTTTAACCCTTCAAGCAATAAAAGACAAAAAATACTGATAAACCTGTGCCACTTCTTATGAATAAAAGAGGGAGCAGTATCAATAATGTCATAAGTCACAGGAAATTTGCATAATCTCATTAGCTATATTTTATTCCATTAGCATTTTTGATGAAAGCCAGTATGAAACTCATCTTTTCCATCAAAATGCAACGGGAAAAAAGAACCTGTCCACCCAGGTGCACTCACTATGTGTCCTGGAAACTGGAAAATACTCATAGCAGTTTCTAGCACAAGCATTTTTGCCCTCCCATAGTGTCAACAAGAACAATCTGTGGGCTATTTCTTGAGTACATTTAATGGTAAAGCTATGCTGGCAGGAGGGCACTAAGATGTGTGCAGAAGTTCTAGTGGGATGCAGGATGCAAGCAGCAGTATGTCAACATGCTGTTTCATAACGCTTCTTTAGGTCTGCTCGTACTCTTGTACACCACATAGGCTTCTTAGTCAGATTTGAATTGTTATATTTATTTCCTTGATACCTGAAGGGGATTTAGGTCTAAATCCCCAAACTGAAATTAAATATGATATACATATCTAATATGCAAAACTGATAAGCACATTGCACATCAGTCCTAAAATGGCATGCAGGCAGATAAGAAGTTAAGAGTCAAATCTCTTAGAAAAATAGTTTAAAGTAGAGGGGTTTCCTCCAGTTTTGGAAAAGTCAAGCCAATGCCACAGAAGTTTCATCTCTGTTTGTGAAGATGGACTTGTAGAAACTGCTATTAAAGGGCCACTGTCCATTCCAGAGTCAGGTGGCATATACACCCCTGTGGTTTTCTTGACATCAAATTACACATTCTGTAAGACTTAAAGATAGGTCCTGCTCTGGTACAGCTGCTGACTCAGACTGCAGGGGGATAGTATTTCTGTTTACAGAGACAACATAGAGCTGATGGGACACCCCAGTGACATATTGGAGTTCATCTGGGGGAGGAGGACTTGAAGTGACATTGCATGTGTTAAACTGCCATACTGCAGATCTTAAAAATAGAAGTGCTGTGAAGCAGATGGTTTGCTTCCACCACAGACACCATTTTGATAGGCACAACTGAGAAGTAACTTCTGATGATATGCACATATATGCATATATACACCCTCTGTGAGTATGTGTGTGTATGCTAGAAAGTATACCTTGAATATAGGCTATGATACAGCATTTATGCCTACTCCTGTATTCTTTCAGGGCACACTTTTTTTTTTTTTTTTTTTTTTTTAGACAGAACATGTCTTTATGAACAGTTGTTTTCAATTTCACCAATACACATCATGCAAAATTTCCATTGTCCCACCACTCAGTCACCTACATGTTAACCACTTGTGAAAACCCCTTTTCTCATCACCTCAGCTCAGGAAAGCAGTCCATGACCTTTGGAACAAGCATCAAAGAAAATTCAAGGGTATTTGAGTGAAAGTGCATGGCCACGAAACTGTTGGGAGTGCGAGGTGGGGGTATGGCTGGCAGGAGGCCCTAGAAGACACAGCCTTCCTCTTCCATCTTCATAAATCCAAGCTGGGGAATGCTTTATACTTTTTTCTTGAGGTCTCATCCTTCTCCTCCTCCTCTTCTTCCTCCTTCTCATCACAACTCCTGGTTCACCCTTGTCAGTCCCTTCTTGTAACACCTTATGGGAGCAGAGGCCAGGAGTTTGCTGGGGAGGCAATATGGGGAACAATATGGGGAAGGACATAAGGGAAAATGTTTGAGAGTTGTTGGCTTGGGACAGATCATGAACAATAAAGGTTACTGGCTGAGTCTCCCCTATTCCCTGCCTGCTTTGCCCTACTAAAGCAGCAACAAATGGCACAAAGCATTAATGCAACGTATGTTGATGAAAAGTTGAAGCACAAAAACTTCCTTTAGTTTGTTTGGCTAGATTTACTCTGTCATGCAGTACAAGAGTAATAGAAAAATCACTTAGTACTCAAAATCCAGGTAAAGAAGCAAATTCTGAGGGGTTTCCATTGCTACATACACCTTATTCCTTGGACCCAAAATGAAGAAAAGGTAATTGATTAATAATAAAGTTCATCACAGAAATTAATTTCCTTAGAAATAGATATTGGCAGCTAAAATATCAAAATGAGGACTGGAAAGTGATCATTTAGAACTATTTCATAAAAAGAAATTTTGAAAATGTTTCATCACGGTCATTTGACCTAAGCATATATCAAAAGCATTTTGCTTAACTTTAGTCTTTTGTGGGTTAAGTTTTATATCTTTTTAAGTTTAAAATAGCAATCAATCTCTAAATGAAAAAGAGTTTAAAAGGACATAGACTTTAAAAAAATGCTTTTTCCTGATTTTTATTCAAAATCAAATTTCATCAGCATTGACAAGTTTTAACAAAAATATGTTAGTTCTCTTAAAAAGGCATTTCATAAGAAAACCAAATTACTAAACTTGGGAAGTAAAAGCCATGTCTATACTGAAGACTATAAACTACCCCTATACTTACAAGAAGATGCTCAAATTCCTTCCTGGAAACTGTATGCTGGTTTTGGGGTGACATTGTACCACTTTGCCAGGAACCAGCCAATATGTCAAGTCAGTTCATTTGATCAACTTTATCTCATATCATCTGGTCCTAACGGCTTGTGTTTCCAGTTCCTTCGGGTTCTCTATCTGTTAACACATTTACTTGCTATTTCTCTCCTGAAGTGTCAGGTTATCTATCTGTCAAGTAAGGAGCATCCCGGGATTTGTGATGCATAAGTTGCATCCCGGATAACTCCTGTTTGCAGGAATCAAGTTAAAATACACAAGAGGGTAGCACATATGTGAAAAAAGTGAGCAAAAAAAAAGAGAGCAGACAACAACATCACAAAGACTGATGATAAGAGTGATGAGTTACCATGAGAGTTAAGCTTGTTATCATGGTGGATCCCATCCCCATGTTGCAGTGCCCATGTCTCTGTAAGAACATACTCTGCCTTTGCACCCCAAGCCTGTCTGGCCATGTGCAAGACAGCAGCCATCAGCCCTCTGCACTGGAAATTGCATGAGGACACAAACTGCACAGCAAACAAGCAGTCACTTGAGAAGTGCAAGATCCTTTGAAGCAGTGATGGGAACGAACAGGGAAGACAAACAGGTGCAGATATGCATCTGGTCTGGGAAAATATGTGGAGACTGCCAGGATAACAGCTGCATTCCACAGACACCGTGATGCATTTCAGAAATGCTCTGTGTGCATGCCTCTGGACAATCATGCATCTGTACCAGCAGAGCCACACAAATGCAACTTTTCAAGATAACCCAATAAATCTTTAGGAGTTCAAGATAAAACTTTGATTCCTGATCTTTAATTACAAACTTTCTCCATTCTTATTGTGTCTTTTCAGTAGCTGGATAACGTGTTTCCTTTCAGTGCACAAGAACTAAAGCTATACATTGGGGTACCTATCTCAAATTCCATTCATAAAACATTCTTGAGAAATCACTCCCAGGTATCATTAAACTCCCTTCCTGCATACACAGACTGCAGGTGTAAGATTCAGAATATCTGGATTTAGTGCTTGACTTGGTTAACAAGTTGAAATCAGTGACCTTGTATATATCATTTCTGTGTGGGGTTTTTTCCTTCTCTCCTTTATCTTTTGAAGAGCTGTTGATATTGGTCTGTAACATTTATACATACATTGAGTCTAGCTTTTAGCAAGAAGGGTTTTTTCAAGCAGGAATCTTCCAAGCTGTAGGGGACTTTCAGGGTGGGAACAGAATAAAGCCTGTTGACTTCATATAATCTGCAGCCTCATGTTTTTAAGATTCATACTATTTTATGGTGCATAAAAGTTGCTTTGAAAGCCAATTCAGTTCTTTGCAAGGAAAATCTGGCTACATCTTCAATATAGTGTACAGATCAGATGCTGACAACAGCTTCCCAACAGCAGCTTAGAACAAGGTATCTAACCTTGTCTTTTACACAGGTCATTTATACTACTCTCTAAGCTTGACCTAGACCATTTTGAATTGACTTAAGTATGTCTACACTAACTGAGGACATCCCTTTGAATTCCACTGAAGACATACCCTGAAGAACATAATCAACCAGCTACAGAGAGCTTCTCAGGCTCTGGTTATATACTTTGATAGGTAACACTGCTGTAATATACTGTAATCAACAGCAAAAATGTGTGTGGGGGGAAATAGGTTTGGGACTTGGAAATGTATCAGACTTGGGCCTGCAATTTCCTTTTTATAGTAAGTCTTTCTCTGGTCTTTAACATTGAAGTTAAAATTTGCTGCATATTTCACTTTAAACAGTTATATAACTGTTTTCTTCATTATTTCACATAAAACACTCATGGAAAAACATCATGCATTAGAATTGAAAGGTAAACAACAGTCCATGAATTTTGCTTTCTTTTCTCTATCTGTCTGTCTTCTAATCAACTCAGAAAATATTGTATTTTTTATGAACTACATTCTAGCACTGAAGGAAATAAAGCACTAATAAAAGAGACTATGAAAAGGGAAACTGTACTGACACAGACTTTACCTGGGTCTCAGAAGAGGAATTAAATTACTCCAAATATTTAAGAGCATATGTCATACTACTATGAAAAGCCATATAAGGAACTGTGTTTCCACACTAGGTTTCTTATGACCACAAAATAGAAATAAAATTCTTATCCCATAATGGTTAATATCTTGATTTACAAGTAGATGAACCAAGCACTGGAGGGACAAATAAGACAAGATGACAATGCAATAAAACCCTTCTGTGTTGTGGGCAAGGATCCCAGCCGAACACATGTTTCAACTGGTGTATACAAGAGAAGGTAAGCCAGCGCTTCACAGCCCCAAGGTGATGGCAATTGCCCAGTGGATAACTGCACCCATATTAGGGCTCCTATGGAGCCAGACAAGTGCTCATGAGTAATTTCAAGTGACTTTGGTGCCCCTGTGGCACATTCACCTTGGCCTTCCTTTCAGGTCTTCTGTAATAAATCAGAGTGGCACCAGGCTGTGCTGCCCAGAGAATGGAGCTGGGAGCAGCATAAGGAGTGGGGAATGACAAAGGACCTTTAAAAATCCTTTGGAAGAAACCTCTAGATCAACATTTAGCACAGCACTTGGATCCAGGATCTGGACCCTTACATCCAGGAAAAAAGAATTCTTAATCAATTTTATGGAATAAAGTGTATTCCATAAATTTTATTCTTGGCATAATTTGCCAGGAGTGGTAGGAATTTATTGTTCTGAGGGATGCCCTTCTTCATATTGCTAAGAGTTTGCTTTCTCTGAAATTGTCAGATGAAAGCACAGTTCCTACAAAGGGATTTGAAAATATGGCTCACTGTTCCCCAGTCTAAATGTTTACCCAACCATCTGCATACAAGGATTGTACACTGCAGTTATCTCTTCCTCAAAAGATCTCACTGTTCCTACCACGAGTACAAGGAAATAGTACAGATCACCTGACTGTGCTTGAACAAGCACTGGCTCAGGCTAGAAGTAGGTGGCTCACTGGGTTACATTAACATTAACATTTATTGGTATCTCATAACTCCTGCTTTCTCATTCCAGCTTTGAGCTAGTAGCAACTGTAGAAAATAAAACCTAGGGTGTGAAAGTCCCATGGTTTAGCAGTGTGGTAAAGATTTTGCAAGCTCTGGCCAAGACTTCATACACAAGTTTTTCAATTTTAACTCAGGGTAGAGCATGATGAACAATTCACCTACAAGTTTTTGGTTTAAATTTCTTCTTGGCTATACATATGTGCATTCAAAATGTTTCCACAGTTAGAAGAAAGAAAAGTCACCTAAACTTAAGGATGTAAAAGAGAGGACAGAGGTTATTAATGCTGTTTAACTATATGCCCACTGGTCTGAATACTTCTTCACACATCATATGTATGACTGCTTTCCTACCACAGAGCACCAGATCCAAAAGATTCAACCCATCTTTTAGACACAAGATACTATAATGTTGTGCTCTTGAAGCAGGCCTAAAGTTGTCTGTGATGAATCGGTACACAAGAAATAAACAGATATTTTACCTCTCAGAAATGGGTTTTCTTCCTAGAGATAGCCCCATGCTGTGAATTGGGTTTTCTAGGTTAATGGAGGAAGTAGGTCTTCCATTTCTTCTGAACTCACTGGAAACTATGTGTAGACTGTTCTACAAACTAAGAGATTTTTGATCAAAATACACTGCAGTGACCTACATACAAATGCCTCATCTCCTTAATGTGATTCTCATCACAGGGACTAGGATATTTTGCTCAGTTACAGTCTCTGTAATGCAGATCCTCTCTAATGTACTAGACTGCTGGCTGTTTTGTCCATGGATGTCACCTATAGTCAGTGCAACCAGGGCCCAAATGAGAACCCTAGATATAGCTCAGCCACCAACTTTCACCACACTTTGCAGCTGCTAGCATCCAGTTTAGACCAAACCATCATTTAAAAACCTGTTAATAATTTTGTCCTTTACCAAAAACTATGATGTATTGAACTGAAAATCCAGGAAAAAAATTCATACATGAGAATGACAAAACATGGCTGGAGCATAGTAAAATCCTTGTTTTTACAATAATTTCTTTGTCTTCTTCTATTGCTTTAAATGTTTGGGACTGCATCTTGGCTTTTTATCACAGAAACCAGCAGCCTTGCCACCTGCCCAGCACTGGGCTAATGCTGGCTTCAGGGATCAAATCCTGACTGAGTCACCACTGATGAATTGTTGTTTCACTTGGGGGTTTCCTCTGAATCGTCCCACTCCAAGTAATGTTGAAAAGGACATTCTACTGCTTCAATATTATAAATAAGAATCAATCCAAAAGAGAAGAATTAAGCAATGCACAGTCACTACAGCATAGGAAATCTGCCCGGTTCTTGAATTGCAGTATCAGTTTTGCTAACTACAGTACTTTCTTTTGTGGCTTTGTTGTTTTTGAGGAACAAAGGCCTTTTAGACCATTCACATAGTGTGACAGTTTTACAGATCACTTTAATCACTTCAGAAGTTGTCCATTTATATAAACTACTAATTGTTCTCCCCTTAAGCAGTAACACTGCTCTCTGAGGTGTGCTGTTAATCAATCTGCTAAAGACATGAATATTTCCGCTAAATGCCAATCTAGAAGAAGTAATTAGATCACCAGTGGTAAAGGTGGAGGTCTGTTGCCAGGCAGAAGCAAGGCAAGAAATGAGGGTGCTGATATTAAGAACAATTAGGAATGAGCAATGTAGGCAGCAGAAACTGTGTCAGAGAGAGGCAGGATGAATGTTGTAGCCAATGCACGGTGTGAGGAAAGACAAGGATGGTGATTTGCAGATAAAAGGAAAGAGAGAAGAGTAAAGGGTGATTTCGATAGAACACACATCCTAGAGTCCAAAAACTCTCAAAGTATTACTAAGACAAGAGAATGAAGTGTTTTCTACTGCATTTATTATTACTGAGGCCTGCAGATGAAGTGGGGAAGGTCTGTAGTTTGTAAGATTTACATAAAATTTAATAGAACATAGTTGCTGATGCTCTGCAAGGTAATGCAGTATAGCCTGGAAACAAGTACCATGTATTGATGAAACAAGATACCTTTGCTAAAGGGCTTTCTGTAAGCTCAGTTTTCTAGCTCTGGCTCAGTAAAGAGTTGAGACAACCGTAGCAGATCCTTTTTCAGGTATGTGTCTTTCAGCCCAGGTTTCTCTGCATTTTGCTGTGTTGCAGAATAATAACATACATGCTGAGAGTTTGAGCTGGTTTTTTTATGTGTGTGACTATCAAACAATAAGGCAAGTAGAACACTAGATTTCTTGAACTTTTCAGAACAATTATTCAATACTGGTTCTGTAACTTTTTGCAGCTAACAATATGACTGAGCTTTTATATCATTGTTTATACCTGAACACACTGTGCCCCAGCATGGTCCTACTGGGATGTATGGGACTATATGCATGATAAAGTAATACCTAATAGAGATATCAAATCTTGAGGCTCACATATATATTATTGTTACATATTACATAACAATATAGTATCTAGTAGTTGGCTTTCGTGGTTTTTTGTTAGTCTTTTTTCTTAAGGAATGTGTCAAATTTGTTCTTGTTTGCTTAGCTGATTTAGAATAAGAGGTCAGTTCATGCTGAATTTCTGAATAATACAAAGCTAAAGGAGTTGTAAGCAACCAAAGGCCCAGGGTTAGCAAACACGACTGGTTCCAGGGAAGCCAGTGGACTGGCAGGAGTCCATGAGTTACCTAACATGAATATCCTAAAGCAGGGATGCCTGGTGGAGTAGACCTGCTTGGAAAAATGTTACATTATGAAATCAAATTGGAAAATGGTTGGTAAACTGCAATTAACCTTCCTATGCTAAATGTAGTGCTCTCACGAAACAACCAGTAATATTATGGGCTTTGTGCAACGTACGGTATCTGAGATGTTTATTTGCCTACAAGTTTAGCATAAAAGCTTTCATTTGGATCTCTTACTTTTTACTATACCAAATACAAAGGAGCTCTTACTCTGATCCAACATAATCAACCTTTAAAAATGCAATGTTTTGCCTCTTCTTTGCAACCTGACTTTCTTTTTTCTTACTAGTAATGAGCAGCAATACATGCACAGCCAAATAACAATCCATTTCACAAGTCATTCATAGATTCCAGTGGACAAATTATCATGAACCTGATTTTCACTTTGCATGAGGATCACATGGGTATCCGCAGAAACTTTTAAAGGCTGTCTCCACTTTATCAAGGATGTGCAAGAAACCTTTAGCAAAATTAATTCTTTAGAACAAGAAACAATATCTAGTACCAGCTCTTCTGCTGATAAAAATAGTTTTAAATTAGTGAGAACTTATATTCAAAGTGGTTCTTAATATGTCAGGTACTGGTAATATATGTGGCAAGACCTTTATTTCTTGATTGTCCAGAAGGCTGACTATCTAAATGTAACAATAACCAATTAAAACTATTCAGAGATATTCTAGCTTTTGTGGTGTGGACACTCATTACAAGTTTTCCTATAGAGTCTAGAGCCTAATGAGAGCCTCTGGCTGCCCTCCATGAAAATAGGATTGCCACCCCTTAACCACATTGTCAAACTTTTTTCTACCTTTCTCTCCACCTGGATGCTCCAACAAAAGATTCACTTTGGAAGAACCCTGTGTCCAGCCAGGAAGGGACACTTTCTCATGTGTAACTCAATTCTGGCTGTGTGTAAGAAAATTATGATGTTCAGGGAAAATGGTGATTCTAATCACCAACCAGATAGATTTAATAACACTAGTAAATAGCATTGGAGGTTAACGTCACAGGACATGTTCAGGGACTCCTCTGATTATTACTACATTCAAGCTCACTTCCAAGTCTGTTACAGTTGATACATGTAACTTACAGCAACTATATTGAGACTTGACTGATAAAACTGAAAATAGAATGAAAAAAAAGAATTGTTTTTTATTTTTAAACCTGTTCCAGACTAATTCTCTCCTTTATCTTTTATTTCCACAAGAAACTCTCTAATACGGCATTTTTAGGGAGTTTTTCTGTTTTCCAATATTCATATCCTATGACTATAAGAAGGTAGCCTTTGAATCAAGCAGCCTTTGAATCAGGCAAGGTTTGGTCTTCTTTTTAATGAGTGTTCCTTAATTATGATACAGAAACTGGTTTATCATTTAGAGGAGATTTAAACTTAGTAGCAGAGTAATCAAATTTAAAAAGTTACACCAAGTTAGTCTTTCAACCAACAAAAACAGAGCTTCCCAAATTATATTGCAATCATCCTAAGATTTAGACCAGTTGCTAATACAGTGATGAAGAAGTTGCAGCCACACCAGGGCACCTCCAGGTGTGAACTGGGACCTCTGAGACAGAGGTCATACTCAACTTAAATAAAACCTTCTGTAGCTGAAAGTGACACCCTCAGCTTTTCAGGTCACAATAAATGCAATCTTTTTAACCACACTTAGCATGGATAAGATACTTGAGCTAGCTTTCAGTCAACAAACCCAAGACTACATTCTCAGCTGGTGTAAACTGAATTCAATGGACCTACATCAGTTTATACCAGGTGGGGATTTAGCCTGAACTTTTGTTTTCCCTTAAACCAAAAGCTGACCAAAGACAAACCTAAAACCTGAACACATGGACTTGGAGCTTGTTGACATTCTGTGTAGATGTCTGTTGTGACCACTATATTGCCTAAATATGAGACAGAGCAAAATGCCTCTGTGTTTATTGACTGTACTTGTCCGCAGTGTAGCTGCACAGATAGAAGGCTAGTCAGCCTGTTTGTCTATAGGCAAAACAACGTCTATCTTAAAGTAAAGCTCACACAGGGAAATAAAAGAGAAGTGAACACAACATGATCCTCTGATGCAGTAGATGAGCTTCTAAAGCCTAAGGAAAAAGAAATCATGATTGTTTTCATTAAAGATCAAAAGATTATCAGTTTTGAAAATGGTATTATATAGAAGTTATTCTGTGAAGATAATAATTTGTTAATATAATAGAAGAGAGTATAAATGTTTTATTAAAAACTCAAAAAAAAAAATTTACTTGGAGGGGGAGGATGTTTCATTGTGACCAACATATTATTCAGTAAAAACCAGAATCAAATATACAAAGTCCCTCTAGAGATCACTGTAACCATTTACGAAAGCCCACTGATATGCAGACTTGCTATCTGGTTGATACCAGCAAGAGATTACTGTCAATCCATCTCATCATCATTAAGATAGGCTAACTGAGCAGCCTAGAAAAACAGCAACTAGGAGCAGAGTAACATATCTTGGAGCAAAGTGGTTTAGTAACCGAAGGCAGAAACTAAAAATGAGTTTTAATCACATTTAATTCATCTGCCAACTTTGACAAGGCCATTACAGCAAATGTCTGACTCTGCTCTGGCCAAGGAGTAGCAGCAGTTTGAAATCCTTCTCTTTGTACCTGTGAACAGAGTTGATGCATGTGGGACTGTGCAGCAACAGTTAGTAGCCACTCACAAAACTACAAAAAAGTTTCTGTCTTCCCAGAGAAACAAGGTTTAAAAGTGTTACAGCTTTGTTTTAGACCAGAATAACCAAGGAAAGAAGCAGGAAAACAGTAGTGTGCCCATCCCCTGTTCTGAGGAGAATGCAACCTCTGCCTTCCATTCTCAGCACTGTAAGCTGAGAGATATTTGCATTACAATAATAATTTTATTTTTGCATAGTGTTCTAAGGTTAAAGTTATTATACAGTGACAAATTAATACTATGGATTTTTAATGAAAAAATGTGGTTTTAACCGTAGTACTCTCACAAATAAAAATTTTTTTCAGTCCATTTTTGAGCAAAATCACATTTTAAGAACATCTTAATCTATTTTCGCTTTTCAGAATTCATGACACTGGGCATTTTTCATCTGATTTCTTTCAACTGTTTCCCATAGAAATGTGTGCAGGCTTTTGCTTGTGTTCATGCATGCATGTGTATCAGGATCTGTAAGAAACTTGGGAAACTCAGTTAATTAGAAAAAGTAGCAGCATATGTTATGCCATGAAAACCTGAACTGACATTTGCCAGTATTATTTACAGAGCTGTTTTGAAAAAAAAAAAAAAAAAAAAAAAAAAGCTTCAGAACCAAAATGAGAATACGTGATCTTAAAATCCTGCATTTAGGTTAATTCAGTTCCAGTAGGAAGAAGCTCATGTGTCATTTTAGTCACTTTAAGAGTAGAAAACAGTTGATCCTGGTATAAATCACAATTCAGTAGCTTTAAATGGACTACAGACAGAAGATAAAAGCTTTGTTTTGTGAAATGCAGCATAACATCTGAATGTTGTTTCACCAGCACACTATTAGGTCTCTGTTGAAAGATTTAAGAGACTCATACTTTGGCCTTCTTTTGTTTCTTAAGAGATTAAAAATGTGTCATGATTCAAGGTCCCTTGTCTTATCAGAAGAACACCAGCATTACTCTTACTACCTCTCCTTGCAGGAACAGTCCTCTAGGACAACACAGGCTCTGCATTGTGTAGTTCTTTGAAATCCCCATGCTGAATTTCTCTCTTGCACACAATTCCTCTTGTGAGAAGTTAGACAAGTTACCACAATAATGTAAATCAAGTGTATTTCTCCTAAATTCTTGTCAAGGCCTGTGCACTGCAGAACAAGTTTGGGCACCGCTAGCTCTGCTTCCAGATCTCAAGAAAACCTGTGGTCTTTGTTGCAGCAGAAGACTTCACTGGCTTCTTCCTTATAACAGCTGGGGATTTAAATAATCTCACTGTCCTTGGGCAAGGACGTCGGCCCTGCTGGCTGCTCCACCTACCCTGGGCATAGAAACTGTGGCTGAAGTGCTCACAAGTATGTAGTTCAAGAGGCAGTGGGACACTCATGATCCAGCCACGACATTTCACAGATGACTATCACTAGCCAGAGCTGCTGTGTGCTGTGAAGCCAAAGGATGTTTTGGGGAATTTGCGAAAGAGGGAGCCCCACAGTCTTGTCTATTCCACAGCCTTATGGTCTGAGGACCTCAGGCAGTCCCTGGATCGATGGCTTTGCTTGCACACTAGCTGTGAATGTACCCTGTGTTTTGGCCACCTCTTCTGTAACAGAGATCACTGGCTTTCTGCAGTTATGCCAAATGAAGAATGGCTGACACACCTACTAGATTTAATATGACCCCATTTTCTCTCCCTGACGAAGCAGTATACTGCAGCCTCTCATGCACTTCAGCTGACACTAGGCAATATCTCCACAGTATTTGCAGTATTCCCTAGGAATTCCCTGTTGACTGGAAATAGCACAGCAACACTAGCTGCTTATCAAAGGAAAAATGGTGAGGTTGGAAAGCTGACCCCTATAATAGAGAACAACAGATCCTGATCTGCAAGCAGAGCACAATGTGTCGCCAGCACTCAACACATAGATGTACAACCCCTAAAGCACAAGCCCTAACAGCAGGAGCTAAAAAGAGAGTCTGAGGAGAGCCTGTTCCGGCTGCCTGCACCCCCCTGCAATGCTGTCTGTCGCAGACTGAACCAAGCGGTCACATGTGCTGGACTGTGGAAAGAATGTGTGATGCCTGGGACAGAGAAGTGTCACTTTGCGTGACTCCCTCACAGATGGTGTTTGACAGTGGTTAACAGAGCTGTCTCCCTAGCTGACCCCTGAGCACAAAGGTGTTCTCAATAGATGGGGTACCCAGCCTGCTTTTTAGAGTGTATCTTCTGAATGTCTCAGGCAGTTATCTGACGCTAAACAGCATATCTGCAGGCCATATTGGAGTCTGGTACAGAGACCCCCAAGTTACCAGTAAGTGGGTTCATTAATTCAGTAAAGGGAACATTTCAGCAACATGATCATGCTAGCAAGATCTTGCACTCAGATGCATCCGAGAAGACTGACATGGTCATAAAATCACTGAAAATAAGACCAAAAGGACCTCAAAGAGGTAATCCAGCTCGTCTTTGATGAAAGGCAGCATCAGCTCTTTCCAAATATTTCCTGACATCTTTTTCTAGTCCGTTGCTAAAAGTCTTCAGTGATGGGCATCCCATAACTTCCCCGAGCAATCTACTACAATATTTAAGTGTTCTTAATATCCTAAACATTGCTTCAGCTTGAGCATATTTCTTGTCCTAGACATGGCAGACTTGGCAATATTTATTTTACAGTTTATTCCTTGATTTTCTACAGCAGGTTTTTTATATACTTGAAGATAACTATCTCTCACCAATTTTCCCAAAGTAAGCATCACCAGGTGCTTCAACTTTTCCTTCTATGCCAGAGTCTTTTAGTCAATAACCTGGTCCTTATTGCCA
The DNA here is from genome assembly GCF_965140245.1 of Athene noctua. Lineage (NCBI taxonomy): Eukaryota > Metazoa > Chordata > Aves > Strigiformes > Strigidae > Athene > Athene noctua. Next base: position 67,316,957 of record NC_134039.1, read on the forward strand.
CTTTTCTCTCAACTTTCTCCCATTGTTCTCACACTGTTTCTGATTTCAGATAGAGCTTGGTGTAGACATGCCCTTAAGGGTTCTTTTAGAGAACATGTCATGGATCTATTTTCTCTGGTTTTCAGTAAGATAAGCAGAGGGGAGCTAGTGAGCTCTTGTCAAAAGTTTCCAACTGGAGTTTATAACAGTTATGATACACTGTCACTGAAGTGTCTGTAGCTTTGTCAACTAAAGCAATTTAAATGACCTGTGCAAGACAGTGATAGTCCCCACAAGGGACATAGCTGAAACTAGCCGCCTGAGCACTTACAGAGATTCTCAGGAAGGTTTCATAGTAAATAGAACACGCTATGATATCTGCCATCCTCCCTGAGCACCAGTTTTAAAGCTCAGTTGGCCATGACTGTACAAGTGTCTGTCCTGTCTACACTAGGTACATTCAGTGGTACTGAAGAGTTACACAACTGTGCAGACTCTTCTCCTGAATAGATTTTTTTAAAAAAAAAAGAATTTTCTTAACTATGTTCACAGCTATTCTAAGGCTATACCTTGTGATCACTGGAAATGATCCTATTTCTGTATATTTGTGGAAAAGGAACAGTTAAGTGACTACAATTTTTTGTTCTGAAAACACCTCACACAACATCAATCAGAAGTGGTATTATGTGATTTACAGGCCTGAGCTGGCCAAGCAAGAATTCAGATATGCACTATTCACAGTAAATCCCCAGTTCAAAAGAATGGCAAAAAGTTTTTTAAAAATAGAAGATACTTCTTTTTTATTTTACTAATGTACACATTCAGGACGTATCACTTCCATCTGCTCCAAGGAGGCATGCAGCCTGGATTAACTCCTATACCCTCGGGGCTGGAGTAAGTCTCAGGAAAATGCCCACTTGTGTGTCAGAGCCACACTCATGTATGTGAGACTCACACTGGGTTTGCTGCCCAAAATACTAATCTTTGTGAGAATGGAAGTGGATACAATATTGCACTACAAATGAATTTGCCTTGTTAGAAGTATTAATTAGATCAACGGCTCAGAAATGCATTACGTGTCAAGGCCAAATTTCTATATTTTTCTGGAGAAATTACTATCATTTTTTTAACAGCAATACCACAATGCAGACTTACCAAAAAACTTCATGCTATTCTAACAATGTAGCTCTAATCACAGACCCAATTAGGGTCAGAGAACACTATTTGTCCTTAGACAAAATTCTTCCAATTCCTTTCTTATCTCAGCTTATCTCCTCTCTGTTAAAGGCATAAACAAACACTTTGTGCCACATTGTTATTTATGTTATAGTAAAAGCCTCTTCATAATTTCTTAAAAGGAGTGTTCTTGTTCAGTTCAGTATGTACTCAGATGACTGCTCTCAGAATGAATTCAGTTTGACACTCTTATACCATCATCTAAATATTTCTAACTATAGACTCACTTCTGATACCTGTTTCATTTATCATTTCTATATCTTCACCATTGTTCTCTGAAAGCATAGGAACAGTTCCTGACAAAATCACTTGCATCAAGAGCATCTTTACAATGCTTTTGTTTTCCAGAAAATAAATGCACTTCAAATAAGAACATAGTTAAAGGTGAAAGCCTTACTTCTTGTCCTGTTTTCAGAACTATTAATTGTAAAATCATCTGATTTCAGTTAAAGATATGAGTAATCTATATTTTAAAATATATATATATGTGTGTTTGTCAGGCCCTGCAGTTGTTTTAGTCAGAGACACATATATGGAAGAAAAAAAAATTTTTTTTTTTCATGCCTCAGGATAATGTCATAATCAACACCACCATCAGAGAAATGTGTTTGTGATAAAAAATAATTCTTACCAGGGAAACAGCAAGTGTAGGTAGGTGACATTTGGGCAATGATAAGGCAGGCTGGAGAGACAATAGCCTCCAGCAAGTGTCGTCCAGAGAAGGGCACGTGGGTCCAGGCATGTTGCATGTCTGCAGGCACACAGCTCCTCAGCCCACACTGACTTTGCACCTAAATCAAGCTGTAAGAGCTGTACGAAGAGACCCTCTCCAAGAGATCTGTCAGCTCTGTGTACGATAAACACAGATGTGTGACCAGCTTCAATGCTGAGACTCTTGAATGGTGGTTAACTCAGTACAGTGCTCCTGGGATTAGTTTGAAGTAAGGGTATCAGCAGGAAAATTAAGTTATCCAATAGGTCATTGGTTCTCAAACTGTGGTCTGAAACAATGATGGTTTGCAAGACAGACTGTGGAGCACTGTTAAGCAGCAAAATTTACAAATGAGTTGATCAGAAGTGTGATAGTAGATGTACACAGTGACCCATAAGAAATTATGAGGGCTGGTCCAGCATATGGAAGTTACTGTCATAAGAATTCAAAAAGCTTCTCCAGAAAAACACTTTTTCCTCTGTAGCAAGCACATAAAGCAAGAAATGTTATAGCTTTCCAAAATTCCTCCAAAGATTGGAAGTGTTTGTTTTATTGTAACAATAGTATGGGAACGAACAATTTTTTTTCTATTTCTAGAGCTACCTCAGTGACTGGGTGGGAATGGAACAAAACCCATGTGAGAGATCTTAGGTTTGTTTCTGGGCTGACGAGAATACAAATTATGGCAGTTTGGATTTGAACCAAATGAATTATCACCTGTATCTGAGTAAATCTTGCTTCCTTTACACCAGAATGTATCCCCCATATGTAGTACATGATTGAGATGTCTAACCATACTCCAGAAAAATAAACAGTCAGGGAATTTACCAGGCATCTTCATCTTTTACAGTTAAAATGAAAATCTGCAGAAGGAAAAATAATCTCATACTTCAAACAAAGCACTTATGTGCCATGCAGTTGAAAAGAGGTAACGGATTTAAAACAGGTAAAGGATTTAACTAGCCCCAAGATGATTAAAAAAATATACAAGGTATAGAAAGGGAGGCCAATGTTAGAAGCAAATAATTGCCTACTGGGGCCAAAGACCTGCCTTGCCTACCACTCTCACTGTGGCCACTGAGGCTATGCCTCTACAGCGAATAAAAGAAGCCAGGGCATATTTTTTGGCCTTGTAGACAACTGGCACAGCACAACTTCTGTCAGAAGAGCTAAATTCTCTGCACTTGGGTCTCTGCTCTGACTCTATTTAGTTTCCTCAAATAAGTGTAGCCTAATAGATTGTTAAGGAAAGAATATAGGAAATAAATCAAGTCAAATGATCCTTTTTCTGACATATCATCCCAGCCTCTGCAGTTCAGCACCCTTGAGACTTCCTGAGCCAGAAGCTGCAGCCACAATTTAATAAATGAAGATGAATTCTCCTCCATGTGTATTTCAGCTTTATTGTGTGAAAGTGTGTTTCTTTTCATTTGTTTCAAGTCTGGTACCTAATAAATTTGTTGGTTGTCTTCTTAATTATTATGCTATAATAAACACTGAATAATTACTTTTTTACTCATTTTTCTTTTTTTTTTTTTTATTATTTCAGGTTTCATCATCTACCCTCAATCACTTTTTCCAATCCTATCAGTTTAATCTCTGCTTGTATAGAAATTGTTCCATAGCACAGTTCATCCTTGTCATTCTTTTCTGTGATTGCTAGTTCCATTGCAGACTTTTAGAAATGGATTACCCAGAACGTTTATTGTTCAGTTATGAGTGTACAATGGATTTACACATCCATCTGAATTTTTTAATTCCTCATTCTTTTCCCAATAATTCCTACTCTAATTGTCACTTTTTTCTTTCAGAAGACACAGCAACCAAACATTTCACTGATGTTTTCAGAGACTTTAAGGTTTCTTTCAGGAGTAATAAAAGCTAATTTCAGGAGTAATAATAGCTAATGTATGAACAGTGAAGGTTACTTTTTCTCAGCGCATGACTTTCCATTTATTGACATTGATTTCATCTGTCATTTCATTGCTCAATATCACGAGACTGTTCTGTCACTTCTCACATCCAGTTTATTCTTGTACTATCCTGATTAATTCTGTATCATTACACAAAAAATCACTTCTAAGCTCAGCACCTTTCCAGATCCCTGAAGTGCTGATAGTTCCTTGCTGTGAAAAATGATTATTCACCCTACCCTTTGTTTCCTATCTTTCAACAAGTAATCTGGTAGAGGATTTACTCTTCTACCCCATGACAATTCAGTTTCATTAATGTTGTTTATCTCTTTTTGAAAATTCAGGTTCATAAATTTGAATCAACATTATCCAAATAATCCCTGGCTTCTTCAGAGAATTGCCATAGTTTTGCAAAGTATGGCTTTCTTCTACAAAAGTTGTTCTGATTCTCGCACAATATATCATCTTTACCCTTTTGTCTACTAATTATTTGTTATTATAGTTTCTAGCAATTTTCCTGTTAAGCATGTCAGACTTACTGATCTGCTGGAGCCCTTTTTAGCAGTTGATTGCCCATTTGCCCCTTTCCATTATTTTAGTATCAGCTATTGCTGGGTATTAACATCTATTACCAGTTCATACTGATACCATCCTCAGGTTTTTTACCTATAAAGAAAGTCTGCCGTTTATGTAGCTCCTTAATTTTTCCTATAATGACCATTAATGAAAAAAACTCCACAATATTTCATCTCTAGGCTTGTACTACATTCTCTGTTTACTACAGTCTTATTCACCAATCAACCCTGACTTTAGCAGACTTCTTTGTTTCCAAAATATTAAATAATTTCCCCTCCTTTTTTTTTTTTTTTTCTTTTTGGGAAAAGCTTTATTCTGAGGGATGATTTTTTTTTTTCTTCTAATAATCACCCATCCTCTGCTGTTTAATCACTAATTTAGGGAACAAAAATTGAAGAGCACTGTCCTTTCGCAAGTGTTTTCGATGAGTACTGCATATTCTCTGAGTTTCTAAGTTGGTGTAAAAATATAAGAATTTTACCCTTTTAGATAGTTTTTCCTTTTAACTATTTTTCTCAGTTTAATGTAATTCTATTCTTTCATCATAAACATTACATGGATGTGATGACAATTTTTGGGTATGTTTGTTCATTACTGTTATTGTGAGTTTTTAGACACTTAAAAGGATACGAAATTTGAGTATTCTGTAGCATGGTGGTTCTTGGGTAACTGTTATCTTTAATCAGAAAGTGTGTATTAAATCCTGAGATATAAATCTAGAAATAATCCTTATTTTGAGTATTTTTGGACAGAATTCCAGTATGCAGCCAGTTATAGTGATGTTTATAGTGAGTAAAATTTATTGAATGTGCCTTTGAGTTTGTTTTTAATAATAGACACCTCAGTTGTACTCTCCTTTGGATGTCAGTGGGTTTTATTGGATTTTGGATTCTCTGTTCTTTAGTTGTCCATCTGTTAATTGGGAACAATAGCACATATTTGCATTGCACTGGTATTAGGAAGACAAATATACTATAAATTATGATGTATAATTGGCATATGCAACAATAACAGAATTCATAGAGACACTCAAGATAAAAAGAAGAAACCTTTCAAAAACATCTGCTTTGTGCATATGGTGCTATAAAAAATATTGTACCATAATCAGCATTAATGCTTATAGGTTGCACCTCTACATCTCTGCTCATCTTCATTATTTCAGTAACATGCAAGTTCTGTTAGGCTTTATAAATATATTATGTGAATACTTATCATTATAGAAAAATAAACATACTAAGAATGGGGAAAAGGGCAAATATATACACTGGATATATTTCACGCTTCGTTCACTTTGTTTTGTTCCATACTGTGAATTTATGACAGACCCTTACCTGTACTTCTGTAAAACAGTTTTTAATTGTTTGAAATTTGTAGCCATATCGGCAAAAGTTTATATAGAGAAAGAATTTCCAGGAAGATGGAGCTGCAGACCACATCAGGAGAAGAATCCTGGGAGACAGTCCAAATTGAAGACAAAAAAAAAAAAAAAAAAAAAATTAAGAGAAAACTGGTTATGGAATGACTGGTGCAGCAACAGGGATGAAAATGATTGAGCAGAAGAAAATGGTCACATAGGAAAGGGATGAACTCTCTGGAGACCTCAAGGCAAGGCACTGATTAGATGCACCAGTGAAGCATAAGACACTGAGAGAAATAAAAGGGAGCTGAGTCAAATGGATGAGCCAGACAGACCACAATGATCTTTTCATTGAGGTGAACTGGGGTAAAGCGGAAAAATCTCAGCACCATCCTCACTAGTGAACAGGGCTGAAGAGCCCAGAGTAACAGGGTTGTGGTTCATTGAAAGAAGCAGGAAGATGTATTTATAATGTATTAACTGTCCAGCTTAGTGTCTGCAGAACCAGCCAATACTCAGATGACCAGCATAACTATGAAGTAAACAGTGTTATACTCCAGGTCATTTGAGAAATCATAAAACATTGTCATGTAAAATCCATTATTGTTTGTCCTCACATGTGTAGTGACTAATGACATATATAACCCAATGGTTTGACATATCTGATTTAGGAGACTAACTTAAAAGCTTTTATTATAAAATATAATTTTATATATAAATGTAATTATGAAAAGGTGTTATTTAACAATCAAAAAGATGTTTTGTAAAATATTCATATACATTCTAAAGAACAGCCTAAGGTAGTTCTTAGGCAGCTCATAATTTCAACCTATTACACAGGACAGAAGATAGTTTCATAATATATATGGATTAAGTTCCTACATCTGTGAATTGCCTCAAACACAAGTGTAGTGAAGACAGGGTGGAGTGTCTTTGTGTTAGAATCAGGGGGAAGGCCAAGAGGGCAGATGTTGTAGTAGGAGTCTACTATAGGCCACCCAACCAGGACAGAGAGATAGATGAAATATTCTATAGGCACATAGGAGAAATCTCACAATCACTTGCTCTTGTTCTTGTGGGAGAGTTTAACTTCCCAGACAACTGCTGGAAATACAACACAGCAGAGCGGGATGAGTCCTGGAGATTCCTGGAATGTGTGGGAGAGAACTTCCTGACACAGCTGGTGAGTGAACTGACCAGAGAAGGGGCCCTGCTGGATCTCCTCTTTGTGAACAGAGAAAGACTGGTGGATGATGTGGTGGTTGGAGGCCGACCAGGTCACAGCAATCATGAAATAATAGAGTTCTCTATTCTGAGAGAGGTCAAGAGAGGGGGCAGCAGAACTGCCATCCTGGACTTCCAAAGGGCTGACTTTGACTTGTTTAGGCAACTGCTTGAGAGAATCCATTGGGAGACAGTCCTGAAGGGTATAGGAGTCCAGGAAGGCCGGGCATTTTTTAAGAAGAAAGTGTTAATAGCACAGGAGCAGGCTGTCCCCAGGTGCTGTAAGAGAAGCCAGTGGCAAAGAAGACCACCCTGGCTGAACAGGGAGCTTTGGCTGCAACTCAGGGAGAAAAGGAGAGTTTACAGCCTTTGGAAGAAGGGGCTAGTGACTCACAGTGATTACAAAGATGCTGTGAGGCTATGCAGGGTGGAAATCAGGAGGTCTAAAGTCCAGCTAGAAACTAATCTGGCTTCAGCAGTCAAAGATAAAAAGGAATGTTGCTATAAGTACCTCAACATCAAAAGAAAGACCAGAGAGAGATTCCATCCCCTGTTAGATATGGGAGGAAACATGGCAATGAGTGATGAGGAAAAGTCTGAGATTCTTAATGCCTTCTTTGGCTCAGTCTTTAATAGCAAGACTAGTTGTACTGAGGGAATCCAGCCTCCTCAGCCAGAAGACAGAGACTGGGAGAACAACCTCCCCACAATCCAGGAGGAGACAGTTAGTGACCTGCTGCATCACATAGACACACACAAGTCTATGGGACTGGATGGGATACACCCAAGGGTGCTGAAGGAGCTGGCTGGGGTGCTCACCAAGCCGCTTCTCATCATTTACCAGCAGTCCTGGCTGACCGGGGAGGTCTCAACAGATTGGAAATTGGCCAAAGTGACGCCCATATATAAGAAGGGTCAGAAGGATGATCCAGGAAATTATATGCCTGTCAGCTTGACTCCGGTGCCCGGGAAGCTGATGGAGCAGCTCATCCTGAGTACCATCACACAACACATGTGGGACAACCAGATGCTCAGGCCCAGCCAGCATGGGTTTATGAAAGGCAGGTCCTGCCTGACAAACCTGATCTCCTTCTACAACAGGGCGACCCGCTTATTGCATGAGGGAAAAGCTGCGGATGTTGTTTACCTTGACTTTAGTAAGGCCTTTGACACCATTTCCCACAGCATTCTCCTGACGAAACTGTCTGCTCACGTCTTGGATGGGCACACGCTTTGCTGGGTAAAAAACTGTCTGGATGGCCGGGCCCAAAGAGTTGTGGTGAACGGAGTTAAATCCAGCTGGTGGCCGGTCATGAGTGGTGTCCCCCAGGGCTCGGTTTTGGGGCCACTCCTGTTTAACATCTTTATTGATGATCTAGACGAGGGGATCGAGTGCACCCTCAGTCAGTTTGCAGCTGACACCCAGTTGGGTGGGAGTGTTGATCTGCTCGAGGGTAGGGAGGCTCTGCAGAGAGACCTGGACAGGCTGGAGCCATGGGCTGAGGCCAACTGGGGGAGTTTCCATAAGGCCAAATGCCGGGGGCTGCCCTTGGGCCACAACAACCCCCAGCAGCGCTACAGGCTTGGGGAGGAGTGGCTGGAGAGCTGCCAGTCAGAGAGGGACCTGGGGGTGTTGATTGACAGCCGGCTGCACAGGAGCCAGCAGTGTGCCCAGGTGGCCAAGAAGGCCAATGGCATCCTGGCTTGTGTCAGCAATACCGTGGCCAGCAGGGACAGGGAAGGGATCTTTCCCCTGGACTCGGCACTGGTGAGGCCGCCCCTCGATTCCTGTGTTCAGTTTTGGGCCCCTCACTACAAAAAGGACATTGAATGACTCGAGCGTGTCCAGAGAAGGGCAACGAAGCTGGTGCAGGGTCTGGAGCACAGGTCGTACGAGGAGCGGCTGAGGGAACTGGGGGTGTTTAGTCTGGAGAAGAGGAGGCTGAGGGGAGACCTCATCGCCCTCTACAGCTCCCTGAAAGGAGGGTGCAGAGAGCTGGGGATGAGTCTCTTTAACCAGGTAACAAGTGATAAGACAAGAGGGAATGGCCTCAAGTTGCACGAGGGAAGGTTTAGACTGGATATCAGGAAGCATTTCTTTACAGAACGGGTTGTTAGGTGTTGGAATGGGCTGCCCAGGGAGGTGGTGGATTCCCCATCCCTGGAGGTGTTTAAGAGTCTGGTTGACATAGCTCTGAGGGATATGGTGTAGTTGAGAATGGTCAGTGTAAGGTTGATGGTTGGTTCAAGGGTTTTTTTCCAACCTAGATGATTCTGTGATATTGTGAATTATTTTGTTTTATTTTGACAATATACCATAAAGTTTCAGTTAAATCACAGTTTTTATCAGTCATTAAGATTAAAAGTATGTATTTTATGGGCAGCAGGAAACTAACCAACATATAAGGAAAACAGATGCTATTAAATCATTCTTAGCATTATTTAATAGTCTGGAAATAGTGTGCTTATTTTTGCAGTAAAAAAGTGTGAAATAAGTAAAGTTTATTTGGGTTCTTTAATTATTCTCAGAAGTTAACTTAAGATTTACTTTTAAGATGTCTTGAATAAATTCTTATTATATGTTTTCTCTATCCTGCCTTCTGAAGAAACATGCCATAGGCATTCACCTCACTTCATTTTACACAGCTACAATGTCAACTTCACCAAACCTATTTGTATAACTCCATGTTATTTCAGTAAGATATATGGGCCTTTCCAGAATGCATCTCATCCCAAATGAAAAGATCTAAAAAAAGTCAGATGAGTCACAATACCGGTGTCTATTCCTGTGGGCAGGTGTCAAAGGGAGCCTGGGTGACCAGTTCAGGTGCAGACATCTAATGTGTAAATAACTTAAAGGGGATGAAACCCATTCAGGAAGGCTGGTGACACTGGTAGCCAAGGTAAAAAAAAAAAAAAAAAAAAGGACATAATAAGTAATAAAAGAGTTACAGGAGGGAACAAATCCAGGAAAGAAAGTTCATGTTGAAGTTCCTGAGAAGCTGATGCACAGGAGCTCAATCCACAGATGCCTAAAGCAGAAAATGTCCATGTCAGGCAATGGTGAAAGAAAGAAAATGAGGAGGATGTCAAAATGCTCAAAGAAAAATGGGAAATAGAAAACATGGTATAAAATGGACAGGTGCCACTTTGTTCAAACCAGGGAGACGGGGCATACCTTCTCTTTCACTTCTTGTAAGGAAATGATTTGCTCTCTTCAGTCAGATTTATTGGGAAGGAGAAAGCAAAGAGGCCAGAGCACCCCTGCCCCATCAGCACTGTCTGCTGAAATATGTGGACTCACAGGCACAGGGCAGAGTAGCAATTCTGATATTATGCAACTTCCCTTCCAGTAATGCCTCTGCCTCTAGCCTGCAACCCATGGTCACTTTAATAACAGTCTCAAATAGCTGATTTGCTCTAGATCTCCTTATAGTCAAAGGGAGAATTTTTTCCTTTGGTTTTCTCTGTGGTCAGCTATGTTGTTTCTATAATAACAGTCTTTATCAAGATCCTGATTTTGATCCAAATTTTCTGTCACAGTCATGACCTTCTTTGCTTCTGTGGGTTTATTTCACATCCTTAACATTAATTAGATGCAGGGGAGTGGTTTTTTTTCACATTAATTTTCTTTTCTCAGATTTGTTCCTTTCTTTTTTTCTCAGTAATTGCAGTAGGATTAACTGCATTGTTAGCGTTAGAGTTCTGAATACAAATAAGAGGGCTTTTCCCTTTCTCTTCCCTGACTACATTTCTATTACTGCAATCACAAGTATTGTTAACAACATTAAAGCCCACAGCAGATGTGAACCAGGCTATAGTGAGAGAATATTTTGATTCTACAAAAAGGTTCAGCTCTGAAACATAATGTTCTGGCTTCCCAGCTATTACAGGGCAAACTAGCATGCACTTTTGAAAGTTAATATCTAATTTTCTAGATGCCTGCCGCCAATTTGTTTTCATTCTACTTCAGTATAGTAGGCAATGAGAAGGGATTTTGTAAAGATTACTACTGGGCTCATTATTATTGCACTAGTAGTTCTGGAAAACAAAATACCAAAACTCAGCTGATGATGACATAGTTATACAACAAAACTGGCTGCCCAGAACTCAGAGCCTGGAATGAGCCCCTGGAGGAGACCTCGGGCTCATACACTACAACTTAAATAACTCCAACTTATCTTTTATGCTATGTTCTTAGTTTTATTGCAAAACTGGATTTATGTTAGTAAATAAAGGGCTTTGAGGTCTTTAACCTCTCTTTTTGTCGGGTGTTTGGAATACAAACTAGGCCAGCAGTGACAGCCGAGGGCTGCTGCCATCTCATGGCTGCAAGGGATCCCGTGAAAAACAAGCTGCCTGCAAGCAGGTGGAAATCCTACAAGGAGTTACTGCCACCACACCAGCCAGATCCCTTTCAAGTGTGGATAGCAGAGGATATCAGCAATTTAATGGTCACGGAGGCTGAGCTATTCTCACAGCCTGGGCACTGCTGCCTGCAGGCTCTAGATATTCGTGTATACCTTGTGTTGCGTTTTCCCTCCCTCTCTGCTCACTCGCTCAGCTATCGTGCAGGCAATGAATAAAACAAAGGGGTTGGCTTTTGTAACTCTATAGGAATTACCAATATATTTGTACTTTTAAAGAGATTTGCCTCTACCAGTGGAGACAAATGGAGCTGTTGGTTACAGGAGAGAAGAAAGGAGATTCCCTTTTCCCTGGAAGATTTCCTGCAAAAAGTGGAGGTTGGTTTGGCCCCTTCTGTTGTTAGATATGATTTACTAAATATGACCTGAAACTGTATTTGAATTTCCAGTTGACAAAATCTTTGAAGTTTTATATTATATGCAGTATTTTTGTTCAAATACATTCCAGTTCTTATCCAGCCTTAATCATTCAATTACCATTATATCCATCTGAAATGTACCTTGGCCTCTCAAGGCTAATGTTAGGACAATCATGATTAACCAGAAGTTAATAAAGAGTAGGAATAATTGAAAAAATAAAAAAAATGTGTTAGAAGCTCATTCAAAATCTGTGAGATTGCATGAAAGAATTGCATGAAAATTGTTCCAAGTTTAAACCATAAGAAGCATTCTGTAATATCTTCTCTACCACAAGTGGGTATAAGCTAAGTGTGTTCAGTAACCCTGAAATGCTGTTTCCTTTCTAATTAAGGAAAAGAGCTTTCTAGGGATGTCTACAGAATAATACAAGATGCTCTGAGAGGATGCCAAATTATAGTGGGAATGTGTTTGTTCCCAGTGTGAATAGAAGCACTTAAGATCCAAGTTGCTTAGAGGAGCAGAGATATCAGATGCTGGCACAAATGCTTTCTGTATTCCTTCAGATATTTTATAAACCATAGATATTTTACTCCAGGCCAATTCTTTCAAACAACACTCAAATCTAATGTATCCATTAAAGTCCAGGATCTCTGTGAAGGAATACTTATACAACTACAAGCAACCCAGTTACCACGGTTTGAGGACGTACCTTTCCCACTTTCAAGTGGAGCTGAGCTAGCTGAATGTGTGCACACTCCTGAGTCCACTGCAAAGCAAACCAGTGCTGATAGATCCCTTCCCAGTTTTGACAACATGCTTTTTGTAAATTCTCAATTATCTTACTTAGGACATGGGTGTATAATAATCTTTTTCTTCATGTAGGATAAGAGATCTCAGTTAAGCAGAAATGGCTGTGGACACAAACACATTCATAGATTGCAATGGAAGATTTGGGAATTGAAATGTCTGATTTCCAGCTCAGTAAAATTTCTTTAACTGGACCATTATGTAATAAAAAACATCTTTCTAATTCTATATTTATCTACCTCCACTCATTTTCCGCCTCACCCCAGAATTTATTTTATAACCTCAAGCTTGGAAAATAAGTGTGTAAATACATGAGCTGAAAGGATAAAGGAAATGTAATGATGGTTGCTGGAAAAGGGGGAGGAAAGGCATGATCCTCGCAAATAGTAGTATTAAACCTTCGATGAAGTAATTAATAACATTTTAAAAGCTCTCCTACTCACAGTACATTTGTTTCTGTAATTGTGATACACTAAGAAATTCAGTGTTCAATTGCCCTGAAACTCATTCACAATCCCTTGGTAGCAGCTAATTCCTGTACATTCCCAATGACAGAACATTTTTAACCTACATTTCCATATTAATCTGGTAATGCTTCCATTCTGTTTCAGGGAAAATGCTGCTTGCTCTGCAAGGTCAGTCCCCAGAGAGCAGCTCGGAAGTGGCAATGACATATAAATGTACTCTCTGCCCCTGTGCACCACTTCTCTTTTTCTTACTATTCCAGCAAATGCTAAAAACAGATGACTTGCTGAGTCCCAAGAGTCAGAGAGTGAATTATGCAAATACCTAGGGCTTTTTATTAAGGGTAAGGAGAAAAACTTCTTCCAAATAAATTCTTATTGCTGAGTTTGTTTGCTTTTTTTTCCCCCAAGTTCATTAGGATGATTTCTTATCTATAGAGAGTCTTAAAAATGGAAAGGAACAGGAAACCTGTGGTTGCTGATCAGTGAAAACAACCTCTTTAAGGCATCTCTCCTTCTATTTTCAGAACTTCTACTAAGCCAGAAATCTCTGCTTGGATTTCTGTTGAACCTGTGAGTTAATGTTAGAGCTGTTATCCTGGAAGTCCCTCAAAGCTGGAGTTCATTGAGAGCAAATATACAGCTAAGAAAAAAAAAAAAAAAAAAAAAAAGGTTTTCTATGGGAACTTTGGGAATTACACTGTGCACTTAACGGATCACCTGGCAGAATTTATATGACCTAGGTTAGGCAAAGTCAATGATTCTATCACTGGAAAGAGGACATGCCTAGGTAGCTAAACTATTACACTGTGACCTATATGATGGAGAAGGTGCACCTCCACTGAGTAGGCCAAATGCCTTTTTTTTTTTCGTTTCAGAGAGCTTCACTGCTTCAGCAGCTGTATCTTGCTACTGTAAACTAGACAGTATTCTTTTATATCAGATAACTGCTTTTCTTTCATATGTCTACCACTCAGGGCAGGAGTTTTCAATTCTTTTGTCCATGGAGCACAAGAAGACACGCCTCAGTTGTCAGCTCCTGATATTTAGTATGAACGGTTTCCTACTCCAAATTGGTAAATGTGGTATAGACGTTTTGATTATTTACCTAATAGTCAGATGGTTAAAACCTCTGCTACTGTACCTTACTATTCTCTGCTCAGAACTATTTCATGTTGGGTTTTACTGGATTTTTCTTCAGCTTTTAGTGAACCTCAGAAACACTGGTGGGAGTCATCAACTTTTGAAGCCCACAGGGGAGCATGAAGGAGTGCAAGGACTGCAATCCCTGGCCACCATCCAAAAATCAATGCATTATCTACCACAGTAGATAATTTCTGCATGCTTTCTTGTAAAGATTTTGTCATAGTATTTGTTTACTATAGTCAAAAACGTATTCAAGTAGATCATTTGCACAATATATGATGGGACGTCAAATAAGTCTGTGATAGCAGGTAATAGACTGTACCCAAAGACTTTTCCTTTTAGGAGAAAAAAGTTTGTATATTGAACTAAAAATTATGAGACAAAAATATTTCTAGGGAGAAAATATATTGTGCTTGTCACACAAACAAGCACTACACAGTGACTACCAAAGATGAAGTGTGGCATTCTGGTTTTCAGGTTAAATTGAAAAAGCAGTCTATGAAAGGAAGAGTTTGAACGACCTTTCACTGCTACCTGTGCAAATAAGAAAAAGCCCATGTAAATGAAGTACCTTACTTCTGTCTGTAATTGATATGTGAGCAGAATAAAGCACAAGATGTGCCCCTCCTCAAATGAAGATGCTTCAGAAGGCCTGTGAGCTTTTCAACTCCCTCTCATACACTTGCATTTTTAATACCACAAGGCATACATTAAATTAAGGATTCTTGTATATGCAATTATAGCGTTTTAAAGAGTTTGTTCAGCAGCTGTTGAAAATAAGTATCAGCCACTCTGGGCAATTAAATTTCATAGCTCAAAATGACAGAAGGAGCATTCTCCATTAGCACAAGCAGCAGGGAATCAGATATTATCTGAACTTGAAAATTATTCTTACTAAAGGAAAACTGGAAAGGCCATTGTCACTTGCCAAATAAAATTATTACTTTTAAAATAAATATTAATTAATGTTATATACTACAGAGATGAAGAGTTACTGAAACTATTAATTGCTCTGTTTATGTGATGTATATCAGAAAATTTATTTAGGTTTTCAGGAACAAGGACTTGCCTTTTGTACTATTCCCAGTACAACTGAGCCCTAGTACCTGTTGATGGACTCTATTACAAGATTGATTCTTAGACCAATACAATGATAGAAAAGCTAGTAGGGCTAGTGTTTTCTCAGGGCTTTTTCACCACAGAACAGGAACTTCAATGAAACTAACTAGACCCCAACAACATTACCACCCTCTCTAAATCACAGGTTGTCTAAACATTATATATTCTTTAAAATTATTTGGTTGATCAAGAAAACAAAGTCACCATACGTTTTTCGTATTCAGTAGAATTCCAGATAGTGCGATTAACAATGTACTGTAATTATGTGATGTACAAAACAGGTATTATTTACATTAGTTGCACAAAGCCATAATTAATAAAGGAGACGGTAGAAGAGATGCTTTCTGTCATCAGCTACTATCTTGTCATCCAGAAAGACACGCGTAATATCTGCCTAGTTTTGTGTACAATTGCAGATGAATAAAAAGTATCACATTATCTCTTGGAAAATATCTAAGGCATACAGAAAAGTAAAGTCTGAGTCATAGGCAAGGTGAGATCTTGAACATAAAGCTACCTAAAAATAAAGTAAAGGATCTCAGACATTGCTCAACCCCAGAGGGGGAAAGCAAAGAAAAACCAAACAAACAAGAAAAGAGAGGTATAAAAGCCCAGCAGTGGCAGAGACTGCACAAGCAGAGTGCCCCAAACCCAGGGTGATACTGGGAGTCCTGAGCTTCATGAACTGCTCTGGAGGATAGGCTCTAGAGAGGTGGGGGTCCTTAACACATTTATCTTTATTCCTCTAAAATTTTTCTGTAACATTGCTTTTCATAGATTGAAACTATATCCTGCAATATGTAAGGAGGAATCAGGCTACCTAATGTTACTATACTTGTGCCTCCCCATCACTTCTGAAGGAAATTAGTGTGCCAGCCCTGGGTAAGAAGAGCTTGGTTCACTCATCACCCTGTTGACCTTAAATCCCAGAGAAATTCCAGCTCCTAAGTTGGTTACCTATGGCACATCATCTGAATATAGCCTTTGTTCCCATTCTTAGCACATTTCAGATTAACATGCTTTCAGTTAATATCCACAATGCACTCTGGCACTGCCTGCACATGACACGAGTACAGGGAGAATCATTCTCTATTGTACTATTTTACATCTTAATCCTACAATTTATACTTTTTTCCATCTGCTGTGCTCTGGGCGTAAAGATCAAGCCCAGAATACTTAATTTCTTAAAAGACTGTTCCTTTTTGTGTTTTGTCTACAATTTCAGGCTAATAGCTATTCTGCAAATTTACTGGTCTATTCTCCACGTACTGTCTTAAGATTTGCATACATAAATCTTATCTCTGTTAATGGTGCTGAGAAGGATGTGCATAAATCCCCACATAGAGAGATGAAATAATGGGACTCTTAAGGCTTATTTATTTCACACTGGAAAACATGTTACAGTTATTGCAATAATCTCTACAGCTCTGATTTGGGATATGAAAGAAAAAGGTATTCCCTATATTGCTGTGTAATTTCATTTAATGATTACTGTAAAATCCAGAAAATCCTTGCTATCAAAAAATGTCAATATATTTCAAGTGCTTCTTATCCATTATAATATATATTTTGACTGGTAATTAATGATCCCTTTTTTCTGCGTATATACAACATTCTTTTCTTTATATTATCTTTCATACAGTGTAGATTCAGTGTATGCCATTTTAAGTTAATAAAATTAGACTCCTGCAATTATTCTTCACAGAAGCCAGTGATAGTATTAATCATTCCTTCAAATTGTTCTTCCAGACAATGTAATGTTCTTCCAGTAAAATGTACAAAATGTTCTTATTGAACGTTTCATTAAATAGATCTCCTAGTGCTCTTTGGAGTATGTTTACTATGGCATCTGTGCATATGTACAATATTTAGAATTTTGCTTTAAATTCTTCATGTTCTGGTCTTGATATATAGATTTTCCACCTTTTTTCGCTGCCACAGTCTTGTGTATGCATTATACCATACATATATAGCACTGGTTTGAAATTTTGCTATAATCTGCCCATTTCTTTTCTATGTGAGCAGCTGAAAAATGTGGGTCAAGGGTAAATCTTAGCCTAGTGGCAGTGAACAGTGAAACCTGAACCTATCTGATCTGGTAGGTGTCTGTAATCATGTGAGCTGAAATTGCTGTGGATCAGATGTCAATTCTATTTGAATATTTGGAGAATCAGCAAAGTGAACTTGCTGCTAGCTGATAAACATTTGTTAACTACAGTGGTTAATTTTTAACTCGGGGAGGAGTTATAAAAGTGTAGTAAGCTATTAAACCCCTGGTTTTTTTTAAGTAAAATGCTTTTCTGGTTTTCAGTAGTTGATGACAGCAAATCAATACCTTCGGGTATGTTCCTGTATTCATGATTCAACAAATCTGGAGGCTATCTAACTTGATGAGGAAGTATGTTTAATAGGGTTTAGAAAAACATTTCATCCTGAAAACATTTTCTTTTCTGAAAAACAGAGGGGTATTACTCCTTACCCTTCGTTAACATAGTTGTTCAAATATTTAAGTTTCTGAATGGACTGAAAGAGCTTAACCAGTAGACGCCTCAATCCCAAGTGTGCCCCCATCCATGTCACACCATCCCAAACAAAGACATTTGCAGGCACTCAGAAGCAGAGGAAGTTTTCCAGTTACACTTTTGCAAAGATGTGAGAAAAGGAGCAGAGGAGCACCTCTGTGACAAGACAGGACATCTGCCCAAGCAGACCACCCTGTATTTTCATAACTGGCGCTTATATCAGGGAAATGGATGCTGCAGGTCTGAGATGCTGCAGGCTGGGGTTGATGCCAAGGGTCATCCATGCTCTCACTCTGCCACGTAGGTGCAGAGGTGCAGGGCACCACCAGAAGCTTGACTCAGTTACAAAGCCCCAGTGACATTGGGAGGTTTTCCAGGTTAGACAGGATTTAGGGAATTTACTAAAATTGTCACAGAGTTTAGACAGAACATGAGTGCCTGTTTTATCAAGAGGTATGGTTTTGAGCAAGCTTGATTGCTGTATGGTTCCCGCTAAGGGAAGCTGCAGAAAATGGGAAGAAAGGACCTAACATCATTGTAGAGAGGAACCAGAGCAGTCGTGCTGTGGATTGTCATCTGGAATGTAAGTAAAGTGAAGGTATTTCTGTTGTAAAGCAGGATTTCATAGGACTGGATTTAATCTGCATTTGCATAGGTGAAATCCTGCTACTCCTTTTGGCTTCAATATTTAGATCAGGGATATTTTATTATACTATATGACAAGCTATGGATTGAAAAACACAGAATTTGTAACAACTATTTTTCTAGAACTCTCCTTTGATGTAAATGCTTATTTTGATACATCTATACAAAAAAAAAAAAAAAAAAAAAAAGCCATCTCCATAGAAACTTCCTGAACCTTATGTCTTAAATAACTACTTTAAAGGGCTTATCTTGAGAGTTATTGAGGACACTCAGCTCTTGCTGTCTCCTAAAATAGCAATAACTCTAGAAACTGCAGTGCTCTTTTCCACTGTGTATTGACAAAAGTATAGCCATTCAACTCAGATTAATGTAGAGTTCAATATTTTACTACACTGAAAAATAAACCCCTTTATTTATCCAAATCTTCTTTAGTTTATTTTGTTTGGTTTTTTTTCTTTTTTTTTATCTGAGCACATTCAGATAATGCACATAAAAACTTAAGTGATTTTCCACTGAATTAAACATCAGATATTGGTCTCAAAGTCAACTCTTTCTCTGTAGACAATGGAGACAATCAGGTACTTGAAAATAAATATTTATTCTGTCTCGTTCAAAAGCCTTTTTTGCTCAGACTGTCAAGGAGGCCTCAGTGAATAACAGAGATGAGATGTCTAACTTCTGAATGACAAAAGTTAGGTGGAATGAATTCTGTTTCTTGTACTAATCCACTCTTAGAGTCCTAGCCTCTGTGATCCTAGCTAAAACTAACATGAGGCATCTAGCTGACATTCCTTGATTCCTATAAAAATCCAGTAAACAAATGCTCTTTGTAAGTTATGTGTAAAATTGTCTTCAAATAACAGTAGTAAATGCATGTGGTGAATAGATAGGATTCTTTACAAATCTGTATTATGAGATCTTTTTCTTGGTTATGGGAAAATTAAACGTCTTATTCAAATCCTTTGTGTATCTCAGTTTACTGGTTATGAACATGCACTCCTTGAAATAAGCAAGAATTTGAGTGCTGCCTGACAATGAGGCAATGTAACATGTGATGTAACACAGGGCTCAACACTATGCAATATCAATAAGTGAAGTTCCTGTTGGTTTAAACAGATCAAGACTGAATATTGATGGGACTCAGTGTCCTCCAAGCTCAGCTCTTGAGGGGCCTGTCCAGCATCCTCACCTGGGATGTGCCTACATGAGAACTGACTGGAAATTGTGGGAAGGGGTTTGCTTCTTCAGAGATTGTGAAGAACGGTCAGGGCAAAGCTTTTATCTCTCCAAAAACCACTTCATGCTTTGGCCAATAGCTTTATAGCATCCTAAATTACTCCCGCTACAATACTAAATACTAATACTAATACTAATACTATTAGCACAAAATGTCTTGATTAAATGCAGTGCCACTCACAGTAAGTTAAAACCAAAAACTGCACTTTTGATCACCATTTGTAACTCTATTAACAAGTGTCCTCTGTTAATACTCATACCAAGTGACTATCCTTGATCCCCTTGGCTCCTCTAAGAGTTTCATCTTTCAAATTGAAGATTTTCCTTAGTCTGAGAGCAGACTGCATAACGCTAAAGTCAAATCTCACAATGAAAAACTGCCTGAACAGAGGGAAGACTGAACAGAAAGGGTGGCATTTGCACTGCAGGACAATAGATGCACAAAAAAAAAGATAACCTGCGTTGTATTTACTGCAACTTCTCCCTGGTTCTTGGAGGCCTGGAGTTGTTCTAGAGGATTATGTCTTAAATCATAAGCTGTACAGTAAGTTCTCACGAAGCCTTGAGTGATCAGATTGGATCATGAGCAATACCTCTAATGCTTTGGGACTGGAGACAGTATGTCTGTGAGGTGATGCTCTGTGCCATGTGCCATTTACTGTCAAGGTCACCTTTAGTTTTAGTTTTAGATTTGTGCTCCATATCCACAGCAATGTACAAACATGCCTGAAGGTTTGTAAAAAGTTCATGGGCCAAATGATAGTATTACAGGTTCACTGAATATCCTTTTTTTGGAAGAGAATTCTTGGAGATCATCTAGCCCCAGCCCTGCTCAAAGCAAAGCTAATTTCAAAGCTTTAAACAGATTGTTCAGAGCTATGTCCAGTGGATTATTTTAAAAAAATCCCAAGGATGAAGATTGTACAGTCTCTCTGGACAATGTGTTCCAGTGCATGATGACTCTTCCTGTGAAATTTCCATTTCAAAATATTTAAAAGTAGAAAGAAAGAAGAAGAAGAAGAAAGCTCCTTCAGTGGCCACCTCCACAAAACAAAAGCAAAACAAAACTTTCATTTGAAACCACCTCTATTTCCAATTCCTGAAAATCTACACAGCTTAATCCTGAAGCAGCTAAAAAGAGTGTGATACTCAATATCAAGGGATAAATAACAAGATGTATAGATGGAATTAGGTACAGAATTGAAGACTATTTCAGATTTACTTCTCAGCAAAGATTTCCTTCAGACTCAGTCCTGAAGTCATTACCCAGGAGTGCTTCCCCTAGTGACAACATCCCAAAACAACTACTATCAAGCTGCGTGGAAGGCAAGCAGGGGGGTTGTGCCATGCTGCCATGAGCTCTAAAAAGAGAGCAATAAAGCAGATGTCTTCTCAGGATTAGAGGGCGCTGGAGAAGTAAGTGTTGGTGATGTTTGCAGGAGTTTATCCCTGTAATATCCAAGCAACTTTGGAGCATATGATCATTTACTGCTGCCTTTATTTTAAAGGATGTAGTAAAATGTATTTGTAGGTGGAGTTTTTTAAAATTAGCTTGTGATTTGTTTGTCTGGGGCTTTTCAAGGATCTCACTGGCAGGCCCATTTTGAGAAAGCATTGAGCACTGCTCATTTGGAATTACCCAGCCCTTTCTAGTTGTTGAGAGTTATACATCCAAAACCACTGTTCACTTTATTGACAGAGAGAATTTAGCTTGTAAGCATAAGAATACCCATCGGTTGGAAAAAAAATTACACTCACTGGGTAGCAATGCCTTCTATGAGTTGCTTCAGGCATCATCTCCCACAAACAACCCCTCTTTTGACCCAGAGGACAGCAGCTTTCCATAATGACCTGCAGCACCAGTTAATATGTAACATAACATATGTGTAACAAGAGACTAAGGCATAAAGGGGAAAGGCTAGCTCTGCTTCAGAAAAGCTTTGATGATTTATCTTTTACAATCTGCTCTACTGTATTGGAAGTGCTACACGTTAAATTTTACTTTCCAGTTCCACTAAGGCTCTGTTAAAATGAATGTGAATGTTTCAATTACCAAGGCCAAAACAAGAGTGTTGTTCTTAATGCTTTGCCTAGCCACATCAATATTTTTTATAAGACTTTAAACCCTGAAAAGACTTCTTTTGCATTATCCCAAAGAAAATGGAAGAAGATCATAGAAAAGGCAGACACCATTTTACTCAAACCAAAGATGACATTGGTGTAATACATCAACTTTATTTTGTCCCGTCTGCTTGCTGATTGCCTCTACCTTTTGGGTGATCACAAGCTTTGAAGGATAGGGAGCATGTCTTTGCCATATTTTTGTTTTTGACTTAACAGAGCAGGAGCCAGGTGTTACACAAAACAGTACTGATAAATACTTGTTTGGATACCAAGAAATGTGACAGTAGTAAACACAACACATTTTTACATGTTTTGCCCTGCAGTTAGAATACGTGTTTTCTCGTCTCAGCAGACCATGTTAGCTGAGGTTCAGCGACTCACTAAACTATAGTCATGTGGGCTTTTTGTGAGCTTAGAGTGTGGTTGCTTGTGTTTGCCTGCAGTGCATGCATGGATGTACCCCGAGTCCTTTGTGGGTCTCAGTCTAAATTCTAGAGCCATACAGATAATGGATCTTTTTCAGCATGGTCGCTGAGTCAAAAAGTGTAAGTTGTGGAGAGGAGAAGCCATCAATGTGCAAGCAATGGTATTTCATTCTGCTTTAGTGTGAGATGTTTCATTTGAGGGGAACACTTCAAGTCAAGTTGGCTTTATTTCTGACAGTTTGGGGGAGCTCTCCTGCTTTTGCAGGGTTACAAACTCTGGCCAAACAGTAGCAGCAAAAGTGTTCACAACTGTATACTGCAAACAAGACCAGCTACTGGCACTGCAGGAAGAATCTGGATAGATGAGCTTCATCCAGAGTTAGAAAAGGTTGAAGCGCAGCTGGCACTGCAGCAGTAGCTCTTCTCTTCCACCAGCTGCATCCCCCCAGCACTACACATTGCTGCAGTGTTCGTGCAGTGCTTTGGGGAATTCCTCATGTTCCCAATGTAGATGCAACCAAGGTAGATTTACCTCAAGACCCTCAGACTATTCCACTTTAGAACTGTGTGCTACAATAAGTGGTCCAAATCATGAAGTAGGAGAGTGATTGCACAGCCCATCTTTTCATCCTCTTACTTTACTTTTACCTTGCTCTATGCAGCTCTAGCTGCACTTTCTTCTGAGCAAGCATAACTCCAGAATAGCAACTTTCTTAAAGCCGCTAAAAGAGCAATTCTTTCTGCTTTATGTTAGCAGGACAGTTTTAACATTAAAACCACCACTCAGGGCCCATTCTTTCTTCATGAGCTGGTTTTCTGATAAAGCTATCACAAGAGATGAGCACAAAAACCAGAGCATGTTCCCAGCCTCATGGAAAGGAGCTCACAGGAAATGCTATTAGTATAGCGAATTAAGCCTAATGTACGTACTGCATTTCTGATCAGGCAGTCGGACACATCAGACACGCATGTAGAAAGTGCACATCATCTGTTCTGGGAGTTTCATTTCAGTGCACTCATGATACAGGTTTGTTTTGAAGTCATGCAATAAAGCCCAGTCTTAAAAATTGTTGTATGAGCAAAAACTGTATGCAGCTTGTTGAAATCGGTTTGTGGTTAGGACACTATATGACACTCCTTGGCATCACTAACCTCTTTCCCTTTGTCATAGTTGACATCTACATAGAAAAGGAGAAAAAAAACAGTTCCTGACATTTCCAAGTTGCTATTCTTAACAGATTGTATTATACTTCCTACAGCCAGTGTCAATTGTTTGACCAACCAGAGACAGGCTCTGCCCAAGGCACGCTGGGTGCTGGAAAGCCATTTAGCTCAGCACCCAGCATGATTTAGCCCTGCTCCAACAAGGTGACCTGGCAAACGAGCATAGCTCTTTGGAAACAGGTGACAGGCATGATATGTCATTTCCTTTCCACCAGCAGCCTGGCAGCCTGGCAGCTGCTCTCCATGCTAGAGAAAGAGCTCTGGCCTCTGGCCAGCACAGGTCTGTGAGTTCCTACTCTAAAGGTCAAAAGCATTTTCCACCAGCAAAAAAATAAGGTCTCACCCAGAGAAAGAAAACAAAGAAACCACACACACACACACACCCCCCCAAATTTATTAAATGCGTGTCTCAAAGCAAATGGGCAGCTGTGTGTTAAAGGTCAGATTCCAGTTGTTGCAATTGGATTTTGTTGCAATCCTGCAATAGCAGCAAGCAGACACTCAGTGGGGACAGTCAGAAGCACGATGTGCTTAGCATCTGAGGAAACCACTAAGTAACCACCATATAACACAACGTGTTCCTGCAAAACTACTAATGGAACAGAAAGTGTTATTACATAAAACATACCAGAAAATGTAACAAACTGGGAAGATTTCTTCACAGCTTTACATGTAACCTGAATTTTTTTGAATAGCATAGTTAAACCATTTATGATAGCATTTTTAGAAAACAAGAATTCTACCCGTATGTGATCAAACAGTCACAATTTCAACACATCATTGTTTTAGGTAATGATTGCCCAAAAGTTTATACCCTACGATTTCATGGGTTTATTTTTTATAATACTTGGAAAAATTCCAAATTACTTGGAAAAGTTTTCTCCCCAGACTACTTTCTTTTTTCATTTGAGCAAATATAGTTCAGCTATTTCAAAAAAAAAAAAAAAAAAAAAAAAGAGAGAGAAAAAAATCAAAAAATATCTTCTTATCCTTAAAAATTGTTTAAACCTCTTTACTGAAAAACCATACCCATGTTGAGATTCCTAAGTATGGTATGATCATATTTGCAAGAGCATACTTTTTCTTATCCAATAAAATTCTAACCCTATCTAATTTATATTGTGCAATTACAAAAATCTCCATTTAACGGAGTCTTGAAATCTAACAGCATAATTCTCTGAAGGTTCTGATTACAATGAACACTCTCTGTCCCCTCAAATTCCCCAGGAGTCTATTTGTCAGAAAACGAGTGGGGCAAAGACCATATGAATGATGGCGATTGCTTAATGAAATACAGAGCATCATTCATACTTGCCAAAGGGTTGCATGAGTGAGTTAAATTCTGGCATGTAATTGTATTGTAATGTCTGCTTTCTGAATGGGACATTTTAAATAATTTTATTATTATTAATATTGTTTAGGTAACATGTTTGTGCTGAGCCTGAGCCTAAGTACAGATATATCAGAAGTGAAAGAGTTCTATTTACATTGCACTATGCTGGAACATAAGAAGATATCTCAGATAGTGCCACACAAGCTAGGTCTGAAATTGGAAACCACGTAGCTGTACCAACACAAACGCTGTGCTGGCCATGAAATTATGCCAGTTCAGCTCTTCTGAGATTGACTCATGTCAGGTCTCTACATGGTACTGACTAGACATAGCCAGCCATAGCCAAAATAACGTTAAACCTGAAGTATAAGACTTGTATTAGCAGATAAAGGTAAACATATCAATGCAGGATAGAGCTATACCTTGGTCTTTCAAATGTAAGTAAACCTTCTTATGTGTACAGAAAAGATCATTATTTCCTAAGCCAAACCATGCAAAATTTGAAACTGGCCTTTGGGAGAAATAGTATTGGACCTTTTGAGGATATATAAAATAAAACAGGATTTATAATATCATCTCTTTCAGAATGCTGAATGCCTCCTAAGGAGGTAGGAGTTCAGACTGCAGATATAGATCTCAAAATAATATAGAAATTGAAAGACTTCCCAAAAGGTGCTTAAGAAAGCTGAGTAACTTTCTTTAATCAGTTAGATTATATACTGCCACTAGAACAAGTGTGGTCCAAGCCACATGACTACTGTCGTCTCAGTAAATGAATGGATGAATGAATGAATGAATGAATGAGTGAATGAATGAATGAATGAATGAATGGATGAATGAGTGAGTGAAAGAGTAAATCATTACAAGGTCTATTATGAGGAGATTCAGTGATATAACGAAGCCTGGAAACAGATTTCTTATGTACCTGTTTACCATTAAAATGAAAAAGACAGACGGACATTTACCCGGAGGTTTACTTTTATATTCAAGATTAATTAGCAAAGCCAGATCACTATGTGTTTCTATCAGCAATGAAATAGTGTCTATAAATAAATGTGAGGAAAAAATTAAAAACCTTGACCCTTAAAATGTATTGGAAACAATTTCATCAAAATTAAAGTTTTGACAGATAAGATACTTGAAGATGCCAGCTTTGTGGTTGGAAGTCTCTATTTTAAAGTAAAATAGGTAATTCAGATTTTACTTCTTGCTTTGCCATACCAGAATTGTGCAACTCAACCTTTCTGGATGGGTTTCTTCATCTTTGTTCTGTCCAGCCTTTGCCATGGATCATACATTGCTCAAGCCTGTAATAGCATTTAAGGTCTTTGAGACATCACCCAGCTCTTGAAATTAGTTGAAAGTGGTTGATAGACTCATTAATGATGTAATCCCATAAACTTAATTTCTTAGGATAAAAATATGCTACTCACAGCAACTATTGAGACTGAAACAGACTAAAGATGCATAAATACACATACATTCCTGGTCTTTACAAGGGTTTGAGGGAGAGAAGGGCTCTAATCCTCAATCTCTCTTTCTGACATTCAGAAGACAGAGGTCTTTGTGTCCCAGCCATTCTGGAACCCAGGAGAAGGCCTGCAGTTCCTAAGACAAAAACTCACTGACTTAGGGGATGGTCCATACTACAGTGCTTATTGGGGTATCTACTTTGAATTTTAGAGCAAGAAACCAAGATACACAGGGAGGCGGCATTTTTAATTTTGGTCTTTTGGTTTTCCCAATAGCTTTAAAATTTCCAGATGACAGAGCAAGGGTTACGTTGAGGGAACCCAATGGCATGGAGAGTTCCCAGATTTAGGCTCAATTTCTGAACAATGGCTGAAACATTTCATTTATGTGGAGATACCTGTGCAGAGAAATATGTACATTTATGCTTAATACAGTTCTATTCAGAATCACACAGATGGTGAAAACTGTCTACTTAATCATTCCAAAGGTCACATTATTTTTATGTTACCAAATATCTCAAATGAAAGGCTTAGAAATTTGCAAGAAATTCACCAGTTACATTAGCTGAGTGAAAAAAGAAGCTAGTATTATTTCCCTATAAATATTACAATTTGAAGTAACATCAGAGAAAATATTACTCCTAGAGAGCAGTTAGCCACTTTGCAGAAATTGTAACAAGTAGCAACAATTCTCTACACCAGTTGTGGAAAAGCTCAGCTCACTGTGCAACTATGATTACTTGAATTAAATGCAGCAGTGATCAGTAACTGTTTGCCTCTGAAATGTCATCAAGTTTATTTTCAAAAGAGACTTCTTAAAATCCTTCATTTTAAAATATGTTTTTCTACAAGTGTAATCATTGCTAGTTCTCATCTGCTTTGTGTTCATTGAAATCACTTTTCATCATCACCCTTTTTGTTTTGAGAACAAGGCAGTCTTATAGTTGTCAAAAAGGTCAAGGGCCTCCTAAGTCTCCAGCACTTAACACATCAAATGACACTCCCTGATCATAAGATTAAATCAAGTCACAGGATATGTGCCCTACGGATATTGGTTAAACTGTTCTGGAGCTGAGTGGCTTAGACTGGCATCCTGCATTTTACTTGGAAGTGTACTATGCCAGAAAGGTCAGCACTGTTTCAAGGAAGTTGTTAATTGAAATCAACCAAATGAGACAACTCTCTTCCTGGAGGAAAGCTTTGTCCAGCCCTGCTTTACCTTTGGGATAATATGTATCAGAACTAACATTTAGGTGTTTTGACCAGAATTTTGCTGTTGCTCAGCTTGCACAGCAACGATTCATGCATTTTAGCAAATCACCCCTGACCTTCATAAAACTACAACAGTTTTTCTGTATATCTTTGTTACTCTTATTCAGGAGAAAAATCAGAATTACTTATGATAACAAGATTTTTCTTCTTGTAACGTTGTAAACTTGCAAATATGGCAAGTTCTGTTGTGATCCTATCAGTTCTTACAGATAAGGTTTGGGTTGGGTCAATGTTTTCTGGGTACTTCCAGGGAGGAACTCACTGGTAGTAGTTTCCAGCACCAGCTTTATAGGCTTTGTGTTTTTAAGAGACACAGAAGTGCTAATTCTTGAAGAGAATATAAAGTGGAGCTGTGATCAGTTGTGGTCAATGTCTAGGCCCATTTTTTTCCACAGAAGAAATGAGAACTAACTGCTGGAAAAGTGCCAACTCAGTAAGCCTTATCCTTTTTTGCTATGGTTGAGAGCAGACCCAGAGATCTGAGGGCCTTGGGAAGGTTAGAGGCAGCCCCTCTATCTGAGCCATTTCCAGGAGAACACAGTTGCAAATTCCCATCTTCATCACTGACACAGGATTAAGGCCTCATGCATTTCCCCCATGCTATCCATCATGGCAGCTGTATATCAGTATTGAAGAAATTATCCCAGTCTAACCTAATCACATTAAGTGGTGAGTGGCTCAGTTAATGAATGTTTAGGAAGCACTTTGAAAACCCTTCATGGAAAGTATGCCCTTAACACACTGCTCTTGATGGAAAGAGATGAACTGGCTGCATCATGACCCTGTTGTTGCCTCTTTGTGTTATTTCAGGGCCAAATCATGTTAGGTGCATATTCTCCCTGCAGTTTCGTTTCCACTAATATATAGTTGGTAAAATGCTCAGCCAGATAGACTATCCTGTATGTCCTGCTGAACGTTAATGTCTTGGAAATGGGAGAAATAACTTAGATTGACTGCAGCTGCAGCGACACCAGGTTCCTGGGAAGAGGTACCATCTTCTATTACACCAGTGGATATAATGGAGAAAAATATATACCCCTTCATGTATATAAGTTTTTTCTCTATAGTCTTTATAAGGAAAAAAAGGTTTTGTCTTTATCCACAGTTGAACTGTGATTCCCTATTTGCCTCCGAGATTTCACCTTGTAAAGGTTACTGCTTCAGAAGGAAATTGTACTTTAAAACCATAATAATCTATTTCTCTTTTTTTGTGCTCTTTAAAACATTTCTTTTCAAGTCTTTAATTATTTCTGTGTCACAGGATTGCATGTTGTGACTTTCAGAGCTTTGTACATACGCACAGAACATGAATAAATAAATATGATTCGAATAGCTTTCCACAAAATATTGATGCAAAGCTTCTTGATATCTGGATGGTCTATCTGCGGTCATTCACACATCAAGGGGAATTAGGTTCTTCTTACTTAATGTTTAATGCCTTCTGTATTAATATCAAAACCTGACCTGGTGGCCTAGACCTTGTTCGTACCAAATGGACTTTAAGTGGCATTTCTAAAGCATGATTGATCCATGTGTTTTAGATGTCTAATCTGGGATGAGTTTAATAGGACTCTGGAACTGCAGACTTATCACTGTTAAAGGGACTCCAGGTGTGTAAACAAGCCCTCTACATTGAAAGTATTTAAAGTCTTGCATTTAGCCACAACCAAGATGTCAAATGGAATAGTCATAAAATCTACATTTCAACTAGCCAGAACTCAGCCTAAAATTTTATTTCCAGTCCCTTTTGTTGCAACATAATAACCTGATTGACACCTGCCTAGATATCTATCAAAATAAGAGCATCATCACAGAAAACTTTGGGCTTGGAATATTGTTATTTCTATTTAACTTGGAGCACTCTGGCACTGGGACTGATATCTGTAGACTTGTGACCCCAGTGGTGTCTGCCAAAGGCCTGGCAAAATTTTTCTGGTGGTTGGCTAAATCAGATGTATGTACTTGTTTGACATGAACAGATAGCAATTCTCTTCCAGCATTCTGTTAAAAGACTTGAAGATTCATCAAGCTGTAAAGAAATCTAGACATACAAGTCAAAATGAAAACAATACTCTGTGAAGGACTAGATGTCATTATCTATAATGGTAGTATTGTAGTTTAATTGAAGACAACAGTGTAAATTGTTAAATGAACAGTATCAACATCTATCCCAGAGTCAGTAATAAACAAATTTCAAGAATAACCTTATTTCCCTCACCCCTTTCAAACAAGGTCTTGCTATCAGAATGCACATGTAAAAGCAGAAGTTGTCAGTATAAACCAGATAAATATGTGTATAATTTGGTGAACATCTCATTTCCATGTGGAGTTATCTAAATTCTTTGCAAAACTATGATAAATGTACAGGTAAATATAACCAGCAAATGAGAGTGAATAAGAATCTCAGATATTTTACTTTTTTTTTTTTAAGTTCTACATGCTAGATGCTACTGATGGATGTCTTGCAAAAATACACCAACTCAAGCCAGCAGATTTTATTTATCAACTACTGACAGTATTGAATAAAACACTGCAACAACTCCTATCAGTTAGAACTTTTTGCTTGTTAAAGTCTAGAAAAACAGTTTCTCAAATCAATGACAAAAGGCTTTTATTACCATTATTCAAACAGTATTTCCTCACGTTATCCCATTTCTGCACTTGTTTTACTTTTTCATGACCATGAAACAGTAGAAAAGTTTGGCTCAATAACTATGGCTGACGAGTTGCACAAGATTCTTCATAAAAAACCCACCTCTTCTAGTAAATTAGCCCTTGAATGTAATACTAACATGGTTACAGTAGTATATTGTCAGTTAATTTCTTCACTCCTGCCAAATGGGAAGAGTCCAGCAACAGCATCATAAAGCTGCTATGCCACACTGCTGAACAGATCCAGTGTATCATACTTTCTTCTTCTCATCTTTTTTCTTTAGCTTGTTTCAAGTCTTACATGCCTCGGGATTTAATGAAAAATTAGAGTTGTTCTTGTTTCTTCATCAACTAGATAACAACAGGAAATGGGGACAGTATATTTCTACTAAAACAAAATATTCCTTTCCCATCTTGTGCTTTAAGGTGAAGCATCTAAGCCCTCGATATTTCCATGGAATCTGAGTGCACTCATGCAACTTAATCCCCCTTCCTTCGTATGTGTTGAAAGAGACGGATGGGAGAGAAAAGATGCAATACCATATTGAGGAAAAATACTGCTGCCAGGCTTCCAAAGATGAACTATCCACTAAATGAGAGTACTTTGCTCTTAGTCACAAGATCATCCCAGCACATGAGTTTAATTAATTAATTAAGTGAAGGAGGAGGAATAGCAATGTAGGTAAGGTTCATTATAAGCAATAACTTACTTAAGTAGAGTGTCCTGTGTGAGACATGTCTGTCACAGCCTTATGCAAAGGAAGGCTGCCAGTCTCTATAATTACTTTCCTAATGATTCTAGTTCTCTATAGATTTAGTCCCATACGTGTAGTAGGCGCCAGTGTTCATCAGCTTGTACTGCTACTTATTGGTATCATGGCTGTGTCCTCTCAGGTGCCTCAGCAGGTGCAGACAGCCCATCTCATGGGGAATCTGCCCGCTTGCCATCTGGCATGCAGTATTCCTGTACTTAACACTGTTGCGTGGCTCAAGGATATGTCTTTACCTTCATATTATCATGGGGTTTGCCTATGACTATTTGTTTTTCACAAGTATTTGTCAGAAAGGTGAAGGCATTGGCACATCTGTGCTTTAGTTACACTTCCTTAAATATTCCAGCGTAAGTTGTGTTTATTTATATGTACCATACTTACAGTGTGGCTTCCTTCAGAAGGACAACTTAATGACAAGGATGCTGCAACTTAATTGTAGATACTAACAATATTTCTAAATCCAGGATCTGACTAATGTGGGGGAGCTATTAAATGATTATGTTAAATGCTAGACTTGAGTGCTCTTTCTGTTGTACATGAGGGTGAGGATTTTTCACCCTTGACATTTCATGGGACAGAGGAGTTTGCCTCTGAAAAGAAAAAAGCTAGTGTTGCTAGAGAAATGGTTTCAATGGCTTTCAACTAGTATTTTCAGGAAACACCCAGAATACTTTTGATGAGTCGAAAGGACAGAAGTGGTTTAAGATGTCTGTATTGCCAATTCAGCTGGGGGCATCCAAACACCAAAGCTGTTCCCAGATTACTGTTTTACTGTTTCTGCACTTGTTGTGTGTCTGGGGACACAACCAGGGGCTCCCCTCTGACAAATGCTTCAGCACTCTTCCCCGGAAAACTGTGTTAAGGCTACAGTCGTCTGTGCAACACAAGGAGTAAGAGAGCAGTGGGTTAGCAGTGGTGCACAAAACCTAGGCAGAGTGAGGGTAAAATGTAAGTCATATACACACGGAACTTGGCTTAGACTTAGCTATGGTCTAACACACATACACAGAATAACAGCAGAGCTCCTAAGGACCTCTCTTTCTATAACTGCTACATCATGCTGTTTATTTAAATAGTTATGGACATTAGTATAATGTATGCACATATGCAATATATTTAAGTAGTAGAAGGAAATTCTCTGCAGGTTGACTGGTCAGCGTCTGCAAAACTGAGTTCTGCCCTGAGAGGTGCACAGGAGAGACCCACACCTGGGAAGATAGCTTTGGAATCAGTTGAGAGAAGGGAACAGCTACCCTCCCTTCTGTGGCAAGGGATATCCAGATTTCCAGTGTTATCTCAGGAGCATTTACCATGCAACAGAACACCTTGTTAGTATGTCAGCATGAAACAGCCGCAGCTGCACTGACACTCTCTCAAAAATTATATCTGCATGTGACGCCCGCTGAACTACCACACACAGACATTCCTGGTCTGAACTGCTTTCAGGCGTTCTGCCACTGGCTTCTGCAGGCCTGACCCGAATGATCCTTGCTCCAAATCACATGTTGGTCACTGCAATCATCTGAGTTAAAAAAAAAAAAAAAAAAAAAAAAAAAAAAAAAAAAATTTCCAGAGTACAAACTGGAATGAATTCAAGCCTCATGTGACTATGTCCTGTTCACTGTATGCTTCATTGACTTTAGCTCAGACACATTGTACTTGCCACAGATATTTTGTAAATACCATCAGCAACATAATTTAAGTCTGCTCAGATGAGGGTTGAAGAATTTTCTTACCTTGATGGTACTTTTAATTATCTTTTTTTCTGGAAGGTAAAAAGCTTAGCACATAATTTCCTGAGAACACAGTGGGAACAATACACACAAGAAATTAAGGTTGCATAGTGACAAAACCCCAGGACTTTATGTTTCATTAATGTAAGTAGCATTTTAGCATGTGCAATTAACTATTAATTATAGATAGAAGTAAATACTCCCACTTTCTTAGTGAAAGTATATTTTAAATCATTAATGAGAAATACACCATATTTCTTGGTCTGTATTCCTAATGATTACTTTTTTCACATAATTTTTTGTCTTCAAATCTGTCCAAATAAATATCGTTTTCTCATTCCCTTAGCTAAATTAGCTAAAACCACAGAGTTAGGTAGTAAAATGACTTCTATTGTTAGACAAAAAAAAGAATAGCAAAATATGGTCACTCCTGGCAATGCAAACAATACCAGCAAAGTACATTGATCCAAAGTCCTTTTTGGTTTGCATTACTGTTAATGGAATTATTCCAGGTTTACACTAACATGGCCAAAGAGCAGAATTTGCTCCATTCAGATATCAGTTTTATCTTTGGATCATCTGCTGTCTCTTCAGAATATTTGGCCCCATTTTCCATAGACTGGCATTTGAGTGTTTCTGTGTAGCACAAAGAAGTGAATACATATGACTGTTCAGTCAGGATGGATCATCAGTCACTCTAAATAAGCACAATCACTCCACCAGCAGTGAGAAGATAAAAAAAGGATGGGACTCATCCAGTCAGCATTAGCTATCAGAAAATCAAGCATCAGGTCTTGTAATTGCACAAGTAATTGCAATACAGCTAGAAGTGAAGGACAGGCATCTTGAGGGGGCAAGTTGTTATACCTCTCCTAAAATCTTAGAAAGGAGTGAGTTTCCCTTTGGTTTAATCTCTATTTCTTTTTCTTAGACTTTCTCCAGTGACAATAATCTGAGTTTGTGACAAGATCTCTTTTTTAAATGGCTGTGCTTAGGTGACTCAAGTTTCACCTATGGTACAACTACTACTGCCTGAGTACTTTGGGATATCAAGTCCTTAGAGACTAGGTCAAGGCTTCAAATTCTCTGCTCATAGAAATAAATGGGCTGAATCGCTAAAATTAACTAAAAAGGGGAAAAGAGGAATGGAAAATTACCAGGACACAAGGAGTACCTCAGGGTATAAATGAGTTGCTTGCAAATATAGTAATTCTTTACTCACATGTACTGATTGCCAAATCTGTGGTCAGGAAGGCATTCTTCGCCACCTCCCCCCAACATACTGGAAGAGATCTAAATATTTTTGTTGTCTTCCTTGGGCAGACTGAGTCAGGCATCATCTGCTCCATCAAGTGGGCATGTCCCCATGACTAGCCTCAGATGATTCTAGGTAAGAGTGCAAACTGCTGGGCATAGCTTCTTCCACATGTCTCAATGTTTATGCTTAGAAATTAACTTAAAGGTGATGAAACATATACAAAATAGAAAATAAAAACCTACTTTTTACAAATATGTCTTACGTGCTATTCTTAAAAGGGCACTTTACTTTCACAAAGAACATAAGCAAAGGCATGAGGAAGTTTCTTTGGTTCATAAATTTAATTAAGCCACAGTTATGCCAATTTTTCTGACTAATTGGGAATGATGAGATGCTGGCAAGCCCTTTAAGCACTCTCAGGTATGTAACCCTTCACAGACCAAAGGCACCACATAATAAATAAGCATTTTACATGTTATACTCTTTATTTAGGCCCATGAAAAAAGGTTTCGTGTTTGCTTAAGTTGCCCACAAGAATTACCCATAATAAGAGTAAATGTGATGAGGAAAAAAAAGTAGAGGAAGAGAGAAATATAATGAGGTGTGGGTTGTTTGGTTTTGTTGTTGTGTTTTTTTGTTTGTTTGTTTTGTTTTTATTTGGCATTTCAGAAATAAATTTAAAAGGCAGAAACATTTTTCAAAATTGTTCTAGTTCCAGTTATCATCTCACATCTGGCTCAGTTATTAGTGTATTAACCATTCCATTGACAAAACTATCAAATAACATTTTCTTCTCTGCCTTTCTACCACTGTAGGTATTACAAAGCTCTTTAAACAAACAGAAGAATTTACATAGTTTTTCCATAATGCATTTTCAAACTTTGAATTGGATTGGTTAAGACTGACCCATGTGTCTTCATAACTGATGGAAAATGCCAGCTTAATTCATTATTTATCAGATTTTTCTGGATATAGGTGAAAATAGCTGTCCTCAAAGGAAGCTAGGAACAAAGTATTATCATAAAACATCAGAGTCCATTTACTGTAGGGTCTCCATTGTCAAGACTTAAGTTGTCTCTCCATGACAAACCAACACCTGCTTTCATTAGTAGATTGGGCAATAGCATTGTTGTTAAGAATTTTCTTGTAGGACTTTTGCTACTACCTACCATCCCAAGGAGTAAAGAATTAGTTCGGAGCACTATGGTCAGACTCAGTTCTCAGTTAATTCAAGTCACCTTACATTCATGAAAATGAATGAAGCTAACTGTCTATACACAATTAAACATTAAGGGTCAATTTAAAGAGCACAGCTGAAGACCTGAATTAAATCACTTGTAAATGAGATAAACAGGTGCTTTCAGACGGTTCTGCATGTTCAAAGAGCAGTTCACAGCCTACCCTAAAGTAGTACCTGGCCAGGATAGGACAGGACAGGACAGCATCACTTTTTGAGAGGTGTTTTATGCTCACTGACTGACTTCCAAGTGGCAAGACATTTATCACATACCTTCATATAATGTTCCTGACAGACACTTCCTAGTGCCTCCTTTAAAATTCTCATGTTCAATATAAATAAGGGATCTAAAACATCTGTGTATTCTTTGATAGCTTTAAATCTTTCACTAGCTTTTCTTTACCTTTTTTCTCTTTGATAATAGACATTACATGATTCACTTTTGTTTTTCAAGTCTTTAGCCAGACTTCTGGATAAATTGTGAGGTGTAGGTAGAAGGGTTCGAAATTCACTCTTCCACAGGATAAATTTAGGGGAGGGATGCGGGATATGAGACCTGCTGTCAATCCAGTGCTGAATTTCCCACGGATCAAGTATTCATTGAAATTACTTCACTGTGTAGAAACTGTAGTTCTTCTCAAAAATAGTGCACAACTGTACCCATCCACTGATTAGGGCAAACAAGTAAAATGAAACTAAAATCACCTCACAAGGTGTGAATATACCACAGTGAGACATATTTTATTGCTACAGTCTTTGCACTGACTCTCTTCATTCTCCTTTGCTACTCTCACCCTCCATTTGCTGTTTTGAGGCTCTGAATTGTCTGGTATAGGAGCAGGGTCTTTGTTCTCTTCTTTGCAAGGACATCATATCAATAAATTGTAGGATAGAATTTCACACTGTTCCCACTGCTGTCAATAGATATTTTACACTGAACTCTGTGTGAGAAGAGTATGAGTCATATAATGCACTTCTGAAAAATTCCAGCCCCCCACACATGAGGAGTAGTAAGCCTAGCTTAGCTTGTTCCTTTCCCCTGTTTGGATCACTTTAACTGCTTTCAGCAGAGGAGGAAAGAATCTTTCACAATCTAGTTTGCAGTTGACTTTAGGTTTCTCATTTTTAGGTAATAGTGCTTTTGCAAACTAGCCCTGTTACTCAAATTCATTAAGCTGATTTTACAGAATTATTCATTCTTGTGGTCTTCTGAGAAGTTTGTGAGGTCTGGTGATTTCAACAAGTCTTAGAAGTAAAAGGTCAAAGTTCTAATAAAGGACAGGACTTGATTCAATGAAAAACCATGACTAAACTATCTCATCCTCCTGTGTCACAGCCAGCTCCACTGTAAATCTGGAGAGAAATGTTATGAAGCATGACTCCTTGGATTACACTACCTGATTCAAAAACATTTGTTGAGATTTCCAAAGCTAATGAGGGAAATCCCCTCACTAGGTCTGAAAACCTCAAGCATTTTTTAAAAATCTATTTACATATTCTATCTGGAAAGTATAGCATACTTTGTGGCTCGTTCATTGGATGCTGTGTTCATTACAAGTGCAGGAATTTGGTGTTCACCGTGAAATACTTGTTTCATATACTGCCTTGTCCTTTCATAGTGCCCTTGCAAAAATGTCATAGTCAATGTGTTTTAATCATTATTAGAAACCAGCATGTGAAAGCATAGTTAAACAGAACTTGAATTTTTAAAGGTGACCCTCAAGTCTTTTTGCATATATTGTGATGGAGTGGTCAAATCAGGGGCAGCTTCACTTGTAGCTCATTTCAGCTCTCCCTAGTTGTCCTGCAATTATTTACCAGGAGGACAGTGGGAATGCTGATTCTGCCCCAGAAATCATGCTTTGTACATCTGCTTATTCAGAAAATATTGAGCTCACTTTTCAAGTAGACAAAATGTAGAAGTGGTTAGAGCTGGAAATCTCTGCAAAGCTACACTCTTCCCTCCAAATTCAAATTCAAGGCAGGCAAAGCCTGTGAATAATGGAGATTGTCCAAGGGCATAACTTTGCTTACAATGGAGGGAGTATGAATCAACAAAAGAACAGGCACCCACTTATGTTTGAGACTGATTTACACAAGCCCATAAATCGTCCAAATGAGGAAAGCTAGAAGTGGAAGTCAGGAATGCCACATGTGCTGTGACACATGGAGCATTACTTAAAGATCATCTTACAGAACGATTCAAAGTATCAGCACAGCTATCCAGAATAGGAAACTGAGTCAATTAGAGGGCCACTGAACTCATGCTTACAAGCACTGCAAATTACTCACCATCATACTGTGGTGATTATGGAGCTACTGAACTAGGTTATTAGCAAGGTTTCCTGACTTAATCCTTCATTTACAAACTAATGTGTTTGCCTATTGTGAGCTCGGTCTCCCAGTCTTGGGGCAGCAATTAATGTTGCCTCCTCCAGAAACATTCAATGGAGGTCAGGGCCCTGTGGGAGGCTTCCAAAAATTCCCTCTGCCTGGACACTGCTGCCACCCACAGTTTAAGAGACAACTGATTACAAAACCAGATTTTTTTCAGCAGCTTTTCGAGTTCTTACAAGTCTTGATCATTTTGCTGAGCACAGTGATTGCTTCTCACAGCAGGGTGCCTTGGGAGTCAGGCTTTTCAGATAGGGAATGGACACACAAGGGTGATCTACCCTGACTGTGCTCCTTCTCATGGTGTGCAAGTTCATTGTAGCACCTTACTGCAAATTATGTGTTTACAGAGCTAACTGATACACAGACTGTGAAAACTCCTTGCTTAAGTTGCCATCGTATCAATGAGAAAAATAATATGTGAAAAAAACTGGAAGTGAAGCCATATTTAACATCGGTTCACATATATTGTAGATGGGAATTTAATCTCTACTCCCAGTACAGTTTCAAAGCAAAGTACAGAGGTTTTGCTATTGGAATTCCAGTAAAAATATTTGAATTTGTGCCACTAGAGCCTTGCTAAGCTTTTCAAGACATTCTGTGTTTTCCTTAAAAGCTTTATAACAAACAGTGTAAGATCTGTTCTCTGGGATATTTCAGTCCCCACAAGGAAAGAGTGATCTTTTTAAAAAACACTATTTATATCCATCAGGGCACCTTGCACAACCTGCTACCCACAGGTTGCTGTTTGCTACAACTGCAGGGACTCTCAGCTGTGGGTCATACTACGTAAGGAAAATTTACTCCTGAAGGCCTGAGCATGACAGGAGGTTGAAGGAGGCAGAGTGATCAGGCTCTCAAGGGAAACTGTAAACCCATGCAGGCCGGTGCCTAGATGCTGTGATTTTTCACATAAAGTTGTATGCTATTTATTTTTCTTGTTTCCCATTTTACAACACAAAGTTAGACCTGGAGATGAATTACTGCAGAACAGAGTTGCAAGTACTAAAAGGCCATCTTACTGTTATTTGCCACTGCATTTTGGCTTCTGTTTTACTTCTCTGAAGTGCTGGAGAAAATGACCTGAAGATGACATGAATCTGTGAAGAACCTTAATAACTGTCACCTTTGCAATATTTTTCTTGTGTTGCCTCAACCTTAATTTTAGTGTTGTTATTATTATTACTTGTAAGATGTTTTAAGTATGGATCCTTTGGGAGATATTTTGGAATTAAGAAATGCAGAAATGTACAAGATCATATAAAATCGTAATGAAAAATTGTAGGTGTTGAGCAATATAGTCCATCACCTTATCAGTATGGCTCTTCAGTTATCTTGTTTTCTAATTAATTAATCTCCAATTCTATAAAATCCTTGTGTAATATATAATTATTTTCCCTGTCCCTCAACTGTCTAGGCTGAAAGCATATATCACAATGCGCCTTGTGAATTCAGTCAGATTTACATTTGAACTAGATACTTTGATGGTTTACATGAGCATAGATCCACCAAATGCATGCTAAGGATCTGACCTTCTGAGGATTTTTAAGCTTTTTTTTTCTGATAAATGAGCAAAAAATTTTGACGTGATAAGTTCACTATTGCAAGACACTCAGCACCATTAAAAATATTTTGCATTAATCGTTGACAATTCTGCCTGGATAGGCAAAAACATGCCTCAACCTACTACCCTTTGTCATTTAACATGTATCAATTGCTTTGCCTTTGCACAGAATAAATGTATATTGGCCTGGAGGTAAGGAGACAAAAGATTATCCACCTTCTTCACGGAAATGATCCGTCAGACTTTTTTCCTTCCACAGAGTAAAAGACTTGTTGAGATGCTACGTGGAAAAGAGATTGTGACTCTTGTTTTCTATTGCATCTTTTTAAACTGAATATAAACAGGCAATTTCAAAAGTAAAGCATTCAAGGAAAAAAACCCAAAACCTTGAACAAACTGCTGTGTTTAAAGAAAATTAATTCAACATAATGTGATAGTCTAACATATAATGTACATAAGCAATACAAGAAGTTCCATACATGCTTTTGCTTTGGAGTCTTGTAGGCCCCATGCTGGTAGCTCACTGCACTTGTAATACTGCACAGCAGTGGCTCTAGCTCACAGAACCTCACAGAGGATCAGAGTTGTACCCTGCTGCTGCAAAGCCACCCTTGAGCTAAAGGAAATGCAAAGAAAGCTGAAAATCATTGTGGAATTCACTTAATATTGGTGGGGGAAAATAGTAATTTCTGTACATGGCCTTTTCAGTTTGTTTTCTGAATTTGGAACGAAATGAATAAGCTTCTCTCATGTTTTAAAGATTCACTGTAGTCATGAGGCCATAAAGAAAATCTAAGTGTACAAACTGGCCTTTTTAAGGGGACATCATATCTCATTAAACTAGTGATATATGTTTGAATGTTAGCAGCAGGGAAAGGGACACAGGCTATGTCTTCACATTCATTCTAATTCTATCCAAGAATCAAAATTACATATTTTTGCTTGTATTTCTAACCTGAACCATTCATATTTTTTTCACAGAAGATGAAGACTCAGGATTCAATGATATAATTTAGCTTAATGTGACATTTGAGAATTTTCATCTTTTTTTTTTTTTTTTTTTCCAAAACTACACATGCCTGTTCATTAGGACTATTATTCAAATGATATAGCAACATGTCCATACTAAATTGAAATATTTATTTTTCTGATTACCCATCAGAGTCATGTATCAGCATTAAGAACCTCATTTGTGGGAAATCAATTTAAACAAGAAACTTCTTGTTTCATATAAAAGAAGACAAATCTTTGATGCCCTTAGGAACACTCTTTTAATCAATAAAAGCAATTCTGCTGGAGTTTTTTGTGTTATTGTGTGGTGGGTTGACCCTGCTTAGACAACAGGTGCCCACCAAAGCCTCTCTATCCCTCCCCACCTCATCTGGACAAGGGAGAGAAAATACAGCAAAAGCCTTGTAGGTTGCGATAAGGACAGGGAGATCACTCACCAGTTGCCATCACAGACAAAACAGACTTGACTTGGAGAACTTAATTTATTGCATCTCCTCCCCTTCCTTCTTCACTGACTTTGGTGTCTGTAGAGATGTTCCTCTCACATATTCTCACTCCTCTCTTCTGGTATCTGTTCTGCAGCAGGTTTTTTCTCCCTTCTCAAATATGTTATCACAGAGACACTACCACTGTCGTTGATGGTCTCACCCTTGGTCAGTCTGGGTCAGCCTTGGAGCTGGCTGGTATTAACTCTATCAGACATGGGGGAAGTTTCTAGCAGCTTCTTCCAGAAGTGACTCCTGTAGCCTCATTGCTACCAAAACCTTGCCATGCAAACCCAGTACAAACTGGCTCAATATTTCCCAGGTGTAATGTCACCTGAAGATGTTTATTTAAAACAAGATCGCTAAAATTTTCAAATTAAACAACGAAAGATCATTATGGGGAACACAGAATGTAGAGCTGATCTCTAGGCCAGGATTAGGTCATGTGAGTGTAACCTGGTGTTTGGGGGAATTTGACTATGAGGTAATTTAAATATTCCTGATTCTTGTTATGAAATTGCTATGTTGTTAAACACTCCAATGACAGCTACCCATCAGAAGATATTCCAATGCCTCTCCTTACCCTGCTAGAAAATTAGATCACAAACAAAACTGTCATTAAGAAGTGGATGAACAGTGGTTGAACTAAAGAGAATACCCAATGGAAAACCTGTTTATCTCTGGGGAAGTACAAACAGACAAAAAAAAGAAAATCCCAAACCCAAAAAACAGAGAAGCTTTCTTTTGTAGCAGAGAAGTTCTTTTTATTGAGGTTACAGTACAACAAAGAGAGGGGAAGACCATCGGAGAGAAAAGGATTCAGGAACAAAGCTTTATGTGGGAAGGGGAACTTGGCCCAACCTTACAGAATGATAAAAATAGGCAGGACAAATACTTGGACCAAAACTCATAGCTATGCTCATCCTGTTGCAGCTACACCAAAGAAATAACAGTGAAAATAACCTGTAGAGATTTCTATATTACAGAATCATCTAGGTTGGAAAGGACACTGGAGATCATCTAGTCCAACCATTCGCCCAGCACAGTTCCCACCTACAGCATATCCTTAAGCTCTAAATCGACCCTACTCTTGAACACCTCCAGGGATGGGGACTCCACCACCTCCCTGGGCAGCCCATTCCAACACCCAACAACCCCTTCTGTAAAGAAATGCTTCCTAATATCTAGCCTGAAGTTTCCCTGGCGCAACTTGAGGCCATTCCCTCTTGTCCTGTGGCTTTCTTCTAGGCTAAAGAGGCTCAAACCCAGCTCTCTGCACCCTCCTCTCAGGTAGAGGGCAATGATGTCTCCCCTCAGCCTCCTCTTCTCCAGACTAAACACCCCCAGTTCCCTCAGCCGCTCCTCGTACGACCTGTGCTCCAGACCCTGCACCAGCTTTGTAGCCCTTCTCTGGACACGCTCGAGTCATTCAATGTCGTTTTTGTAGTGAGGGGCCCAAAACTGAACACAGGAATCGAGGGGCGGCCTCACCAGTGCCGAGTACAGGGGTCAGATCCCTTCCCTGTCCCTGCTGGCCACGCTATTGCTGACACAAGCCAGGATGCCATTGGCCTTCTTGGCCACCTGGGCACACTGCTGGCTCCTGTGCAGCCGGCTGTCAATCAACACCCCCAGGTCCCTCTCTGACTGGCATTATATTCTTATAATAGATATTCTTTGGTTATATCTATACAGTAGAGCGAACAGTGGCAGAGAATATTCCCAGGCACTGGAACTTGCTTCTCTGCATCCTGCTATGCTGCCACAATGGTCCCTGGAATGAGACCTCTGTCAAACAAGAGGCTTCCCTGGCACGAGAGGGACCTTTCCAAGTAGACGGTTTGAATGGGGCCACCATATTCTGTTTATTGTTATAGCTGTGAGGCATGTTGGCTGAAGAGTCCAAGAACAACACCAGAATTTGTCACTTTATTAGACATTTTATTGTCTACATGTCATTATATGAGACATGTAGTCTTTACTTCCACAGATCTTTTGTGGGTCCTTAGTCACTCCCCAAGACTCCTTCTATGTTCTTATGTGGAAGTATGTTTGTTTAACATGCCATGGCAATGGCCCGGAAGATGTTCACTAGCAAGTTCCTCTCAGAAGCAGACTGGCCTTCGCCTCATTTTCACTAGCAATTTAATACTATTAAGAAAAAATTCAAGGTAAATCAGAAAGATGTGATTTCACTGATTGTCTCTCTTGATTCCTGTGAGGGTAGCCTTGCAAAGCTTTCAGTGAAAGAGATGATCCAAAGACTATTTGCATACTGGGATAGATGGATGCTGCTGAAAAGCAAGAGTAAAGTACAGTCAATGAGTGGCCAGTCTATGCTATTAACAGTTTGGAGACTGTATTTTAATATCCCACTTTGCCCTGTTTCATTCCATGTAATTGTTTTGTTTGTCAAGACTCTCAACATTCATGATACTCTTGAATACTTCCAAGTAATTTCAAATTAAGAAACAAATGGCTTCCAGTAGAAATACCAAAACAGTCATGTCAACCAAATATGCAAACAACTTAACCTTGACATCCCAATATACCAAGTTCCCTGTGTCCAGCTTCAGGAACAATGTGTTCTAGATACTTTATGCACCCCACCACCCTCCAACATCACAGTAAAGTCTGTTTATGGTCCTGTGTTGAGCTTCCTAAAGCTGGTGGGCAATTGTGCCACCTCCCACTACCCCACTGTATCTTAGGAACCTGCTGGTCTCCCTCTTCCTCCCTCTTACCGCCATAATTTCAACTACCATCCAAAGTCACAGTCTCTGCAAGGGGAATATACCTGGTGTCTCCTGGCAGTGTTCTTATCTTTTGTCTGTATTTATAAAAGTTGCCTTTCATATATGTTTTTCAACCTCTGATGCTTGCCTTAGACCCACAAATAC
Source organism: Athene noctua (assembly GCF_965140245.1). Taxonomy (NCBI): domain Eukaryota; kingdom Metazoa; phylum Chordata; class Aves; order Strigiformes; family Strigidae; genus Athene; species Athene noctua. The sequence continues at coordinate 67,360,537 of NC_134039.1, forward strand.
ATGGAAGATTCCTCAGATAAGCAAAATAAATTAATAATTTTCAGGTGGTAAATTAATAGCTTCACAAATGCTTTCAAGTTCTACACCTATGTTGCAGCACCCTTTCTCTTTCTTTGCCAGGCAACTCTTCATCCAGTTTTCACCATAACTTCTCATTCTTGCAGTCCTGAATTGTGACTGAAAGTTGAACCTGGGCATAGTTCACCATCAGGAAGGATGTCGTTCTACTGGGTGGCCGTTTGAAATCCAAGCTACTGGCATGAACATTGACAGGTACCACCAGAGACTGGAGGCACTCAGACCCCTAGATGTGGCAGAGATAAGGGAATAGTCAGAATGGCACAGTGGGAAGGAGACTGTTTGTTTCCCACAATTTTCCCCTTGCTTTATGTTCTAAATTCCTCATTTGTGCCACCTGGACAAGTTGAAAACTCTATCCACTGTGCCTGTGGTGTGAACTGCTTTTCTTGTGATGTATTACTTCCACATCCCATAGTTTATTGCATCAAAACATGCCAAAAGACCTACATGGTCTTTTACCAACCAAAGTGCAAATAGTGAGGACATGCAGTGCTGGTACAGATGCTTTGACCTATGGTGCTACTGCAACTCAATTTTGTCATCACAGATGATGAATCAGCAGAAATACAGGTGCCAAACTCTGTAGCACAGAGGAAGCTTGAGTTAAATTAAATTCAGTTCTCACAATACAAATTAGCTTGGAAATAATGATAGAGATCACTTTTTAAATTATTAGTCTGAATCACAGCCCAAAATTGACAACAGTCAATTTTAAGGGGACAAACATTTTGCACTTTTGGGAATACTCACAGTGGAGATAATGCAATCATCTTCAGTTTATATTGGCTTCTCACAACTCATAACCTGTTATCCAGATGAGTAAATCGCAAATGCATGCTCAAAACTCCAATTTAGAATGGGCTTGGCTGTCTCTGTACACACTGTATCTGTCATGCTTAGCTACTGTTAATATTTTGCTATCAATATGAGTGAATCATTGCCTGAATCACATCAGATTTTCTCTCAGAGCTCTTTTAAGAACCATTATAATACTGTTATTCTGAATGTCAGCTCTCAATGAACCAAAAGGTCTGAAGACAGTGGTAAGACCCACCAGCTGCTGCAATAGGCTCCAAATGTCATGTGGTAAATCAGCTTTCCATCATTCCTCCTTTTTTTACTTTCTCCTCCCTCTCTGACTTCATCTCTTTGCTTCTCCTGTCCAGTATGCCATATTCATAAGACTTTGGGATGGAGAATTTCCCTGGTTAGTGAATCTGCAAAATACTATTGATGACCAATAAGTCTGAAAGGTGAAGATAGCATCCCACCTCAGCTAGAGCAGGGAAAATACTTTACTGAAACTTTAAAATACAAAAGTTTACCAGCTGAAAAGAAACTGAGACCCTCGTCCTGCAGTATTGCCACCTGAATTTGAACCCATGTTTTAAGAGAAGCTCTGATTCCTAACTGTGTCTCCAGTCACCAGCCTTGATTACCTACCAGTTTTTTTCTGGAAGACTGGATGTTTGTCCAATGCTGCTCATAAGAGAGTCATCTATCACAAAATAATTGTCAGAATCTATTTTAATAGAAGTATGTATTTTACCACTAGTCATACACTTCAAATAAATTTATTTATTTCAGTAAAAATTTTCAAACTGAACAAAAAGAAATAAATATTGTGAAGTGATTAATTAGTACTATTAGTATAGAATTAGTATTTAGTATAGCAAGATGTTGTGGCTCATTCAGTTTCGAGCTTTTAAAGCACCAAAATGTTCTTTAGAATTAAAAATGCTTATTTTCAACTAGTTCCATGTTACAATACGTTGGTGGAACAAACCATCCTAGGAAGCACCTCTTGTTTTATGCAGTACATACGAGAAATTTTGCCTAAGGCAACAATCCAAGGCATAAATAATGAGATGCCCAGAAATACAAAGTTGCAGCCAAAGAAAGTTAACATTTCCAGGATGGTTATGCCCATATGGATTATGTTCAAAGGCCTGCCAGGCCCACAGAGTGCTGCTGTGTCAACCTGCAGCTCTCAGACTTGCTGCTCCTTGTATGGGACTAGAGGACCCAGAGGGCTGATGGAGGGACACAGTCTGGTGCACAGCTTGACCTGCATTGGTCACTCCTACTGTCATAATATTCTATATCTTTGCTGTTGTCTATGAGGTATCTTTACAAACGACCAGCTACTCAGACCTCAGCAAGGAACAAGCAGAAAGAGCTCACCAGCTGGTAATGCTCTTTATCCCATCTGTAAATCTCTCAGTTCTAGATTTCAGTTTCTGCAGGCTTTACACAGCACATGGTAAGAGGTTTCACTGTGCCTTCCATCACTCTGAATTAACTGATAATAATAATGCTTAACCTTTGTAGAGTTCTTCCTATCTTCACAATGCTTGACTAACATTGGCTAATCACATTACAATAGTTGGGCTGCTTATCATTCCTATTCTTTACAGTGCCATGAATAATCTGTTAATTATTTTTTTAGCTCATATAAACAGCTTGTCCACTCTCCTGTCATTTTCTATTTTGCTTAAGCTATAAATATCTGATACTAACTGAAGAAATGAAAAAGTTTGTCAAGATAACCCTAATCTAAAGCATATTACATTAATGTAGCAGATCTGGGCGTGAATACAAGCAAACATTATATATGTGCTTTTACTGTATTTTTGCATCTATATCCCTAATTATGGGCATTCACTAAGGATTATATTGTTTTAGAATTAAAAAGTGTGAACTTCTTTGTCTGGAATCTGTTCATATAGATTATTTAAAAGCACACTGTATTTATTGTTTCAAACATTAAGTACTGACATACTACGCCAATACCAAACTGTAGTGGTGTGTATGCTATAGTGTGAAGAGACTGTGGTTTAAGCAGCTTACAGTTCAATATCCAAATTCAGTTTTATTGTTGAGAAGCACCAAATTCTGAGTCTTTCCCACACCCTCGTCAATAAATTTATAACTTCCAGCCTCACATAATCAGCAGAAGGATCAGGTAATAAGAATTGCAAATTTCCCACATTTTATCCAGGGTGAACTATTCATGTGGAATGATCACTCTGTAGCAAAGAAATAAATTTATTTCCATATTCAGAGGTGAAATTAATTTCTTTGGCAAATAACTGTTTCTCTGTGCTCTCCTTTTTCAGTGGAATAGCACTATTGCTTTATCTCATGAGATCTGCTGTGGTTTGGATCATGGTTGCTTGCCAGTGGTATTGAAATTCTCAGCTGGATGTAATGCAAACTATTTGCATTGATGATGCATTTTCTTAGGGGTTCTGACCCTTGATTCCTATTTTAAGATCCAATTGTTTCGAGCTTTCATCTATGGGCCTCTGTACTTTACACTCCTTGCATTATCATTCCCCAGACTTATCCAAGACAGACACAAACTATACTACATCTTTACTAGCATCTGCAACAGAATCAGTTATCTCTGCTCCAGTCTCTAAGAGACAAGCAGATCCCATTATTATTCCTTTATTACTACAGTTTTGCATGCATGGTGCTTTATAAGGAAAAGATGAGTCACTATTCCAAAAGATCTCACCCTATAAATTAGATATGGCACATGGAAAGATGACAGTAAAATGATTGTGGAAGGAATAAATTTTAATATATGAATTTATTGAAAGATTTGGTGACAAATTCCTTTTATGTTTGTACCTTGTTTGTCCAAAATATACAACTCAAACCCAAAAGATAAAGGACTATGTACAAAATGAGGCTAGACCCATTCCTCTTGCAAGCTCAGCTCTTCTGTAAGTGCAGAGAGGACAGCACTTGCTCTGAAGAAGATACTGTAGCACTTTGACTATAAAATTTATTCTTAGCCACCAAAAGAGATATTAACATGAATAATGACTCATCTCAGCAGGCACTGAACTCAGCCTTAATCCCAGTCCTAGTGAGAGAAGGATAACAGTGATAATGCTCCCATGCGTGAAGCAGATATTTTTACAAAATTCTAGGTACTCCACAGACACAAGTGAACATTTCTCTTGCTTCAGTCTGCAAAAGAGCATCCTCCCTCTGCTCTGCACCAGAGCACAGGGACCTGGCAGAAAACCTATTCCAGCCATAGAGGTTGTCCCTGTGCATGCTTCCCTCAGCCACCCGAGTACCTCTGCACCATCCACTGGTACAAACCCCTACCAGCAGGAGGCAGGACAGGAAAAGGTAATTTTTATTTTGAAAGGCAAACCTAACAATTATTTACTGGGAAAAATGGCAGGTTTGTCTGTCCTACCATTATACTGTTAGTACCTTGTACACCTGCATATATGGACAACAGAAAGCGCTTATTTTCCTAAGTATTCCTTGTCATGGTAAAGTCAGGTATGTTTAAATCCTTCAAGCCAAATTAGTACAAAGCAAAGTATTTCAGTGCTTGTCACCTGAGCGGTCACACAGCTCACCATGGGAATGTTTTATTGAAAAGACAAGGTACCTAATCACTGTCACTGTGGGGGTCAGGAAGAAGCCACTGTCTGGCAACACCTGGAGGCTGGGAGTACCATAATCACACATGACTGCACAGTTAATTCAAGGAGAGACAGGAATTTAGATATGAGCAGAAGAAGAGATCAAAAGGAATTACCAGCACTGCTGGACAAATTCTGTCCTGTTTTGCTGTAACAGACATCCACCTTGCAAAGGTAGATGTCCTGCAACATCAAGAGGCTACTAATGCAGACACGGCAGGCTCTGCGGGATGCAGAGGCATGGCGAGGAGCAGCTCCCAGCAGCACATCAGGAGTCTGCCTGCTCTATTTCCTCTGACAGATTTGGAAGAAATTCAGCCTGGGATGAACATGGCTGAACTGTGAATAAGAGGAGTTGTGTTTGTCTCTGTCTGGAAGATTTTCCATGTATGAGACAGTCCTGCATGAAGCACAGCGTTTCTTCGTGACTACCGCGTCTTGTTTTGCACACTGTTCACAGAAACCTGAGTGTGACGGTAGTAAACAAAGGGAAGGCTGTGGCTGTGTCAGGAAAGCCAGCTGCTCCCAGTCTGGAGAAGCTCTAGCTAATTGGCCGTGTGCTTCTTTTGTGTTCTTACATTGCCACCCTCTGACAACCCGGTGAATTAAAACACTGCCGGCCGAGGGACAGCTGAAGTTTGAGTAAGGCATGTCTGTGAAGTACAAGGCTGAATACAACACGGTGGAAATGCATGGTTACTGCCATGGTTTGGCTTCAGTTTATTATCTTTCAGGTTCTTTAGTAAGTCTTCAGGGGTATTTTTCATCCACTGCTGTACAAGAAAGATTTGTTTTAAAGATTATTTAGGAATCTGTAGCAGAGAGAGAATTCATCTCAGTGCTAAAACCTGAATCAGTCTCCATGAGTGTTGCTTCATCCTGCAGAGGAATTAAGAGATGAGAAATGGTGTTATGCTATGTATGCTAAAGAAACTAAGTCATTGGCTATACAGAATAAGAGCAGAGAGTATTTACTGAGGATTCATGGAAGCAAGAATACCAAAACTTTAAGACAAAACCACCCAAGTACGTTGTACACAGACACTGTGAATACTAATCCTTGCTCAAGAGTAGCAGCCACTGCTGCATCATCACACTGGAAACGGCTGTTTCCCACATATTGGGGAATATATTCTGTCTTCCTGACCTACCTCCCCACCAAGAGCTTGCCTGTGAAAATCTAACAACGTTTGTATCTGTGTGGATGTTGAATTATACAACATTTAAAGGGTACAAAATGCAGGGCACAACATAAACACATAATGATTACCTTCAGCCAGAATTGCTTACATCTGAGAGAGTAGTGCATGAAGGACAATTGGGAAGCAAAAAGCTATGTATATGTTTTTGAAATAGGGGGGAATTATATATGCTGTGTATGGCATTTACTTGATATCTTCATAAGAACATCTTCTTAGTAGAAGAGAGATGTGAACAGAGCACAGTAGAGGTTTACCAAGGCATCTATGGGGACAGAGCATGATGTACGAGAAGTTGAAGGGACTGGTGGGACAATGCCCTGTTCACTCTGATCTAGTTTTGACATTCACCCTTCTTCTGTCTTTCAAGGTTAGACCAGACAACCTCCAGAGGTCCTTGCCAATTTACGTTTTTCTGTGACTACGATATACTTTCAGGGGAATATGGACAGTGTTGCTCCACCTTGTGCATCTCAGGTTTGCTCCACAGTCTATGTCCCTTCTCTCAGACAGGAGTGATGCTGACAGGTAGCTCCCTGCTTCAGTACCAGGGACAAAGAGGAGCTTAAAACCTTCCAAAAAGATCCACTGTGAATATGGAGTGTCCTTCTTACTTTGTTTTGTCATGTTGTTTTAACAAAATGCAAAGTTTAAAGTGTAGAATAACCTTCACACTAGAAATAAGAAATTATGCAGCTTGGTTAGTGGTCACAGAAAAAGCCTGGAGAAAAAAGTCTTCAAAAGTGACATTTTTAATCATCTTTTCCTTATCAAGATAAGGACCTAGGACACACAAAATATGCTACATATTACAGCTTTCACTTCCATCATGTATGTCACCTTAACTGAGTAAATAAGATGGTGAAACTTGGCATGGTACCCATAGTGAGTACATCTCAGAAATATTCTCCCAAATAACTCTTGGGGTTTGTGGGTTTGTTGGTTGTTTCTTTTGGTTGTTTTTGTTTGGTTGGTTGGGGTTTTTTTTGCTATTCATCTTCTGTGGCTCTATTATATCTTTGGAAAGAACACCTGAAGAATCAAAAAAACATTCCTGGACAGAGTTTGTATGAAGGTTGAACATGAATGGAGACCCTTAAAAGAAGACAAGCACAGAATATGATTGTGAGGCTCGAATTCTAGGAAGTGGCACAATACAGTAGGAAAAATTAAATAAATGTGACTGCTAAGAATAGCTTGATTCCCTTTGATTATAAGAACAGGTGTTTCTGTTTATTCAAGGGAATAATGACTAGATTTTTTACACTATGTATTGCCATGGTATTTAACTAGAGCTGAGAAAATTTATTTACCCTTCTCACATTACACTTGTTTCTAAAAATCTTTGTATACCTGAAAGCTTTTTAAGCATATTGTCAGAAAAAAACAGATGCTGAAGACACTTAATTTAAAAACAGTTCTTTAGTTAATAAGAAAGATTTTGGCTGAAATGGGAGATAAATTTTACAGCTTGAGACATCTATTAAAGGAATAAAATTACTCTTCAAATTAAGAAAGATCAGTGAATGAGACAATTCAAATAAATAATAATTGAGGATGAATGTATAAAGCATTTTAATGAACAATTTTAAAGCAAAATAAAAAATGCATCTGAAAAAAATTCAGAATTAGAAAATACTGATATGACTGTTCTTAGTGACTATCATCTCAAGCATTAGAATATGAAATATTTACTCAGATATCATATCCAAGATGTTTATCTTCAGTGTTAGCTTTGTTTGTAGTTAAAACTCACCAACTGATTTTCTGTCATCTATAGTTGAAAGTTGACATGCTCTTCTGTTTCTAAATTTGCAAAAAATCTAGATTTATGAGAAGGAACATATTTGCCAAAAAGACTATGCAAAGGATATCTCTGATGTGGTAAACATGGCTGATGGAAACCCAAGTGAGACTAGAGAACATTATGCTAGATAGGCAACTGTGAATTAAGATCTTTCTCTCTCCTGGATTGTCTACAGCTGAGAAGGCACAAGAAGAGATGAGACAAGAAAAGATTTGTTGTCTTCTCGTCTAAGAGGAGTCGAGAATGAAGAAGTAAAGCTGACCCTGGAAAACATGGCGTATGGGAGGAAGGTGTTGTTTGACTTTGTCCTTGTTTCTGACTATCCAAACCTATTTTAATTGTGAATAAATTAAATTAAGTCTCCCTGGATTGCATTTGTTTTGCCCACTATGGTAATTAGCAGCTGATCTTCCTGTTCTTACCTTGACTCATGAGCTTTTCTTCTTACATTCTCCTCTTCTCCTGTTGCAGAGGGGGAGTAAGAGAGTGGTTGGATGGGTGTCTGGCCATCAGTCATGGTCAACGCACTGCAATCACAGGGGATGGTAACGTCATATAAGAATATTAAACAATAAAATATACTGGCCTAATCAGGACTGGGGAGCCACTGACACAGATGTGCTCAAATAATTTCTTCTGAGATTGGTCTTCAGTGGTAAAGGAATTCTTTCCAAGTATAATAAATAGAGTATTTTGAAGACATACAGAGAAAGGAAAAAGGCCTCTAGATAAATAGCAAAATGGTACTCATAACCAGGATAGAAAAAGAAAATGGTGCATGTCCAAAGTGATTATTGAAATTATTGTTTTCTGATACCCTGTGATTTTAATTGCATAGATTTAAAAATGTATTGACACGAAGAAGCAAGAACTATATTTACAATGTTTCATCATCGGAAAAAAATTTTTTGTTTTGTTTTGAAAACTAAGTTGTCTAAATTTGTTGCCTTTCCTAAGAAAAACTCTGGTCCAGAAAGGATTCATCATAGCAAAAATCAGTCCAAATTTCTCTTGCCTTGGAAAGCTATGAGCACGAGAAAGCAGGAGGTTATAGTGGAAACTGTTTTGCAACTCTGACTACAAGTGGCCTAAATGAATGCTTGCTCTTATGTGCAAAGATGTCCCAGATGAATACTTCTGCTTTAGAAAGTATCATTGTGCTCGAATCCCAGGCAGCTGAACAAAATGTCCTCAGTGTTTTCACGGCAGACAGTGCATAGTCTCAGTATGTTGTTCTGAAATGGGAGAGAGTAGGTGTGCACGAGGGTGTTCACATGATTTCCTGTTTGGGGTGGTATTTGTCTGATGTTCATTTTAACATTCTGCTTAGGGTAATTTTTCTTATAAACTGTCCAAAGCACATAATTAAGGAAGAGGTTTAAATGGTTGATTTAATTAAGTTAAAAGCCCTATCTAAAGTATGTGCCAGCTACAAAAAAACATTTGGAAAAGCTTCAGTTTTATCCTCATTTTCCGGAGTGGGCATTCTTCCAGCCACTGAATCAAGAGGCGGTAAAACCTGCTTAGAAAACCTTATCAAGTCAATACACATTCTTCTTCTCCTGCATCAATGTCTCCCAGATACCTGAAGCACAAGCTTTAGCAGCTTCCTACCTAGCCCCCAACACTGGTAATCTTTCAAAGCTATTAGTAGGAAGAACATTGTAATACTATCTATAGTATTCTAGCCAGGGCTAGAGGATCCCACCACATTATGCCCTACACAAACACAAGGAGAAGGTCTTGTTCTATAAGAGCTGTACAATCCAGGAATGACAAGAGTGAAATGGTTTATCTCAAAGGGCTTAATTGAGGCAGAAGGTTTAAAGAGCAGGAAGGACAGACACATGAACTGCATTTTTGTGTTGTATATTACATTGGGAAAGTGTATGCAAATTTCCCCTCTAATGAGTGGAAGACGTTCACAGCTGCTGTGAACATCTGGGTTTTTTCACCATTACCAGTTCTGGTATAGCATCCCAACGGAGCCCAGATCTCATTAGGCACAACATCTACACGCTGCCAGGTGCAACTTTTGAATGGCACAACTGAATGGGAACATGAAGCAGCATGGGCAGGGGACTTCAAGAGTACTGACCTCACATAACCTGAGCAGACCTTCGCTTCTCTCATCCTCTGCTAGGATGACTCAGTGTGGCATTGGCATCAGTGATCCTCAGTGTTAACCAATGGCACACGTGGAAGGAGAGGGAGGATTCAGAAGTAAACAAGTATTTAGGCAATAGAACCTTTTTAAAGTTCAGGATGCTTTGCTTATACTGTGTCTCAGTGGGAAAGGAAGACTCAGCTGAGAAGTGAGACTTGAAGGAGATTAGACAGATAAAAGTTGAAAAAGGAATAGGAAAATTATGTCAAACCAAGCAAACAGGACAAAGCAACAAACTGTCAGATGGAAATGGAGGACCAGCAATTAATAGCTTCCAAAAAGACAAATAGGCAGTTAAAAAAACAGAAACAAGAAACAAGCATTCACACAGGCAGTCTGAGTCCATCTCCTGCTATTTCTTTCTCTAATTCTGGTGTCCTTATTAAAGAGATTACAATTAAACCTGTGTACTGAGAAACACAGTGAGGAGTGTCAGGTCTCAGCTCCCTCCAGATGGAAAGTGGGTTCCATCCTGTTCCGTGTGGGTTGGATCACAAGGTTTGTTCCGGGGCGGGGAGTGTGAAAACTCATTTCCCATGAAAATATGCAAACTCTACTTTGTGTGAAAATATTGGGAATCTATCTGAATACATAAGTCTCTCTCCTCCAACATATTTTTCCATGAGAGAAAGTAATGCAGATCTACATTTTTTTAATGGTATACCCTGCAGGTTCTTCCTGTGGATATGCATACTTTGAGGATCAAAGATAGAATGTGAGATAAAATATGGTTATTTCACTTAAAATGGCAAAATATAATTCCTCTGGCCTCTTCAAGTTTCAAATAGGGATTTGTGTGAATGTACATCTTACATCTGATTTGGGCCCCAAATGGGCATTTTTAACCTTGGAAACCTTTAGCTAAAAGACTTGTGTTTCAACACCAGCTGGAACAATAGCAAGCTCAAATACAGTGTACAGTTCAGTCTGGAAATTAAATGACAGATACAGATCATGAGATGGATGGAGAGTAATGAATATGTGTCCACTCACATCAGAATTGCCTACAACAGAAAAATTACAAGGCAAAGATAACAATAATTTTCCTGCTAGTTGTTTATATTGCAAAAAGTTCTAAGAAAAGTTTTTTCCAGAATATTGTCTGAAAACCAACTTTTTCTCCCCATACTGGAAGAGGTATAGCAGATTTCCCTTAGCTAATGAAGATTGCTTTAAGGATGATATGGATGCAGCCAAAAAAGGAGATAAGTTAGTGGAAGAAGCAGCTGCCAGCCAGGCCTCCACTAACAGGCTGTAGAACCACTATTTTGCAGAATGAGTTCCACTGCTGTTCAGATGAGAGGTCAGGGCTGACACAACAGGCTTTACTGGCATGATCAAGGAAAGGGTGCATATGGTGCTTGTGCTGTCCATAAAGTGGTTGCATAGCAGTTCCTTTGGTAAATGGGGTGATGATGTTGCTTAGAAACATCAAAAGGAACTTCTCATCAGGAAATCAGTATTCAATCCAAAACGTGGCTAATGGCTATTTCTTCCATCTAGGCACCCTTCTCTTTTTTCACCTTTTTATTTATTTCAAATAAATTTTGTCATCCCAAAACTTGTCTGGAAAGTTGGGGAGAAAAACACCATTCAGAGTGAGCTTCAGGCCTGCAGTGCCAAACATTACTGAATAAAAAAAAAGGAAAGAGACCAAATTATTCTCAATGGAAAAGTTGGTGCAAAAATTGTTCTATGGTGATGAGTTCAATTTCTAAGGGTTTCTACAAGCATTTAAAGAGTGCTTTTGTGAACTCCTAGTTAGAAATTTGAATAACTGTTTTATACCTGTTATTCATCTATTGACATTTCCCTGTGTTGAAACAGTGAGACTGTGGAATAAATCAGCATGGTTTATTGGGAACAAAAGGAAAACACAATAACATGCAACTCGGGGAAAGAAGAACTAAATGACAGCATGCAGGATCACCATTTTCTGTCCTGATTTCCCAATCCTCTTCCCACAGCCAAGGTAACTAACTGCTATCTTCTTATCGCACACACACTTAGTTCATTGCCCAGGTTGGCAGGATATCCCATGGTACGGATAATTTTACTGGGCTCCATGGGTGATTTCAGCTAAAGGGATCCAAATTCAGTGATACATGCTGGTACAGGGGTCACACTGCAGCTGCTCAGCTCTGGAGTCTTGGTGCTCTCATCCCTAGATTGCTGCTCAGACCCTGAACTGATGGACACATCTCCCACCTCTCCAAGGTTTCAGAGGCTGTTCAGAGTAGAATTAAAGGCCCTTAGTAAGACCTCTGCCTACAAGAGAATTATTTCCCTAGTCAAATGTAATTTTCTTCCTCATTTTTATCTTCTTTTCATTTCCTTCTGGCTTTTCCGAGAAGTCATCTGCAGTGGGCAGGGGGACTCCCCCACCCTGGGCATATTTGCCTGTTTGCTTTCAAACATGAATGCCAACATTATATTCAATTCAACAGTAAAACTTCACAGATTATTTTTAAACAGAAAATTTATAAACTGTTACATAACTGACATGCAACAGAGGCCTGGCCCATCCAGTTAATTCCCTTTTTTCAAAAGCAGATGCAGGCAGAGCATTCACTGCCTTGGCAGGAGCCTCCATACCACTCCAGGCATTCTGGGCTGCTTTTCTCCTACTTCAGTGTTGGGTATTAAGAATAAGTTCATCCTGTTTCATGGCTTCAGACCACCAGGTTTACAGCCATTTGTAACAGCTTTAGTACCTCCAAGATAAATAGATTATAGGTACTAACATACACCAGTGATTCCATGCAATTCTATGTGCTCTATAAATGACAGGGATGAAGGCTGTCCAGAGGCAGAAGAAATATATAGGTGAAAGCCTCGCTCCCACACAGCAGTGAACCAAGCTGAGGTAATCCACCGTGTCCCCTGTAAAGTATCTCCTAACATGAGAAAAAGTCCCTCAGTTCCAGCTACAATTAATAGTTAACCTCCTTTGCATGGTGAAGGCAAAAAATAAGGAGTGTTTGAAAGTACTAAAGTAGTAAACAGTCCTGTCCCCCCCTGACTGAAGCAGAGTGAATAGGGGGTTTACAAGGGAGAGGTAGAAAGTCCAAGTCTCCCTGGGCAGCTGACTTAACGGGTGTCTATGTGACTGTGGTTTCCAATACATAATCAAAACAGTTTCTAGTAGCAACTAGTTGTAAACATTTGGGATCCTGGAGGTAATGAACTCACTCTTCAGCTAACAAACAATAGAGTCATCAAGTACTACAATTTCAGTACCGTAAATATAACACCAGTGAATACTGGTGAGCTGCTTCAATCTAAACACCTCACACCATGCTAATGCTTTTCTTTAGAAAACAAACACACGCAGATGGGATTTGTTGTCAGAATAGGATCAGGATTGTAAATGAATGAGGTCATTCACAATAATGCTGCTGCTGTAGGAGCAGGTCCTTGCTAGTTGCTGGGAAAAGAGTGTTGTTTTTTATCAGGTAAACACATGTTAGTCTTCTTCTGTTTACAAGGAAAGAGGACACAGAACCACTTAGCGAAAGAGTCATGTGGATTACTTTTCAAACCTGTAAGGGAAATGTCTCTCTTTTTACAATGAATTTGAACAGTAGGAGTAATTCTATTGCCAATGAGTGGTAAATACAAATCTGCTGTGACACAGGACTTCTACTTCCATTCTTCTCATAATAACCTTCTCAGGAAATTGAGTCCTGTTACATCTGGAAGCAGTGGAGCACAGCAAGGCGAAGTGACCTCCCAAGGAAAAGCATCTGTCAGCATCAGTGGTAAAAGCAGACTCCCACATCTCCAGAGTCCTGAGGCACTGCTCTGTCTATTTATCACATTACAGTGTGGAAATCCTTTGGTTACTTACAGTTAAAGACGCTGGGAAGAAGCAAGTATATCTTAGCTAATGGTGTACAAAGAAAAAATTCTCCTTTTCTCAAGGCAAATATGAAGGTAGAAAAACATCCTGTAGGAAAAACCATGACTTGGTTTGCAACCAGCTTGAGAAGATCCATGTTCTATAAGCCCAGGAGAGCATATATGTTTCAGGTCTACCTCTCCATCTATCTCACTTTACCAGTTTTTCCTGGTTTCTGAAATATGTTCCACAACCAAAAGACCTTATTTTCAAACAAAAAGATTAAACTGAAAGCTAGAAAAGTTTGGTGTCTTTTATAAAATAATCATTTATGAATAAGGGATACAAAAGTCCCTGTTCCAAAGAGCTTATGGTCAATTATGATTCTGTGCTCAGACCTGTATTGTTTAGGATCAGCTACCTAGATAGATACCTTATGGCACATCTATCTCTTGGCAGCTACCTGCTTTGAGAATTAGCCCAATTATGCCTGGATTCCCCTTACCTGGTTTAATGGATGAATCAATGGAGAGACAGGTGATATAAGTGAACAAATATTTTCTTTTGGAGTTGTGTGCCTCTCTCCTCTGAGGTGAAGCTGGTGACTCTGCTTCTGACTTTGATGTCCCATACTGTACCTAGCTGTAGGTGATCTATGCCTGGGCCTAAATGTCCAAATTACATAGGCTTGATTCTGTCTTCATCATATTGTCACACAGGTAACTTCACTACAGCTACTTTTGTGCAAAGAAGAGCACATCAAGATTTTGAGGAAGGGTGTTCAATGTATTTATGTTCAATGAGAAAATGAGATTTAGCTGAGATTTCATATGAGCAGGATCCTCCCAGAGAGTCAATTCTTTTCTCACAATTTACCCGAAGATTCAGCTATAGTAAAAACATTTTTTTGCTAGTAGCATCATGCACATCAGATGGTCAAGCTAGGAATGCCTGCTTGTGAAAGTTAGTCTGTCCAGGCTCTCTGATGAAAAGGGCTTTACCAAAACTAGTTTTTCCAGGAGGGGCAGTGATGAACCAGACCTCTTGGAAATGCACATAACATGCTTCATATGGGCACAGCACATTTTCCCATCCCACTCCATATCTGGCTGGATCTGCTACAGCCTCTCTTCATTCTTCCCCACTTCCAAATATGTCCAAGAGTGGACTGGGAGTGAATGCAGCTCTCAGATATCCCATGCAGCAGACTTCATCTGCTGCCTAGGTGACATCTTCTACATTGATTCCCATATTCCAATGGCAGACAGTTAGAATATATAACGCTTAGATTTTTTTTTTTTTCTGCTGTAATAGAAAGAAGATGATGCACTGAAGAAAAATAAAACAGGGTGTGAGATTTACTTAAAATATGACATGCATAAGGGCAAATACACTGTAATTCATTAAATATAAATTCTACAGTGATCTGTAAAGGTTATTGCCTCAAGATATGTCCTATATATTATGTGTAACCCCTTAGTCAGCCACTTCTGGAATCCCACGATTTTCCCATAGAGTGCTGGGAAAAATCAGATCTAGAGGGTAGGTGTACGGGAAAAGGAGAATTAAATGCTGGAAGTTTTCTGGTAAATGTCATTCTGATATACATATTTTAGTAAACAGTACCAATGTATCTTATACCTTTGAAATTTTCTATCCTCTCATTTTCTGATACATTTTGCAGTGACAAAATACTTTTATACGTAAAGTTTCAAAGCCCTCATTTGTGTGTATGTTTTTCTCTGTGTGTGGTACTTTTTAATGTTAATGTGAGATCAGTCTGTAGGCAGAGTGGAGTGGTCACACAGCTGTGAGCACCACAATGATTTCAAACACCACAAAGAATGCAGGGTCCCCATTACTACTATGCAGGATGAGCCACATTTACAGGATGGCAGCACCAGTGTCTCATCATTTATTTTTTAACTTACTAGAAAAGGGTCATACCCTTGTTATCTAGCCTGTCCCTTGGATGAAGACTGCACTGTGGACAACATATATAAACACATATATATTCATATGCACTACACATTCAGAAGAAACTTAGGTCATACCAGTTTTATTGCCAGTCTGCTATCAGATTATCCTCTGATTCAGTGCATCGGAAATAATATTAAAAACACAGTGTTGTCAGGAATCCGGACAATTTTATCAGTTTTAAATTATGGAAACATATGGAGGGCAAACCATTTACAATGGACACAGTGAAGCATTCAGAAATACTGAATTATGTGACAGGATGTGGGAGAAGGAGTATGACCATCAGTTCATTTTGTTCCCGGTATATTGCAAGTCTCATCTTCTTGTAATACAGTCAAGAGTTACTGTGGTTGTATTTCAATTCTTGTTTCGAAACTGAGAATATTCATGGTTCTTTTGCCTGAGAACGCACTTAGAAGTGTCCTGCTAACTGTTTAGGTAACAGCTTGGAGTGACAGTCATTTTTGTCACAAATGTAAGTTTACATAACCAAAACATTGAAAAAATTTACTAATGAATTTTGATAAGTATGGGTAGCACACTGTCCTTTTCAAATACAGAGCTTCTATCATTTACTGCACTGGCACATCTTTTCTGTCAGAAATACACCATGAGCTTTACTATTACATTTTAAATTCTCTTAATTTCTCTGCAAAAGAAATGGAGTTCTATGAGAAGCTGAGAAAGTTATAATTCTGATGAGGAGATTTCCCTCCCTCACCTTTCTTTTTTCTTTTTTCTTTTTTTTTTTTTTTTTTTTTGACAGTCAAGTTGTGAAAGATCAATGATAGAGATTTGGGCTCAATTATGCCATCAGATAAGCAGTATATCTCTAAGACTCTCTAGCTAATTTATACACAAGAGATGCTTAAATTGGTTCTCTTGTGTAACTTAACATGCACTGAAAGTTCTGCCATTGGGAAGAACGTCAATCAAATCAAGAAGATCCGTGCAGAAAGTAAGCACAGATGGTAGGTGATGAGTGCTGATTTTGGAAAACAGAGAAAGTAATATAAGAGAGTTTTACCCTACTAAGCAAAGCAAACTACTTTTGTTCTGTCTGTCACCATCTGATACGTAAGCAATTTTTTCTATTTGATATGTCCTTTAAAAGTGATGGGTTAAACAGTTTCTTTAATCAGCTGCTCAGAAGTACCTAGTTTACTATGACAACTGTACATGTGGGCAAGTATGTGATACTGAAATCTGCAGGAACAGAGGTACCTTCTTCATGTCATTCTTAGGGCAATGCTGCCAGTAATCCTCAAAATTAGGAATGTCAAGTATTATTCAGGCAAAATACAGAATAAATTAATTCAAAGTGAGAAGTACAGTCTGTAAACAGTTTCTGCTTGTCTGAAACTTCACACAACTTTAAATTTTAGGGTTATAGATTTGTGAATTTTCCTCAGACACTGCATAAATTATTAAAATCTCAAAATTTGGTATAGATCACCATGTATGTCTGTGGAGCTTACATGCAAATGGTCTGCTATGAATGATAATAGAAAGAATTACGCTTTATAATCCAACAGGCTTTTTTATTCTTTTCCTCTTTCTTCTGAAAATACTGTAGAGGAAAGAGAGTCCTAGTGTCAATAAAAGAAACTGAAGCCACATTATCTGATCTCCATTCCTAACTGCTATGCAAACTTTTTCTTGATTTTTGGTGCATATTTTTCTGTGCAGCCTAAATTTCCTTTAAGCTAATAACTGCCATACTGGACCTTGCTCTAAATCCCTCCTTTAAAGTCATACACCTCATGGGGAAGGTGCCACAGAAGTGAAGAGCCAATCCAAGAACCCCAGAGCTTCATGTGTCAGCTCCCACAGGGTTACAGATCACTGTTACACTGTGGTGTAGAACAGCCCAGCTAAATCTCAAGAAAGTGATATGAATGTCTCATCAAATACTTATCCATAGCATGTAGAAAAAAGAAAAAGTTATTCTTAACTGTAGTGTAATGGACACTTCTTGAAAGTTCACATGGCCAGTGAAAAAAAAATAATCTTTACTACTTCTGATAAAGAGAGATAATAAATTTTCTAAGGGTCCTAAACTCTGCATCAGGTAATAATGCAACACTGCATCTCATTTTATTTGAAGGACAGTTGGTCACTAACCTAAGAAACCACAGCTGTTCAAGCACTGGTGGCTGACATTTAGTGATATAAGTTCAATATTCTACTGAATATTGCAGTAGTCAGTGATAGATAAGTACAGGGACTTTAACAGGATCAGTTCCCAAATATTAAAGCATAGCTGATTAGTGAGAGAACTACAAACTTAGACTGATCTGTATTAAAAAGACTATGAGTTGAAGGACGGTTGGCCATCCAAAATATTTGGTTCTACTAGTAGGAATAAATGTAATATAGGACAAAAGACATCTTACACAGGGGCATGAGAATAATGTTAAAACATCAGCAAAAGTTGATATGTAAGAATGGAAAAAAGGAAAAAGTAAATAGGAAGGACTACGACTTATCATTTTGGAAACTTTATGAAGTCAGTAAAAATAAGAAGGTATTTTATAAAAAATTATAACCAAACAAACCCCCTAGACAATAGTTTAAGTACATTGTTAAATATACATAGTGAAACTGAATGAAATTAATTTAACAAAAGGTAGAAGGGTTTCTTCCACCATGGACTAACAAGAACTCAGAAAAACTATACCATCTCAGTTTAACAGGAAGCTTGTCTTTTGAAAAAAATAGGATGTGGTAAGCATCTGCTAAGGTTAAGGAATTGTGGAACAGTGTGTTCATACTTCAACCAAAATCTTTAACACGGAGAAACACTACAAACTACTTTAAACAAATTCAGGAAAACTTCAGCAGACTCAGAAATCACTATTCTTCCAATATTTACAAATAATAGGGAGCATTTATTATCTGTGGATTGATTCTGCATGGAACTGTGAAATGGTAATTAGAGACTCAGCAAATAATTTAAGGTTATAATATAAGCAAGAACAGGTAGTATGTTTATTTGCAGAATATCTGTCTGATCCAACAATTTTGTTATATTTTCTGGAAACGTTATAAAGCTAGCTAGAACATTACAGTGTTGATACTGTATCCTTGGATTTTTCTGAGTTAACTGAATTATTACCTGGACATTTGATTTAAAAAGCCATTTGCAGTAGATGGCACTAGCAATGTGTATGTTTGAGAAACTAAAAACTGTGGCTGAGAAATCTTAAAACACAGTCAATGTGAAGTCATTGATGAGTAGGACTTTTTCTAGCAATATCCCTCAGATGTTATTTTTTGATCCTGTGCACTTTTATCACCGACCTAAACAGGGATAAATTTCCTTTTCTGGCCTACCTAGAAGACATAACATTTGATGGGGTAGTAAATAATTAGGGAGACAAATCACCATAAAAGAATAATATGAATCATACACCTAAATAACCAGAAACAAGCCAAACATGTTTTAATTAAACCTGTAACCAGTCCATTATGGGAAGTGGTGGTCTCACCATGTCTTGAAGTAGTCACTTTAAGCTTAATTGGCTTTATGGGTTTCGTTCAGTTTCTGCAGAAAATCCTTAAAGGCTGTGAATTTAAATGTTTAGGCAGGATGGTCATGACAGTCTGTCTTGGAAATATCTGACTGTGGGAAATTATGAGGCCCTCTCAGGAGCTAAAGAAAATGTAAAATCTGCACTGCCTTTCATGTTCTCATCATTCCCTAAGCCCTGTTCTGTGAAAATGCTTATATCTCATCTGATGCTAAAAGATCCTGGAGAAATTGTGTTTCACCAAATAGCTATAGGTACTGTGATTTTGCTGCCCCATGGATGATCACCAACTGGACTTTCAGACTGCAGAGAAGCTGGAAAAGAAAGGTGCAACAATGGCTGTGAATTGGATAGAATAAATTCATTCTCAGATGTCTGGATGCGTGGCCTCATTGAACTCTTTAGAACAAACTAACCACTATATTTCAGGTCAGGAATCAATTTCCATAGTTTAGGTTTACAAGGCAGTAAAGGAAAGGGTACATGGGAGCATCAGAAACCCACTCCAGTGTACAATGTAAGAGAACACCAAGATACATCTGACACAGATTATTTCTAGCTGGAGCCTATACCAGCTCTGGGAGCTTGGCCCAGCAGTCTCACCCCTAAAAACCTTGAGCCCGAGGGATGGTACTGTGCTTCACAGCACATTCCCCAGCTGAGCTCACAGAGGGCATCAGGCAAACACCTGTGATGGTTCTTTCTGACCTTTTTTTCTGTTAAACTGTTCCACTATCTCCTTACCTATCCTGCATTTCAGGCTTTCTTCAGGTCTTTCCTGCTTTCCCCTCTAAAGACAATAGTTGATGGATTGTCCAAAGCGCATCCAGCCAAAAATTAAGCAAAAATAACATTGGATTCAACCTGTTTTTAGGAGCCCAGGTACTTCATAAAAGAAAAAAAAAAAAAAAATAGAGTAAAAGCAATTCGAAAAACTCAGCTAATTTACTTGCCTGTAGTAACAGATAAAAATTCAGGCTAAAGTGTGGCTTCAAAGCTGGCAACATCTTTCCTATATTTTTTTCCTCTAGAAGTATCAGGGACTTTGATTTGGAACGTACACAAAAAAGGTATAATCTTTCAGGTTCACATTGAAGAAAAATAAAAACACAATTCTTGTCATGTGAAGCTGGTAGATTTTCGAGACTTTTTTGCTTTTGTATCATCAAGAGTTGGTCACTGGGGATAAAAAATTATAAAACTCTAAATCCTACAACCAATCACTGTGTCTTTTAAGGGGATGTTGGTTGCACGTGCTGAAGTGTGTGCACCAGATTATAGCAACTAAGAAAAACTCCTCTCTGTTTGCCATAAACTGAGCTGACTCAAGTAACTACAGTAAGGTGGTTGTTTAAAGTGGGTTTCTCCGTGTGTGGCATCTTGCTTAACATCTGGTTCTAGTTAACTTATTTTCTGAGGTTTTTGTGTACATTGCTCATTGCTGTGTTGAATCCGTATTTAATTTCCAAACAAGACTGAGTATAAAACTAGAAGTTCCCCTGATTTGTACAAAGAAAGGTCCACAAAATGAATGGTGTTGCCCAGTTTGTGCTTGGAGAATTAGGTGTTATCACATGGCAATTTTTGTCCTAAATCTGCTGCTTGTGATTTTTACTAGAAATGTTCATTTAACTACTCTTTGTAACAATGCCTAAGGGTGCATTGAGGTCAGCATTCTCTGAGATCTTTTATGCACCACATTGTACAAAGTAATTTTTCATGGAACTTTTGTGTCTGATAGAATCAGAACCAGCATTTTTATGAAATAAGATTAAAATGTAGTGGTTTATTTCAACTTTTTTATGCAATTAACCATAATATATTTTTACTGAAAAGCCACATTACATATCATAGTTTAACATCTGATTTAATCTTGTAAAAAAGCTAGCATTAACATAAAGCACACATTCTTCCATACTTCAGCTGGCTTAAGCCAGTTAAGCAACCAGAATATAACCTTTTTAATGTACAATCACATTCCACTTCTCTATCATTTGCCATGTGATTTTTAGTGACCTCAGCATTACTCTTCAGCTCATCCAGACAGCACACCACTTCTGCCAAATGGCTTGACCTCAACCTAATGAAGGATCAGCATACTAAACTGCAACTAACCAAACCCTCCGGAGGACATCACAATATATTGTTCCTGGAAGAATGTGAAAACATACTCTCACAAATTTCACATCCATACACTTAAAGAATCCAGAATCTAGGTTTTGCTTTCTTTAAATTTGTAACATTCTTTTCTTTTCCTAATCTGCCCATTTTTTCACATGAATTTCCTGCCACTGTTGACCATGCTTGTTGCACACCACAATGAGCAATCAAAGTATATACTAACTTTAGAAGCAGCAGCAGCAGAACATAGTTTAAGAACATATAACTTTGCATTTGTTGCATTTTATTTAAATGTGTATGTCCAGTAGCTGCAGTGAATGATTACTTCATATTTCTGTGGTTCCTCCTTTCTTCTGAACACAGCAATTTCAGTAGTTCTCCAAACTTTGTCTCAGCTTGCCATCTTCTGCAGTGATTTTTCCAGTAGCAGGTTTTTTGTCTTGTTTTTCTGTATCACATCTCTGTCCTGACAATTTGAATCCTGTCTCACCAATTCCTTATTAACTCTTGGTTTTATTACTGATATACTTATTGCATCTTCTGGACTACCTGACTTCATTGAAAAAAACTTTCTCCAGATGCACCTCCCAGAGATCTACAGGCTAGTCAGTCTCCTCTTGATCCCTGGGAAGGTGATGGAGCAGCGAATCCTGGAAAACAATTCCAGGCATATGAAGGATGAACCCGATAACTGTCTACAATGAACTAACTGCCTTGGCAGATGAGGCTCCCCTCAGCCATGAATATTACCTACCTAAACTACAGCAGTGGATGTTGCCTACCTAGACTAAAATAAGGCTTTCAACACTGTCTCCCATAGGCTCATCATCGAGAAGCTGATGAAGTATGGGATGGATGAGCAGACAGTGAGGGGAATTGAAAACTGGCTGAACAGCCTGGCCCAGGGGGTGGTGGAGCACCTCACATGAGGAAAAGCTGAGAGAGTTGGGACTGTTTAGCCAGGACAAGAGAAGTCCCAGAGGGAGGATCTCATCAATGTTTACAAATACCTGAAGGGTGCAAAGAAGACTGAGCCAGGCTATTTTCAGTGGTGGCCAATGACAGGACCAAAGGCAATGGACACGAATCAAAACACAGGACATGCCATCTGAACATCAGGAACAATTTTTCACTGTGAGGGTGACCGAGCAGTGGCACAGGTTGCCCAGGGAGGTTGTGGAGCCTTGCTCCTTAGAGACAGTGAAAAAACATCTAGGCACAGTCCTGGGCAACTGGCTATAGATGTGCCTGCTTCTTGCACAAAAGGAATTATTGAGGATTTTCTTCATTGGAAATTAAGACAAATATCACTCAGTAGTTTCCTTGAGGGGTGTGGAAGCAGAGGTGGTCAATACTATGAATAAAAGTGAAATTGTATGTGAGCATAAGTGGTTTGTGGGGTAAGGGAGACCATTTCACTCTTTTCAATGTGGTCCCTGTCAACCACACCGCATTGCGAAAGGAGAGACCACCCACATACAGCCAGCAGTGTATCAGTGAATCTCGGGTGCGTGGAAAATAACTGATCAGGTTGACACAGTGGCCACATCTCAGAAATACCTCATTAAAACAAAGACAAGTTTTATGTTATAAGACTGGCAGGTCCTGATGACTACAGTGAGAAGACCTTTCCTCTTGTAAAACCATCATTGCACCTCAAAGAAGTGAAATATCTTTATGACATTAATGCAATAAATACAGCTTTTTTCCTGCCTGCACAGTTTAGGTTTTCCCAAGACAGAATGTCTTACTCCAGCCCTCAGGAGGGAGACTGGATTTCCTATGCCTTTTCCTTCAGTGATTGCTGAATTTCCTAATATAACGGAGCATATTTGATTGCCAGCAAGCAGTATTTTAAAATCATAAACCCAGTATCGTTTGATATTTATAGTTCAGTCTCACTAGGATTTCAAGCTGCTTAAATGTTCTGTAAAGACATTTATTATATCTTTTGATTTATATCGTGCCTACCATACTAATAAAACTGATAATGTAATTATATCTGTCAATAGCAGATAATAAAAAAACCCTATTTTTTTAAAAGAAAAAGTATATAAATATGACCGTGCATACTCAAAAAATGCAAATGTGAACAAGGACATTATCTGTTTTCTACAGAACAGCCACCCACCAGTTTATGACAGATACAAAGTGCAAGGAAAACTGAACTTATGATTCAACTGCACAAAGCAAAAGTTTCAGACTAAAAGGTGTGTGTATTACAATATCAGCTTGTAGACCTCTGAGGTATGTCACTTATTACGTATGACAGAAGCATGTCTGCTTTCACGTCTGGAAACTTCCAGTTCTTTGAAAACAACTTTTTAAATGCTTAAAGACTTTTACATGGTGTATTAATACCACCCAACAGTTGAGTACTACTGCCTTCACTGGAAGTACAAGCATGAAGAGAGCTCTGCAAGGTAGACTTTCTGTAATCCTTAATAGGTCTTTCAGTTGCAGGTAGAAATATACTTGTTAATAAATTGTATTATGAAGAACGTGTAATTATGTTTGTATCTCTCCTTCTACAGAACATATTTTTTTATAAAAATGGGGCTGCAAGAGCTGGCTTCATAAACTACATGGCTGACTTTTCTGGGCAGAAGTAGACAGCTACAGTAGACTGTACCATAAGAAATGGCTGTGTCTAGGTTTGTTTGGTTTTATTTTACTTCCAGACCATTACTAGGAGAAAGCAGCAGCTTGAGCTTAATACAATTGCCCTGGTGATTTTTATAGAGCTCTTGCCATTATTGAAATTGGACTCACTATTTCCCCCAAGCATATGCCTGAATAGCTAAAAGATCTGTGCATCAGAGTGGAATTAGAGAAGGGGTAGAGTCATATTTAAATGGTGCATAGAATAGGGGAAATATAGCAAATTTTTGCCTTCTCCTATAATAATGTAAGGTCAATAAGGAGACAAGTATTTTTTTTGTCTTTAGAGGTGAAAACAGATGCAGATGTCACTTGGACTTCAGTGAACAGCGCCATCAGAAAGATGATTTTTTTGGAATCTGTAGTTATCCATTTGTAGAATATCACTGTAGAAATTACATTTAAATCAGATTCTTCAGAGTTTACTGAAGAATGACACAAGCCTGTGAGCTCCAGAATGTCTGCAAGTGCAGGAAGTATCAGGTCATCTTGTTCTTCAGACTATAAACAAAAATCAGTATGTCTGAGAGTAGCTTAAAAATAGAAAAAGGTTCTACATAATTACAGACTTTTACAACTGACAAAATATTCTTCATTTTAATTAACCTCTCTCCTGAACTGAGTCCTGAAAATATCCCATCTGGGACCTTAGTCATCTGACTAAAAAGAAGCAAAATATTAAGCCTACAATTTCACATTATGGAGGTCGCCTTCTACAAAAACCTACTGAACCACTGCATAACGTTGCAAAATGTTTCGCTGGCAAGGAGTACTTATTTGTACACAGTATTTTCATGTGGAATAACCTGAACTTTGAGGTAAAAAAAATATTCTCAGATAAATACCCTAATTATGACTCTCATACGACTGAATAGAATATGAATCTAATCTGTGAACTAATCAAGGTCTTAACTGTGCTATATCGCCAGGTTAAAAAACAAGTAATAATTAAGGTACTCTCTATACCAGTAGTTCTCAATCTGTGGTCCAAGGACCCCTGGGGGGGCTGAGATGTCATCATAGGGGGTCCATGAAGGTTTAAAGCAGGGGTGGGGAACATCCAGCCCAGAAACATTTTGTCTAGCTCATTGCAAGCACTGTGCCTCCTTTTCCCACAGCCCCTCCCCTCAATGCTCCTCTCATACTCAAGCCCCACACCGCCCCACTCCCCACTCGCTCTGACACACTAGTATATTCAGTGCTAGTATGGTTGGTGGGACCTGCTTTAACTAGGTGGTTTTTCTCTTAAAGATATTTTGTTAACCCAGCGGTCCTCTTTAGGACCACAACAGGGCTGCAATCTGTTCCTCCACGTGGTGGCCCTGGACCCGGAAACAAAAATATATGGTGACTGAACACAAACAAACGAGGGGGGAAGTGAGAACTGTAAAAACTTTTCATCAAATTTTAATGTAAAACTTGGCACCAAATTTGGAATTAGGACATTAAAATACCATAAAATGTGCCATTTTAGCAAGAAGAGTGTTGATGCTGTTCTTTTAAATTCATATGGAATCATTGCAATCAAGATTATAATAAGAGTGTGTGCATTAACAGATTAACTTATTTCCCCTTCTCTCCAAATTCGAAGACCCTTCATGAGAAAATTGAAATAAATATTTGATGCAGTCTAGTGCTTTAAATTTTGAATTCTCAGTGGTCCGTGGCTACAAAAGGTATTTAAAATGGGTCTGTGGTGAAGGACAGGTTGAGAACCCCTGCTCTAAACTGTTATTTGGAATGTAGCATAAGAGGGGCAGGAGATGGTTCTTTATGGTTCTTTCAGGAGTTCATGAGAAGGTGCAATAACCAGCCAGTATAGTTTCAATGAAATATTTGACTTACATATTTTATTTGCATACTCTGATTCTTTAGTTTATTGTCCAAAGGAAAAGAAAATCAGAAAATAGTAAATAGTGAGGGGAAAAAAAAAAAATGTTCTATTGTTTCTGTACTGTAAATCACATCTGGAAAAAACTATTAGAATATTCTACCCCTCTGCATAAAAGCACGATTTTTGTCTATTATACATTAAGTATTTTGCTTAATCTAGTCTATGTATGTCAATCAGAGAGGCTTTCACTGTTTCCTTTGGGAAAATTCTTCACAGACTTGTAGATTTTGCTGTCACAGAGGTTATCCAGACAGCTAACATTTGCCCTTACTTAACTCCATGTAGTTACTTATGCTTCTGCTGTCCTTCATTCTGCTAAACTGATTTCTGCCCATTATTGAGAAAGCCTTTAGAAATTTGCAGAGTGCTAAACATCTGTTCTTTCCTTCTGCCAGTGGTTTCAGGCTGATATATTGTTTTTCAGCTGTCAGTGATGTCTCTGAAAGCAGTCTTTTCAAAATCAAATTTGCAATAGGTTTGTGATTAAATTGTATACTGTGGTATCACCCAGCGACCACAGCTAGTCTTGCATCGTGTTGTGTTAGATGCTGTATGGACGCGATCGTAGACATAAAACATATGCCAAGGATTTTTCAGAATCAGTGGAATTTCTCAGCTCCTGCGTTACTAACATGATTTGGTAAAACTAGATCTTTATTCCCTAGATTATTATTCCCTTTCATGAAAAGAAGGAGGCCACAGTGGACAATTTTTACCTTCTATTTGTGTCAGCGCTCAAGGAAACTTCATCACTCCTGGGAGAAACATGAGAGGAAGGACAACTGTAGGAGCCCAGGGCTCCTGAGCACTTTAATAAACTCTGGGGCTGAAGTTGTGCAGGTGCCAGGGCCTGCATTCAGTCTGTGTGCCAGCCTCAGTAGCAGAGAGATGAAAGGAGGTGCTACAGTAAGCTCTTCTGAGGCAATGAAGAGCATGGTATTGCACTCCCAAAATGAACCCATGGGAGCTGATGCACCCAAGAGGACCACGAGCATCCAGCTACTAGGCCACACTGGACCTAGGGAGACTGCCTCTGTGATTCTCCTTCCTTTGGGTCTTCCCTGTGGGAACCAAACGTTTCTAGTATGCCAGACAGCGCAGCCCCACTTCCCCATGTAAGCAAGAGGTGGCTGTTCACCATTCCCTGCACTGGTCTTGCCTCAAGCACACAGGGGTTTGCTATGCCTGCTGCAAATGGTCATATTTCATATTTGTCATCCTGTTTCCCGCAGTTCTTCAGTCCCCGTTCAACAGAACATCTATCAGGGATTGATCTAACCAGCAGTGCTGTGAAATCTCAAGCCAACATAGTCTTTGAGAGGTCTGAGACCTCAGTCAAACGAGAAATGGTGGACTCTGCTCTGCAAGCCTTGGTGGGTCCCCTTGAATCTCTCACATCTACAGATCATCTAGCTACAAACGCACAGAAAAATGTGATGTCAGCCCTGCCCACTGAGCTTATGTGGCTAGTAAGTCATATTTTATTTTCATTATTAATGATTTTTCCTCATGGAATCCACTGTGATTTAATTAGTAAATAAGGGAGGTTTTTTCCTGTTAATATTATGTCTCACTGTATTAATTTTTTAAAAAAATGTAACTGCAATCACACAATATAGAGCTGTAAAAAAGTTCTCATGCAAAGTTTTGTGGAAGAAAAAGTCTTGAGGGGGAAGGTAATACTTTTACACTAAATCATAAATTTATATTGAAAAATAACACTGATCCAGAAATTAAAGAATAGCCTGTGTTCTTTGTTGATAATTTTGGGGCATAAATTTTAAGAAATATTCTTGTAATCTAGTATCAGCATTAGTCCCTTTCTGTAGTTTGGTGGGGTTCCTTTTTCTTTTTTCTTTTTCCTTTTTCTTTTTCTTTTCTTTTTCTTTTTCTTTTTCATTTTCTTTTTCTTTTTCTTTTTTTCTCTGAAACAGAACCAGAAAAACTTCTCATATTTTCCTCATAAACAGCCTAACAGAAAGGGTTTACCTCAGTGTAAATTGCCTACTTGCACCATTTTAATTGGACAGGCTGTTCAAATATTTTTAAAGCCAGCTGAAGGAGTGGAATAGGTACATTTCTCTGCAGCAATGAGTCAGTGGAAAGAGACCCAGTGACTTCGGGGGAAACGAGATACATGTTTAGCTACCTTTTGCACAGCTATTAGTTATCTGGTGGAGATTACAAACTTGATAGCCTCACTCCATATTAAATAGACATAGTAGCTCTTTTTAGAAGTGTGTTGATCACTTTTCAGTGTGTACAGGTTTTTTCCTATTAGCCTTATGGTCACTTCTGTATTCCACATGACTGAACAGAAATCTACTTCTTATGCCACCTGAAAGGTGACTTAATATGTCTTTTACAAATTGTTTACTTTGGATGGCTTTTCTGTTCGCTTCTTGTTTTAAAAGGAAATGCTCACAAAAATAAACAAACAGCCCTAAGAATTTTCTCATTTAAGTAAGTTTCTCCAGCTTCAGAATTCCAAGGAAGTGTGCTGAGGAGAATCCACAGCTTCCCCAGAGCCTTACAACACAGTATGAAAACATGCATGAAAGCTTGAGATATATTCTAAACTCCCTGCATTCACTCCACGGAGGGTTACACTTCCACCCCCAGTCCAACAAACGTGAATAATTTGATTATCTCTGCATAAACAATATCCCACTGTGAGCTGATGCAAACGTAAAATTCCCCATGTGTTTTCTAGCATGTGAAACCATGCTCAGATCCATGTGCAGCCAGAAAAATCTTTTGAGAAAGAGATAAGAATTTTCAATCTAAACCAGAAATTAATCCATCTGTTTCATATTTCCAATCTACCAAGTTACAACTGTCCTTATTCATGAGGAGAGGAGTCTTTCACTGCCATCACACCCCATGTCAAAGTATGGTTGTCCATTATGTTGTTCACTGAAAACAGTAAAAGATGCTGGAAAAAAGAGATAAATATAATATTATAAAAACATTAATTTATTGAACAGCTTAAAAAGACTTCTGTAACTAAAACTATAAATACATATCGATATATGTTTAATAAGGGAATTATGCTTTGCCAAGTATTTCTCATCAGAGAAAAAAAATCTTATTTTGACCTTCAGCTTAATGTTCCCATGTTTTCATTGCTTACAGCAGGCTTGAAATTCAGCAAGAAGGAACCTCTGGAAGACAAATATCTCTAGTGTCTCCCACAAAATTCCATTTGTCTATGTATCAGGTACAGGTGTGGTGTCACTCCCATCTGTCAGCAAAGCTGTGGAAGCATGCCAAAATAACAACTGAACACAAATGCTCAGACACCACAACTAAATAACCAGCAACACCTGCTACAGCAGGAGCTTTGAACAGAAAACTTCCTTACAGGAGAGCAGGCAGGGAGAGCTAAACCACCTTCCCTTCTGTGCAGACTTTCTCCCTCAGATGTGTTACAAGGCTTCAGGGGCTTATCCTCAGCTTTGAAGGAATCATGTGAACAGTGTTTTTCCTCCATCTCTGTAGAAGCAGAGACTCAAAGCAGGCTTCTCCAATCATTTCATAAAAGCAGTACAAGGCTCTAGTATGCTTTCTCTCCCTAAACTCCTCCTCCTGCTGGCTGCAGTAGTTACTTGGAGTTCAGGCTAACTGTGGATGCTCAGGGCTTGGTAACACTGATAACATTTGATAATAACATTGCCACATCTACTTGCAACAGAATAATTTTTAACCTGTGTGAGAAACATAGGTGATGTATCTAACAACATTAAAATAAAACTGTTACTCTGGTTGCAAAATCAAAAATCTGTCAGCTAAAAAAGGACAAAATTAAGATCATCCAATTCATCTTACTTCAGTCCTCTTGCACCTATAACCAAGCCATTCCTCCATGGCACGGCATGGTGTTTTTCAGGAGTCTCTGTCCTTCTGCTGCACAAGTGGGACAGTGGAAAGGAAGATGCTGAGGGCATGATGACCATAGCTGGTGACTGAAGATTCCCCTTGGCACATTTCTCCCAGAAGGCTGGAAGCGTTCTTCAGGAGGAAGAAGGTCACTTGTGTAGTTTCTGTAGATATTGCCCTACAGAAGAGTTCTGGTCTGTTCTTGCCTGGGTCACAGCCTTCCTATATGATTCTGTACAAGTTGTTTTAATATAAAGCATTGGAAAATATTGTCATCCATGTCCCACTCACTGTCTGAAGGTCTACAAGCAGGCATGTGGGAAGCTGACCTGGCAAGGACTTCATGAAGATCTCTTGCAGCGAAAGAGATAAGTGATTGTTGAACACTTTGGGATAATATAACACATTCCTATAGTAAATGACTGCAGAAGGAAGGAAAGAAATCTTAAGGAGAGTTGGGTGGGTATGTTGAATTATGCAGTTCATTTAAACAATTTTCTTCCTGCAGATACATTTGGAGTTGATTAACATATACATAGACATTTGGCATCCAGGCTGCAAGGTATTTCCTTGCAAGCAAAGTAACAATTCTTTTATTTCTTTTCATTCATTGATCTCCACCAGATAAGAGCACAGAGCATACCTGGAGCCTGCAAAGGGCCCCTATGTCTCAAAACAACATAAACGCCAGCTTCATTAGCACACATCATTAAATGTTTCATACAGAAACGTACCATCTGCTCTTGAAAATGCTGGGACCTCTGTGCATAAGGTGTTTGGTTGCCCTCAGCCAAGAGGGACAGCCTTTTGTCTTAACTAACCTACTAGAATCAGAGCTGGGGTTATTTTGCCAGTGTTTTTCTCTGTTGCACTAACCACTTCTCCACTGATCTGGCTGTATATCAAGAGCTGTCTCCAGCTCCCTCCCACTGGTTCTTGTTGGGTGCCTGAGGATGGGGAGTCATGGACTGGTTGAACAGTAATGTTCTAAATTATCAATTACATATCCATTTTTCCCTCCTCACAGCCAGGCAGCTCAACCCTTACACCCAACCATACAAACAGCATGTTCAGAGTCTTACACTGAAGCAAACACTGGGGTTATTTTGGGCACGTTTCCCTTTCACAGTTCTTGATAGCTACCCTAAGAGCAAGAAGGGCAGAGCTAACAGGGCACATGGAGTCTTCACTGCGCCAGTTCTGTCCTACCCCACTGTGGCCAGGTTAGCAGGTGAAATATGCTGCAGTCTTCAGGGATGTCACAGCCCATGAACTGTGGGAGTTGAAAATGTCCCAAGAGCTCCTCAGGACACTCAGACCAAAGAGTTCCCAACTGAGTGATATGGCTAATGCCATAATTTCGTGCTGGATGAGTGAAGTGGTACATGTCTCTTTTATGGTTTATCAGGAAAATGAGCACAGAAAAAAACTTTCATGACACAGAAAACAAAATGTTCATGAAGACTGTATGTTCCCTTATTGGCCAAGAGAACAATTATAACTAGGGAAAAAACATAGTTTATAAAAATGTTCATGGATTTATTTGGAAGAATTGTATCATATTTAAATATCCAGAAGTTTACACCAGATTCATAGAATGCACCAGTAATGTATACAACAGAATTATAAGGGTTTTCCTAGATTTCTGTCAAAATGAGTGTCACATTTCTAGGAAATTACCCCCAAAATTAAAGCTTCTGATAAAATAAAATGCATAAAATTATGTTTAATAGTGTCCATTACTGGAACAATGACTGGGAATATAAAATCAGTTTTGAAACTTGTAAATCTATCACTCAAACAAGATATTCCCTGAAAAAAAAATCTAAATTTACTGATATCATCTTTCCACCTTTTGCACAATCATGTTTGAACTACACATTTTTATGTTGAACAACATTTTTTATTAAAACAGTGATATTATTTGGAAACTAAGAAATATTATGCCTAATGCCATGAAAGTGACCATAACTGTGTATAAAAACAAATGACAAAATTATCAAATAGCGCTGCATACCTGGAAATGTCATCTAACCCCACAATTTTTTCCTGTTTTCCAACTGTGATTATTTTCATTTTTTCGTAGTTATCAGACTAACAACCCCGGTGTTTTGGTCTCTTCTTTAATGCAAGACAAGAAAAGATAGATGAAGTTACTCAGCAGCTGATTTGTTCTACCTTTCATTCACCCAGTTACTTCTTATGAATTTATGGAATTATCTGAAATGCCGAGAATGTTTTTTTTCCTACATCATTAGGGTGCAACTGGATTATATCCTTTAGAAAAACTTCACTTTTATTGCTTTTTAAAAATCATTACTGAAGACTAAAATATTTCCATTTGTAACTCTGGAAATACTGACCACCAAATTATTGATATACTTTTCTTCTTGCAGAGTTCTTCCCCTGCCTAACATCTGATTGCAGTAACTCCAGCACTGCTAGGCATGTTCCAGTGGTTTATTAATAACAGTTCTTTAAATCTGTGGGGCCATTTTTCACAATGTAAAGTTCATTTTCCTTATATGTCTTCACTTATGAAAGTGTATTAACACGTCTAGAAAAAAAAAAAAACTCATAAGATTTCCTGTAAAAATACTATCAGACTCCTCAAGACATTTGGTATGTAGCTGCTGTGCACAGTCATTCCTAGTAAACACAGAATTAACATTCCTTCAATTACTTATCTTTGTAAGAATTAAAATTCCTTTCAGGAGATTTAGTTCTTAACACATTTTATCACAGCACATTTCTGTTATAAACTTGCTCTTTCTTGCTAGGAATGACACTAATTTTCCAGTTAGTTATCAAAGCAAATTATTCCTAAATTTATAGCACTCTGACATAGATTTACAGAATTAGATCATAAATCTTTATTGCTGTCTTCAAAAGCATATGGTGACATATATATTTGCCCAGACAAACTATGTAACCAGATGTGCTAGTTTTCACAGAATCACAGAATTGTCTAGGTTGGAAAAGACCTTGCAGATCATCCAGTCCAACCATCAACCCAACATTAACAGTTCCCAAATACAACATATCCCTCAGTGCTAAGTCAAACCTACTCTTAAACACCTCCAGGGATGGGGACTCCACCACTGCCTGGGCAGCCCATTCCAACGCCTAACAACCCGTTCTGTAAAGAAATACTTCCTGGTATCCAGTCTAAACCTTCCCTGGCACACACTTGAGGCCATAACTTCTTGTTCTATCACTTATTACTTGGTTAAAAAGACTCATCCCCAGCGCTCTGCACCCTCCTTTCAGGTAGCTGTAGAGGGCGATGAGGTCTCCCCTCAGCCTCCTCTTCTCCAGACTAAACACCCCCAGTTCCCTCAGCCGCTCCTCATACGACCTGTGCTCCAGAGCCTGCACCAGCTTCGTTGCCCTTCTCTGGACACGCTCGAGTCATTCAATGTCCTTTTTGGAGTGAGGGGCCCAAAACTGAACACAGGAATCGAGGGGCGGCCTCACCAGTGCCAAGTACAGGGGTCAGATCCCTTCCCTGTCCCTGCTGGCCACGCTATTGCTGACACAAGCCAGGATGCCATTGGCCTTCTTGGCCACCTGGGCACACTGCTGGCTCCTGTGCAGCCTGCTGTCAATCACCCCCCCAGGTCCCTCTCTGACTGGCAGCTCTCCAGCCACTCCTCCCCAAGCCTGTAGCGCTGCTGGGGGTTGTTGTGGCCCAAGGGCAGCCCCCGGCATTTGGCCTTATGGAAACTCCCCCAGTTGGCCTCAGCCCATGGCTCCAGCCTGTCCAGGTCTCTCTGCAGAGCCTCCCTACTCTCGAGCAGATCAACACTCCCACCCAACTTGGGGTCATCTGCAAAGTGACTGAGGGTGCACTCGATCCCCTCGTCTAGATCATCAATAAAGATGTTAAACAGGAGTGGCCCCAAAACCGAGCCCTGGGGGACACCACTCGTGACCGGCCGCCAACTGGATTTAACTCCGTTCACCACAACTCTTTGGGCCCGGCCATCCAGACAGTTTTTTACCCAGCAAAGCGTGTGCCCATCCAAGCCACAAGCAGACAGTTTCTCCAGGAGAATGCTGTGGGAAACGGTGTCAAAGGCCTTACTACAGTCAAGGTAGACAACATCCGCAGCCTTTCCCTCATGCAATAAGCAGGTCACCCTGTCATAGAAGGAGATCAGGTTTGTCAGGCAGGACCTGCCTTTCATAAACCCATGCTGACTGGGCCTGAGCATCTGGTTGTCCCGCATGTGTTGTGTGATGGTACTCAGGATGAGCTGCTCCATCAGCTTCCTGGGCACCGAAGTCAAGCTGACAGGCCTGTAATTTCCTGGATAATCCTTCCGACCCTTCTTATATATGGGCATCACATTGGCCAATTTCCAATCTGTCAGGAAATCTCTAAAGAAAAAAAATTTCTTCTTCTCCCTTTATCTAAATGATGAATATGTTCCTTTAATTGCATCACCACCTTCCTGACAAAAATATTTTCTAATGGGGAAGACATTAACGATATCGATCTGCTTCTCCTCAAACTTGTACCACATACATGAAGTGACATTGCATTAAATGCTAAAATAGCACAACTGCTTCCTCAAAAGTACAGAACTAAGGATGCTGCTCTGCTATGAGGATAAATAGAATACTATAGTGAAAGTTTAATAAAGGAATAAGATTATTTATCATTTAGTATCAAGTTGTCTGTCTCTTGATTTCCCATCTCTCTCATGCAGTTGATTTGGTATATGCTGATGATTCATTGTGACGATTCTTTTGCTCAAAGCAGGAAAATCTCCATCACTCCAGGACAAAACAGAAAAATTCAAGCAAAATACTTGTCCAGCACTTCTGAGGCTCAGTTGCTCTTTTCACTGTAGTTCATCACTGGCACTATGCTCACAGTCATGCCTCTGCTCCATTACTAATTTTAGCCTTTTGGATAATTCAACTGTGAGCCGCAGACTCTTTTAACCACAGATTACTTTATGGGTTCCTATGGTCCTGTTTGTGTCCATGTTTTTCTCTTCTGACTCTTCCTTCTCCCAAAAGGGAGTTACATCTACTATCCTTTCATACAATGGCCTGTCTTAGTTGAGAATTGTTTTCTTGATTCTTTTCCCATCTCTATTTCATCCCATCTCTCTCCTGACTTCTGTAATGTCTGTTACTGACTGCTGTCCTTAAGAACATTATCTTTAAAAAAAAAGTTAATAGAACACAGTACAGTTTCGGACTGAAAATTTTCCCTATTAAAATTGAGTTGGTAAACTCAGCAAAAAATTAAAGAGAAGAGAGAACATACAGAGTGGAGCAGAAAATATGACACGTGAATTTTTTAGGGGAAAATTTCTTATGTTAATCTAAGTAATGCTTTTTGGAGAAGCTTTATGTATGCTATGAAGAAAGGGTAAGATAGCCTTCTTGGCTAGTCCTCTAGTAGAGAAGAGAGCTATTTCACATACCATAATGGTCATCTCCAGTATTGACATTAAATAGACAATGTTGATGGTGAACTGGTCATCTCATACCTAAAGCTTAACACATAAACTCTTTTTTAGACTAACTTCTATTGCCTTTTCCTACATTTTTTCAGGAAAATATGTGGTGCATCTTTGAATAGCGATATAATATTCTGTGAATGAAAATGTAAGTATGAATATATGAAAGCAGGGTTTAAAAATAAATTATTCTAAAACCCTAATACTAGCATTTCTAGAAAGGATGTTTTGAGAAAAGGAATAAAGTCAAATATTCGGTAAGAATTTCAATGACTGGAATGTCTGTGGAAAGCTTTGCAGTTCTTTTATATGGAAGTGTAGACACATAAGCACATACACATACATGTGTGAGTGCTTGCCTATATATCATCTGAATATCTAGCTTATTTAAATTCCAAACAAAACATAAAAACTTCCTGATCAGTCATCTCAGAAGCTCAGACCTTAATGAGGGAAGTTTCAGATGCAATTCAAAAATAATTACTCAGAAGAACACAGATATTTTGTCCCTTCCTGATGTAACCAAAGATAAACTGACAAATGTCACAGAATGTTACTACTACATTACCTTTATGATTATTTGCTGCTCTTGAATCATCACTGTGATAGTGAGTCAAGGAGCATTCTAGCATTAAAATACATAATTTAATGTAAAAGTTAAACTTCGCAGAACATCAGCTTCCATCCTGCTATGGCATATATCAGAGGTAAATAAATGGAATATCTGACATGTTTGGAGAAGACATGAGGGGTGAGCTAGCCAGAAATTTTTCATCAAGGCTATTTTCATTAAAACAGAAAATATCTGTTCCATAAAACTGAATTTTCCAGTGTCTATTTTCATTTTTCTCTTCTGTTACTAATAGAGCTACAGCTACCCATGTTATAGCCCCCTGTATTTCAGCCTTTGGGGAAAGCTGCAAAGCTGACAAAACTTCCTGAATGGGCATCAGCAAAGAGGAGCAGAAGGACAAAAAGACACATTTAGCTGCTAGTAACCCCAGCTGAAGACTAATAATTTCACTTATGGAAAGGAAAAGGAAACTGAGCAGTACTTTCTGGGCAGGCAGACAACTAGCAAGCCAAAATTCTTTGTAAACACCTTTTATTTTGAGAGAGAGAAATTTCTTTCTGTTGAAGTAAATAAAAAAATTACATGTAACGTTGGGAGTGGAATGAAGGAGGAAGGATTGTTCATTTTACTTTTTACCCCAACTCAGAAGGCAAGTATTTTCCAAACTATTTTATTAAGCCAAATGAATTTTTATTTTCCAAACAGATCTAGTTACGATCACTCAGCTTTCTGACCACATGCCAGACATACCTCATAAGTTTATGTGGGGTTTCACTAGAGGAAGGTTCAGTAAAACCAGATCCTCCCTGCTCCGACCAGCTCTCCCAGAAATCATGTCCTACCCACTCAAGGGACTGCTCTTCATCCTCCCTGCTCAGCCATTCTGCTCATTTCTGTCCCCAGAGGGACCTGATCCTTCCCTACTCCCTCCCTTCATTCTCACGTGGCCTAGCCCCACACACACTAATTCTGCTATTTCATAGGCATCTACTTGTGCTTCACAGATGTCACTATTCTCTCCTGACAGGGAAAGGGTTCTTATTCACTTTTTCCTGTTGGTTTTCTTCGTGAATATCCATAGTTAGGTGGAAGTCAGAAATGATTCTGTAGTTTAATGGCATTCTGAAATAAATAGGTTTGTATGACTTTTGTAACCAACTTTTCTTCATATACCAGTGCTATTTCAGTGTTTCATACAGCGCTAGGTTTTTATTTTAGTGACCATTTCTATGCAATTTTTTTATATTTCATTTTTTAAAAAAAAAAATATTAAAATGTATATGGACTTCATTTCTCATCTGGTATTTAGCTGTCAGACCTTTTGTTTTGAGAAATATATTTTATTTTTAAAGTCTTTTCATAAAATAATTGACAATAAGAGAAACACTGAGCAGAACTGATGCAACAGGTTGGGCTCAAAAAAATAAGGGGCACTTGCTATTGTTTTTCATAAATTACATTTTATGTAGTATCAACTGGAGCATGAGCTCAAAAGATGTCTTGCCTCAAAGTATCTGTGTTTTCCTATCAGTGAAAGGAACAAAGATAACAAGCTGCTAGAATCAAGCTACTATACAGGTGGCAAGTAACTGTTTCAGCACAAAGATGTTATTTATTTAGTAATTAATACATACTCACAGTGAGAGCAAAGAATGAATTAATAAAATTTGGGAGAGAAACAGTATTTCTTCAATTGGCAGACAAGTCGTCTGTCAAGGAGCTTTACATTAATAAGTTTTTCCTCAAAACTGCAGCAGACACAAGGTCAGATATGTTGATTCAATGGATAGGTGACAACTTGCTAGGTTACAACTCAACTGTGTTCAGCTGTGCGCCCTAGCCTTCAGCTTATAACACAGTGTTTCCAGCTGTGTAACTCATTGTAGTATTAATTTTTCAATTACGCTATTGATATTTCATATTTGCACTATGCAAACCTTCCACCTGAGTAGTATTACAAATACAGAACCTGCTCTATTTGGGGCAACCACTCCGGTCCACTGGTGGAGAGCATCAATAGCTGCTACATTTTATAAGCTCCAAATGCATTATAAAGTGGGGAATTATAAATTTAACATATATGTACAAAACCACTAACTCAGAAAAACAAGTTGAAGTGCATTACTGTGTTTTTACACAGGAACTCTAACACATACAGATAGCTGCATCAGTGTGCAAAAATAAACATTATGTCTTGAATTTTTTATGGAACTACAAAATTTTCCTTCAATGTGCTTTATGTCATAATAAAATCTCCAGGGAATCTGTGTTTCTTGCAGATTTTAGTCATTCAGTTGAATCTTAGAAAGCCTCACAAAAGGTTGTAAGCTAATGAATACACTCTTAAATTAGGCAAAACCAAACAAACATTGGCTTTTGCAGGGGGTGTGAATATATTCAGGAGATAATTATGCTTGACACTGTCAGAGTTTGACCTAGTGGAGCCCCCAAAGCAATCATGTACATGAGTGAACAAGGAAATTCTGACTTAATCTTATGAATATAACAGTTTAATAAATGATAACTTGTACACTGAGCCATAGCACATGAGATTTAGCTGCCCTTGGCTATATATTTAGAGCAACTCAGGTTAAAAAATACAGCTCAGTTATGTAAAGATTCTTTATATCTTACTCCCATGGATCAAATAAAAATCTGATTTTCTCAGGACTAAAGGAAGAATACACTACCAGGTAGGCTTACCTATGCTAAGAAAAGCACCTCCTAATCCATCTCAGCTGATACCACTGTAATCATATTAACTGCCACAATCACATACTGATAACAGGACAGCTTCAAGCATGGATCTGTATTTAAAGCAGCTTCTCTGTTAGCCTAGCAAGAAAAAAAGAGATGCCAAAACAAATTTGTAAAGTCTTTGTATCATGCCCTGCAGTTGTAGTATCAAGGCAGTCTATAATTAGAGCTCACAGGGACCAGTGACTAATGCACATGAAGGTACAGTGAATTAACTGAAGTGTTTTCATTACTTTTCCTAGTATAGATGGGAATATTAGATGTTCTGATGCTATTCCACTGACTGCAAATATTAGCACACCCTGCTCAAATACAACCACAGAAATAAAATACAAAAGAAAGAGAAAAACACCAACTGCAGATGCCATATCTTCTCCCACATTATTTACAATGTATATGTTCACACCCAGCGTAACCACACTTCCAATATAAAAATCCCATGCCTCCTCCGCAGTGATGCATTTATGTGTGTGACCACTAACAAAAAGACACTGGTTTTTAACTTGCTCTTGCACTGGTTTTGCTGCCCTCTCCTCGGCCTTTCACATTTTCCCTGTCTGCAAGAGCTCCTTGGTATCTTAGAGCATTGGCTGAATGTAGTAGGAAACATGAGCTAGACTGTGCCTTCACTCTTGCTTTCCCCTTCAAACCAATCAGTGTCGGCAGTCATTGGACTGCCAGCTCCTTCCTGGTAAACACAAAGCTTGAGTAAATATTGTGTAGTTGCAAAGAGCATGGATGTTTTGACTGATGAAGTGGGAGGGAGGGAGACCTGGCTAGGAAGAATTGTCCAAAATATGTGAACACGAGATAAAAACCAATACACTGTCCAGCAAAATCAAGATAGCTGGTGCAGATTGCTAAGTGTGTCTGTACCTGAACACTTATTTTTTACACAGATATACAAAATCTATCGGTTCTTGTAAGTTTTGCCAGAAGCCAGTTATAGGATCAATGTACCTTTGAAGTAAGCCTAGGTTTGTGTTGACCTTTGATAAGAAGATAAATTTCACCCTGTGTCAGTGCTGCCCACAAACATAAAAGGGATATGTTTGCCTTGCCTTAACATCTTTGATATTTACCCACTGCTTTGCTTGAGATATCAAGTATAAAGATGACCCTATCTTTGCTGACTATGCAGAAAAGGAGAAATATTTGTATTTAAAAGAATGTTCAAACCTAAGCTGGAGAGATAGTTCCAGCTCTTGCTGAACCTTTTTCCTTGCATAGTACAAGAAGACAGTATAGGTGAGCTGATGTAACATTACTGTAAGAAAGCAGAGTTCTAAAAACAGTCTTGATTTGTCAACCCAGAGGCCAAAACTTAACCTGAGATAGAAGGTCACAATAACACAGAGATCAGACATTGCCCAGTGACCGTGACACCCCACCAGAGAAGTAGAAAACCTCAAAACTGCAGTTTTCCAACCCATAACAAGGGCATGCAGTGCAAGTGGGTGAAGGTTAGCCCTGCCTGCAGGTGCAAATTTCACTCAAGGCTGCCTCACTGAAGAGGGTGGTTGAATTCAGCCATGACCACCCTGGTGTAAGGCTGCTTCTCCTGCCACTCACAGCATGTCCCTGCAGTCCTCCCCCTGCTGTGACTTAGTTTAGGGAGTGAGTTGCAGGACCAAACACGCTTTAGATAAAAACACTGCTGCTATCCAGTACAGCTGGTAGCACTTTCAGGCAGCTTCTCTCCTCCTCAAAACAGGTAGCTTCCATCTCTTAATCTTCTCAACCCTGCATCTTCTCATGTCTATACTTGCTCATAAATCAAAGAACTTCTGAGGTCTGACCAGCCGTCTAACATGCCACAGCCGATGCTGGCTGCCAGCAGAAGCTGAGTGACCGAGGCCATCTCTGCTTGTCAATAAAGCAGGCCTTGACCTGTCCTTTCAGGCTGGTACATGCGGGCTTTAGCATGTGACTAAGAGCCACGTACACAGAGTGAAAAATGAAATATACCTGGGGTAAATTGGTTCAAATGGTGCCTATATATTTGGGATCCTTAAGGAGGAATGTAGCAGGTGAGCAGGCTAAGGTCCAAATTCCCAATGTGACACATGCACAGAGTTCCCAATATCCTTAGAATACAAGAACATGGATGTACAACTATACATATTTTGTAATAACGTTCCTTAAAAATAGCTGCTGGTAAAACAAGATTTCTGATATGCGTAAAGAATGACGTGTAATCAGTCCTCTGTTGATTTAACAGCCCTTAATTTCAAAAAACAGGGGCTATGTATGCAGGAGTTCCTCTGCCAAAGGGGTCCCTCAGAATCTGGAGATTACCCAATTGCAATTTAAAGAAACTTCCAGCAAGGATGACTGAATAAAGACAGAAGTCTCCGACAGCATCAGGAAAAGAGAAAGGAAGACTGCAAGAGGGTGTGGGGGTGTGTGAGAGAGCAAGTCTCTTCCTCATATGAGTAAGTGAGAATAATTATTCTTGTTCTTAAGTTTTGGAGTGAGTGGTGTCAATGTCCTGCTTGCTTTCCTTATTTCTCCTTTTCTTCTACTTCTATCTTTTGCTATGTGCAAACCCCGTATTTACATGAAAAACTTACACTGTTTCTTATGGACTCTTATATTTACATGTGTTAACAAAAAGAGCCCCTTATCTTAAAAGCCATTTTGGACAGGAAAAAACAAGAAAAAAGAAAGAAAAACCAAGACTGCTGTTAACCCTGGCCTGAGGCACAGAAGCAGTAGATGGAGTCTCCTGGGAACTAAAAGGAGGTCCCAGAGAGCTGTTGCCTTGGAAATCCCACACAAAGCAGAATTATCAAGAGCTACTAGCACTTTCAGGAGCTAAGGACTCTTCCTAGTTCTCTTTCTAGCTACTT
Organism: Athene noctua; assembly: GCF_965140245.1. Classification (NCBI taxonomy): domain Eukaryota; kingdom Metazoa; phylum Chordata; class Aves; order Strigiformes; family Strigidae; genus Athene; species Athene noctua. Next base: position 67,401,820 of record NC_134039.1, read on the forward strand.
AGAGTTGTCTGTACAAAGAGGCTGTATTACCACACCTGAAATGAGGATTGTTTGCTCATGCAATCCCATGCCATGCCATGCCCATCATACTTATTGCAATCCCTGAGCTGGCACAGGAGAATTCCCAGCTGATTCAGGAGCATCTGAGATTGACTGTGAGCAAACCCATTTGCTCTTCTTAATTGCTGACATCTCCTGCCTGATTCACCCACAGGCGAGGCTGAGAAAACCTTACTGTTTAACCCTTGCAGCTTCCAATCTGATCTTCTGCTTCAGCAGCATGGCTGTGGGTCAGTGAATTGCCCAGGCATGCCCTGTGAGCTCTGTACTGCTAAGCGGAGAGCAGATAGAGCAACCCAGCCAGTGGCATACAGCTAGGATCCCTTAACCACCCTAAACGGTGTGGCCCTCCCATGCAGGGAACGGTCCCTGGCCCACACTATCCCACAAAAGGCTCATGGGTATTATCCCAGGTGGTGCAAGTGAGACAAAACTCTGCCATGGGGCTTATTGACTTCTAGTATTAACAGTTAAACCATATGGATAATTGTAGGCCAGATCAAATTTGTGCCTTAAGTTGTTTACTGGTAAATCATAGCCTGAATCTCCCAGTGGTTACAGAAAACATTCATTTTCACCTAGGAGAGATCCCATAAATCCTCACAAAAGCATGTGAACGATTACTCCGTTAAAGGGTCTGTTTGGTTTAGGACAGTTCCCACAATTTCTCAAACAGTAAGGGGGAAATTAGGTAGAGCAACAAAGAGACCAACCAGTAGATAAATTAATAAATAGATAAATAGATATGTTCACACACTTTTCAAATAATTAATAATATAACAAATCACAATACTCTTCAGATATGTCTGGGCTGTCTACAGTTCAAAGAAAAATAGGTCTTCTATTCAGCTTTAGTAATAATGTCATTAGTACTTATCAACATCTAAACCATTGATCTAAATCATAAAAATATGACACTAAAATTATTTCTAGAAAGGGACCCTACATTTTATATAAAGAATTCTGTAGACTTTTCTCTATCTTCTTACACTGTCAATTATTTACTCCCTAATTCAACTCTCCATCAAGTTCAAGAACGCACCAGGATTGTATATGTGCTTAAACACATGCTAGTTTGAATTGCAGTTCTGCACATCTTCATTAACATCAGATCAAAATAATTTCAGATCAGTGTCAATTCTCAAGTGACACTGTGGTGATGTGGAACCTCACTGACTGGTAGAAAACTCAGGTGGTTACACCCGGATCTAGCTTTTGGTGGGATGGTGTCATCTGCTTCCTCTGGCTTATCTCTGCACCTCTCAGCCTACCTCAGATCTACCCAGAGTTCTTCATGTCCTTCAGGACAGTGGGTCCTCTGAATCATATATGACTGAACTAGGCCATAGTATATAAGGAAGACAAAATATTTCTGTTATACTTCATATACATACTTGCTAAGGCACCAAATATACTGGTTTTATGATGCTAGCAAAATACATAATTAGAATGGTTCATGTCCATGTTTGATTGATTGATTGATTGACACTAATTTCCTTTACAGTCACAGTATTAAGAAATTTATTTTGTGGAGGAATTGGATTAAGTGTGCCATAATATTTAATGATGTTACTTGTTCCAATGCCTGAATTAATGACATATCACCTTGGTGAAAGATGGATTTATGAGTGATTTACTTCACTTCAGTGAGTCTGTTTATCATCTTTCTCAATGGTGGGAAATATACTGTTCAAACAATGCCACAGTAAGAAAAATAAATAAAATTGATGATGACAGTTTCCCAATAGAATTGTCCTGAATGTTTTACTATTTTGACATCTGCCTTATTAAACTAAATTGCTTCATTTTCATCCAGTGACTGCCACTAGAGTTGCAAATCCTGCAAATGTCAGTGAACAGCATGCACATGAAAATTCCACTTCTTTGTGATGTACAGTCATCTCCTTGGGCAGATTAACTGTGCAGTGGGTATTGACTGACTCAACACCAGGAAAACACAGCTGTGTTTCTTCCTCAACTGTTTTGGGTCTGGTATTAGTGTTATGCTTTTTATATGAAAACCTGTATGAACTAATAATCTGTCCAGGACTTTACTTGGCTTCATGAAGGATGGGCAGCCTTGAAATCCTTTCCAGAACTGGGAGTCCCTGAGAAACCAATGTGAAGACAAGCAATGGTCTCCAGACTGAGTAATTACAGGTGTGGTTTGGTTTATTAACTTATGCTTTGTACGATACCTCAAGGATTTGGTGGTAAAGTAGGGGTGGCAGCAACTTCAACTGCTGATGGAAGCAAAAGAAGGTGACAGTGGCAAGTACCCTGCTGCTCAAAGTAGATTTGCTGAGGTGTAGAGCACTACAAGTGCACAGTCTCCACTGGAAACTGGTGCTGCACCTCGTTCTGGAATTCAAGGCACCGGGAAACATGGGCGTGTGGAAAGCCTTGGACATGGCTCTGCATAGTTATAGCTTTACAGTGAACAGGTAGTAGGAACAGAGTCACCAAACAATTCCATTCGGAAGAGGCATCTGGAAGCCATTTCATCCAGAGACCTTCTCAAAGCAGGGCCTATTCTGAAGACAGATCAGGTTTCTCAGAGTCAGATATTGCATAGTACCAGTCAGCACTGGTGGTGTCTGGATTTTTTCACTTTCTGGATGTCCAAGGTCCTTTACATTGAATAAACTAGGAAAAACACAGGACATGCTCAAGAAGTCCTAAACTCTGTCCTTCACCCTTATCACGTACACACTACTTCATACCAAGATATGATGAACCTGAGTCTAACTTTCCTTATTCCTGAGGAAGACAGTAATCATCCAGTAAACCAGGAGTAGTTCCATAATGTGAAATGGGTATAAGCAAAAAGAAAATCAAAGCCAGATACTCCTTACGGCAGCAATTTTATGGGAGGGAGACATCTGCTCCATGTTTTTTTTCTCTCAGCTTTCTTCCACAAGGCTCCACCCAAAGCTTCCACTCTGTGTGGTTCTCCAAACTGAAAGTGGTGGAAAGGGGTCCAGAGCAGTGTGTATTATCTCCTTCCTGAATCAAGAAACTTCCCAAAAACTTCATTACTCTTGCCTCATTTTAGTCCATCCATCACCTTGCAAAGCCTGGAGAAAACTTTACGACTGTTGGCTCTCAATGTATTCAAGGATAAGATGTGCTGGTTCTGTCAGGATGCAGGTTTCTATATCACAGAGGTCCCAATACCCAGGTTTTCTTGTAAGTGTGTTCTATTCATGTACAATAAGCTACCTTCGTATAAACACCTATACAAAGGTATAACTGCACTGTACTGGATTTATGGAAAGTAGATATTAGGGAATAATTACATCTCTAGTTTACAGATGCTTAATTTGATATAATTCATTGCAAATCAAATAAAACACTTTTTAAATTATAGTTGTATGTAAGTATAGCACACTTGGATAACCCTTAGCAAGACAGCTGGGAGCTGGAAACATTCTTTCGACAGCATCATGGAGTAGTGCATAATGTAGCTTACCAGTTATTAACTCCTTCCAGTAGCACAGCAAACCTGGCTATTCCTGTCCTTCTTACAAAATAGACTGTAGGCAAACCAGCCAGTTGCATTCTTCTTAAGTGTTTAAATCAAGGTGGATTTATGAGGTGTGTAGATTCAATGCAGAAGGAAAGGTATCAAGACAATGCAATCCAGCCCTTGTGAAATGAAAGTTATATATAAAGTGGCCCATATAAAACTCGAGGTTAATTATGAAGGATAGACCTTTGGAAAAAAACGGCAAAATATTAATAATTATATAATAAATATAATATAAATATATATAAATATAAATATAATATGAAAAATATAATAATTTAACAGTGCAAACAACAACATAAGTTCAGTTGGAAGAGTTTATAGTACATCTATCCTAGGCAAAATTAGGATTAGGAAATCTATTAAATCTGAATCTCTATACATTTATTATCTTTTCAGAGAAGTTTTGAGAACCTTCAGGGCCTATTTTCTGTTCTCTTTTTGTTGCCTCACAAGCTACAGTAGCCAGTGAACATGTAATAAAATCTCTAGTTTTCTTCTGGACAAGTGGTTTTCCAGATATTTTTTGAGGTTAAGAATCATTTTTGCATGGATCTAGCCTAGAGAAAAGTGTTCAAGAGATTAGGATTTAAATAAGCTAGAATCCCCAAAGCAAAGATAATCAGAGGCTAAGAAAGTCTTGTGGTTTAAACAGAGTTTGAAAAGTGAAGTGAGAGACCTCAGGCTCATCACAGTCTTTCTGTCTCCATTCTCCAGCTGTAAAATAGAGATAATTTTTCTCCTCTAATTCTCCAGGACGTTATAGCATAAATTCATTAACATTTGCAAAGCATTCAGATGTGTGAATATCTGAGAGCAAAATAGGAAACTGCTGCTGGTGAATGAACTCCTTATAAATTATTACATAGAATAATCTTGATCCTTTTTATATTCCCCATGGAAATTTGAACTTAATTGTGGAAAAGAATGCAAGGATAGAAAAGGGGTTCTTTGAGTTCTAAAGCTGGGGAACATTAATATCTAAGGGTGGGAAGGACTAATAAAAGGACCAATATAAAACCCTTGTTTTGGAAAAAACCCTCTTGATATTTGCAATCTCAGCTCCTATTCCTATTCACTTTCATATTGCTTCTGCCTTTTCTGTTCCTCTTCTATTCCCATCATTTATTACGTGTGGTAAGAGAACCCTTCTATGTAATATAATATCACATTATTTTAATAAGACTGAAATTTACTCTTGTTGATAATGAGTAAAGATAAGCAATGAAATCTTGGCCTCACTGAGATCAGTGGGATTTTTTGCTGACCTCAGTAGAATCAGAACTTGATGCAGGAATTAATACCAATCCCTTAAGCCTGTCAACAACTTTGGTATATCTTTGAGTGAGACTGCATTGACTTTGCAGTAGATTCTAAAAAGAAAAGATGCTTTCAAAATCACTCTTTTAAGTGTTCATTTTCTACTCACCAGAAATCACCATTACCCAGGACACCAGTTCATTCAGCAGGAGGGTGGTCTCACACACACTGGTAGTCTGATTTGCTTAGTACTCGAGTCATAAATGAAGGTAATTTTGAGATTACTTTTGACCTCTTTCCTTTTATGATCGAATGACTGTTCATAGGCAAATAATAGAGCATATTCGAAGAAGACGAATGCCAGCAAAGAAGACGGCCGCCTCCTGGAACCCTCGCCGGCGGGATCAGCGCAGGAACCCAGACCGGTGATCTGTATTCCCCCATTCCCTCTATCTCCCTCTTTTCCTTTTTCTATTAAGAAATAATATTAAGAATAATAATAATATTAAGAAAGGAATATTGTCTTACTGGAAGAAAATATCTCAATGTATCCATGAAAGGTCTGCCTGCCTCTTATTAAATGATTTTTTTTAAAGGCTCATAGATTTTTTATCTTGTCCGAAGTTCTGGGCTATAAATGCATGTGACAGTCAGTATGATATAACAAAAATCCACCATGAAGAATAAGTATTTGCATCTGATATTTACAAGGTCAGCAAGTAAATAAATGAAGTACATCAAGGTAGATAAACTGTTTGAAACACAGTCAATAAAAGGTATTAACAGCTTCCCTTTCACATTCTTCTTTCCTTTTTGCTTCCATATCCAATAATATACTTCAAGCAGTGGCTTATAAATAAGTAAATCATTGTTTACCACGAGGACTTTTTTCATATATAAGGAGCTAAATGTGTTGTTCACATCACAAAGGGCACTCAGATTATTTTCCTGTATCTGATGCAGCTTCATTTCCCAGCATCTATTTGTTAGAACTATTCAATGACAGACATTTGTTAAACTTATCAGAATTAAAATGCCTCCCATCTTCATATGCAGACTCCTGTTGGATTAATTTGGGGATAAATACAACTCAGCAGCAAAAATAGTGACTGACACACAAATCAAAAATATAAGTATGTACACTTTGATAAAAAACTACACAAAATAAGAATTAAAACAGGAGTTTTCATAACTGCAAAAATACTAATTACATTATTGGGAAAGAGATTGTCTTATAGAATATTTGCTGTTACAAACATGCTGTTTGTTTTGATCTTTTCAGTACTGTAGAAACCTAGGGCCCAGTGTATTTATTGTCATTCTTTAGAAGTGCTCTAACTGAAGGATGCACTTGTTACTCACTGAAATCTTCTTAGTGCTTTGCAGGTTTTTTTGCCTGATTTCGGTATAAAACTATTTTTTCAGTATAAATATACGACAGTCTAAGCCACTTTCATTACATCTAACTTTGTAAACGTTTTGATATAATATGATCAGCTCTGTACAAATGAATATGTCAATTTTATCTTTATTTGTTGACCAGAGCTCAAATAAAAATATTGTTGGCTTTTCTTTTTATGGGTAGGATACCCCTGTGCTTTCCTATTATTTAGATTAATTTAAGAAAATAGAATTTCCTAGATTTTCTTTGAACATAAGTAAATCTTTAAGTTCCTAGCAGTTTTGGGGGTCTGATTTAACCAACCTTGATGATTATGAAATGAACTAGATTCTGTCAATGAAAAGATAAGGTAAGAGTTGCCCTTGCTGATGAAGACCTGAGATCCCAACTCCATTTTGACTGATTGCCAATGATTAAGTTTTGTACAGCTTACTCACAAGTACCAGACAACCCCAGAAAAAACTAAAATCAATTATGACATTCAAATCAGAACACAAAGTTCCCATGGAGCTATGCCAAGAAGTTATTCCTGTGGATGCCCAGAAGTGTTTTCATCTGGGGACCAAACAGTTGCCCAAGTTCTATAATAACACAGCAACACCCTGCTACTATACTGTAAAACACAGTTACTGTGTTTTTGTGTACCAAAAATCTGTTGCTACCTTAACCACCATTTTGGAGTTTTGCCATAAACTATGTTTACTAACCACTTTGCTCTGCTAACTGTTGCCATTATCCCACCTTTCTGTCCTTCACCTTTGATTGATTTAATTGGCCTTGATGAGAAGCTAATTGATGAAGACAAGGATGAAAATACAACAACTCATGAAGAGGTACCAAGAACGTGTGTACTAGAAGATTTGTGTCAAGTACTCAATCTTTTGTGAATTGATAAGAATTTCCGGAATGGTGGCCCACTTCCAGATGACTGGAAGAGGCAGCAGGGCACCACAAGGTTTAGTCTCACCTTGTAAAGTGGGATACCGATCAAAAGCTCAGGCCAGTATGCAGATCAAACCTTGGGCTGTGTTTTAAAGTGAAAATCAACATTTTAATCACCATCCTCAGCCGCCGAGAAGTCAGCTTCTCTTCCAGGTGATTGATCACCCTAAGGGTCTTGCTTCTGCCTCTCTACACTCCCCATAGCATACCTTGCCCCTGTGTATTTAATTTGTGTGCCTTTCATGACTCACTAATCATTACACCCTTCAGGAGCACATCTTCCACAGATACAGGGTATGCCTGTAGTACCAGTAAGCACAGTTTAGAGATCTGTCTGCTAAATTGTTCCATGTCCTTCTTGCTACAGCTGGTTACCTATCTGCTGAAAGAGACTATAGGGGAAACCAGCTTCTCTAAGTTTCCTAAGAACTCTTCTGGCATCATTTTACAGGTGAGAATCACCAGGAAAAACATATTGGCAGTAGCTCAAGCAGGAACCTCAGTCAACTTCTTCCTCTCCCTTTCTCCCTCCTGTCCCTACCCATAGATGATTTTTCTTTGGTGGACACCCAAACCGACAAGAAGTTCTGGTATGCTCCAGCCAGGACTCTGACCTAAGTGAACCAAAGACAATCTGGAGGGTACAAGAAAGCTTGGTACAGCCATACCTTGTACACCAGCTCACATAGCTGAAGCCATCTGTAGAATTTGTTCACATCTACAGCAGGTGCTGAGCAGGAAAGTAGAATAGTGAGACATATAGTCACTGGCAGCAGTCTTAGCATATTTATTTTTAATGGAGAACAGTTTGGCCCATCCCAAACTGCAGGAACACCAGAAGGAAAGGGTATAAAGTCTGTCAACATAAACTAAAATTAATCCTGAAAAGAAGGGTGAATTTTCACTTCCATCCCCAAATTCAGTGACATTTCAGCTCACAACAGCACATATTGTCCGGGAGACTCTGGGACATCTTAACATCCTTTACAGCTGACAGCTTAAAGCCAGTGATGAAGGATTCATTTGTTTCACCCGGCATTTGTAAAGGACTATGAAGAGGTAACTGAAATACTTGTCAATGAGGGAGCACTTAGAGCTATGGTGCAATGGGAACGGCAGTCACTTTCAATTTTTAAAAAACATTCAGACAGCTGAAATCAGAGGGTGTTCAGAGCTAGTGAACAGGTATGTTTGATTTCACTGCAAGAAAATAAAATACACATCTATGAGGCAGGTTCAAAGCAGACTGACAGCACACAGATGGCTGGTGCTGGTCCTGCTTTTGTTCCTGTTACATCAGCTAAAGCCAGGACTCATCTGTAGAGAATTCAGCAATCATATCTTGTGACACTGGGGCACCAACTTGCCCTATTTAACATTACAAAATAGAAGTAAACTGTATCTGTAGGAAATCGTGCCACTTGCTATTGACAAAGATCAAAGTATGACTTCTGGGTCACATGTAAATATCTCTAAACAAAACCTTAAACCAGTTAATAAGAGCATGAGCAAGCTGCTATTGCACTGTTTGAAGTGAATAAACAAAGCAACTTCTTGTTGCTATTTCATCATGTTTTAATAAGCAACCATTTGAAACACAGGATTTTACACTGAAAAGGCAAGAGAACCCTGTTTCATTAAGAGCATTACTTTATGTAATCAAAAACAGTACCAACTAGATCAAAGTTATGGCTCTTTATTGATTAGTCCTCAGTGTGTGTTTAATCAGTGACTGGCCTATTCCAGGTGGACTGAGAATAGTAAATTAACACACTCATCTGTTCTTGGAAATACTACATTGTTGGACATTAGGAGGTTCTTTAACTGAAGTACAGTATTTTTTAAAGTAAAGTCACGTGACCATTGTCTAAATTATCAGCAAGTAGAGGATTACAGATAGGCTAGTTAACAACTAATAAACAAGAAAACAAAAACTTTTTGTATTATATAATTATACTCTTAGCCTTCATGGAAACCTTAGTCCTTTATTTTCTCACAATTATTCTCTGTAGCTAATGAAACCAACAAGTATCTTTGACTGAATTTACTAGGCTCTGTATTGCGGTTTCTACATTATTTCAGTTATAAGACTTCTGTCATGTAGGAAGAACCAGTAAGAGTTGCAAAAGTTCAGACAGCAATAAAAAGTGAAAAAAGTCGTTCTTAGCCCCTTTTAAACAGCTTTACTCTCAACAAGATGTTTTCCATGTTCATGTGATATGAAGACAGGGCCAGCCTCTATTTTCAAAGATGATGTAGCTGATGCACAGAAAATGTTCACCCAGGTTTTATCAATCTGTGTTACAGTTCTCATACCAAAAAAATATTTTGGCCACCCTGGCTATCAGCAAGCCAGTGTCTTCTGCAATCTGTGCACCTGTAAAACCACTATGGCTCGGACTGCAGAAACACACTCTCACAGAAGGGCCAGAAAAACTCATTGTCTGCCTGACAGAAAACCCAGGATTCTTGTTCAGGAATCAGCTTTCCATCATTACACGGCACAAGCACAAAGGCAGGTGGGCAGTATGATCAAGGCTGGCCTGACACAGCACTCTGACGTGTGTACACTGCAGGTCTGTAGACGTTTGGCTTTCACTTCACACTTGCTAAGACTATGCTCTCCATCCTGCAACAAGTCTAGACTTGATGAGGTTCACACCTGTATTTATATAGGATACTCAGAAGATAGAACCTATCATTAGTCAAGCTGAAACAGGCACTCTTATGATGGTAAGGGAGACCATGGATGGCACAATCACTCTTTTTCCCATAGATGCAGAAAATGCAATTCTCTGGGAGTTCAAGGACAAGGACCCTTCACCCCCAAGCTGCTCTTGCCTTCTCCTAGCAACCCTGGATGCTCTCAGCTGGTACAGGCTCACAAACTAACTTTACAAGAGGTCTTTGCTATTATCAGCTGAGTTCTACTTACATTGCAAATGCAATTTGTGCAACTCATTTGCAACTGGTGCTTTTTTATTTATTTTTTTTTCAACCTTTATAGAGATGTTTCCTTTTGTAATCTTTCTTGCTACTTTTACAATGGCAAATGCCTCAGACCAGAAGAAAATTTTGGAGTTGAGAGGTCCATTCCAGTAAACTCAGAATTTCACATTACAGTTGAAAAGGTAGAGTCTTTGAGACTTTGATTGTCTTTGAGGGCTAGGAATAGGCTTTTTTCATGCAAGTGAGGCCAGAATGAAGTCTTTATTTGAGAACTTGTTCAGGACATATTACTGCTAATGCCATACCAGCCTGCTCACCACCTATTCCCTGAAGGATATGGCAACAACCACTTAAACAAGAACCACCACCCAAACTATCTAACACCTCCTGGATTTGTACACAGCTTAATCAAGACAGAGTGTGGGCTAATTTTCCTGCTGTGATGGGGATATCCACACAAGCTCCCAGCATGAGGACTGATATCACTCCTACCCTTGCCACAGTTACACTAGGGAAGGATATTTGAACATTTCATAACCTAAAAACTGTCTACAAAGGTGAGGAGTATTATCACTGTTTTGCAGTTCAGGAGCTAAGATGAAGACTATGTGGACTAACCTGCATGACATAAAATCTGAAGCTGAGCAGGGATTCAGTTTGTCATCCTAGGTTTATGTTTGTGTTTTGGGGGGGGCTTTTTTCTTGCCTGGCTGTGTAATAACGTGGAATACTATACTTCAGACATAAAAAACCCTGCAAAGTGATGATAAAAACTCATCTCAGAACAAGATCCTTATACCCTTATTGACAAAATACTTTCTCAGTGAAAGAGTACTACATACAGTACTACCCAGAGAAGAAAATCAAAGGGACAGTTATACTGACCCTGCCATGTTGAGCAAACATTAAATTTAATGTAATGTAAAATGTAATTTAATGTAATCACTTCTAGGGCAGTGTTTTGGCTCAGGGCAAAGGAAGATGAGAACAGGAAACTCTGAGATTGAAAAACCAACTTTTCAACTGACATAAAACAGCTGAGTGAATTTGCACCAGTCGAGGTCACAGCACTAATAATATAGGCAGCACTTCATTTGGAAATCAAAGGAACTGTGGATGTATGATTAGCAAAATACCTGTAAATCCTGTCTGAATAGAGGGGGGAGCTATGTTTTGTCTTATAAATCAGGATCTTAGTTGCTGTGGTAATGTTCCTCGTATAACTTGTCTACGTAAATGAAATTCAATCCCTGTTGTCTCAAGCCACAGAGGATTATAGAATAATGAAAAACAAAACTAAACCAAAAGAACTTAGTCAACTGAAGACTTAAGATGAAAACTGTAAATAAACGTTAGGTTTAAAAATAGTTGAATACTAGCTTATGGGAACACAGATTTGCTCTTTTTGTTGCTTTCATTTCACTAAGGAAAACAAACTTTGGAAATACTTTACAACTGGAAAACACGTCATTGATGTTAATACAATCATGAGCAGCTGTGCCTGTCTCCTGCACCTGCCTCTGGTGCCTTGGGTAGATGTCTTAGAGAAAAAACATAGAGGTGCTGACTAACAGCTGATGAAAAGGCGGACGGGAACGGCGATGAACAAAGGCTGGGGTAAAGTATTATAAGATTATGGGACAGATTTGAGCCCAGATAATAGACCAATCTCACAGTAATTAATTGCACATAGTAATTTTCTTTCTTTTAAAAGTATAAGGTAGTTGTAATCCATCTATCCTCAGTACTCTGTAAAGAGCAAAACAGAGACATTCATAGTTTAGTAAATAGAATTACCACCACAGCCAATGTTTTACTGACCTTATCACCACATGTAAAGTGTTGTACAAACAAATTGAGCCAGTGCATAATAAAGCAACAAGTTTGTACTAAGTGTAGCTGCCACCCTGCAGTAAACAACGCTGGTCTAATCATCAAATATTATGAAGCCCTGGGAACAGTTTTTGGAAGGCACAACATAGCACTTTTTCCAAGTGGCTGAAGCTGTTAGCTGTGGCACAGTACTCATTCAGGTCCCTCAGGGAAATCTGTCTGCTTCCCAATGCTCATGTCTTTCTTGGCTAAAGAGAGGCCAAAAAAGGAACAGGAGGTGGACAAATGTCAGGATTGTGTAATCAACCACCTTATAATTTCTTCTTTTTTCCCTCTTCAGCAAAGAACTAGAGAAATTAATTTAAAATACGCAAGTCATGAGGGAATATCTTATTTCTCTTGGTAGAGAACATGGATTTAACTGTGTCTTACTAATATAGGATTTCACAGGCCATGTCTAACCTTAGAGCTATGCTGACGTGTAAGGGAATCTTTAAAAGAAAGAGAAAATACCTCTACTGCACCCCTTTGTAAAAGACAAAACTTCCTGTCCTCATAGTGCTTACCCAAGATACCTGTGTTGTACTGATCTGCATTTGCTATTAATCATTTATTTGTGTCTCCACCTAATTACTTATCTCTCTAACTAATTGTATCTAGGAGGCCAGTAAATACAAGGTAGACAAGAAGTTGGCATCTAGTTGTCTCATGTTTGCACCTGACTAGTAGTTTAAACATGAACTCCTCTCATGTTTGAGCTGACATGGCATAACATGCTTTGCCATAGGAATTGGATCAAAAAGTTGACTCCCTTCAGACTGTGCCATAGGTGCCATCCATGCCTTTCTCTAGGTGTTCCTAGATGCTGGAATCACCATCTGATGGCTCACACAGACTTCCTGAGCAGACCTCTACACACAAGAAGTGCCTGAACTCATGTCGGAGTGGTTGGCAACTGTTTGCAGATGGACTTCAGACTGTTGATTTTGGGTCTGCAATTTAGAGGCAACTTGAGGTTATGTCTCTGCTACCCCACACAGAGTAAAGAAGTGGAGGCAGAAAAGTATAAGCTTCCCTTCTCTCCTCTCCCAGTTAGAACTGAATATATAATATGAAAGAGGCCCCCTGAGCTGTGTGTAACCTAAATTCTGACTGAATGGAGGAAATTGGCATGCTGCAACATCCTACAGCTGAGAACAGCAGAGATACTGGCAATGAAGCTGACAAGGAGAAGAGGAGCTATCTAGCAGAACTGCTTCCACCTTTGAGTATAAAACCTGCCTTATTCCCCCAGGTCCAACAGAGACTTATTTGGCTGCTTGTTGAGGGGGAAGGTGGGTGGCATTTCTGAGCACGCTACATGGAGTACAGCTTTTTTTCATCTGTTTTTGAGGCAGCTGGAGGAAGTATGAGCTAAAGACAAAAGACCGTGGGGGAAAATATTTGTAGAAAACATTTTGCATAAACTTACAGCATTTTTTGAAATTTATGAGACAAGCAAGCAGAGACCTAGATAAGTGCTAAAGCTGCATTATCAAAATGTTAATAGGTAAAGATATTAACAAAAATGCTGTGAAATGAAGAATCAGCTGGGTTTTTTTTAATATAGAAGAGAACCCTGCTTCAACCCACTGCCAGCATGCTTCAGGGCTCAAAGCTGCACATAACTGTGAGCTCCACAACTCATCCCATTTGTCCTTGCTTTCAGACTGCCAGAGTGCAGGTCAGTTCATGGACAACAGAACTGGAGGCAGCTGACACATCCAAAAGAATCAGAAACAACACCTGATCTTCATCCATCATTGACAAAGGATTATCGGCCAACACAAATATGCGCTGTGACTTCTGTATCAAGTGGTTTGTAAATAACCATGCATTATGTACAGGATTTCAAGTGAGATCAGTGTTGCCCTATCCAAAAAGAAAAGCAGACTAAAGCTAAAGTGGAGCACTAATGTGTGCTGACATGAACTTACACAAATTCAGTGCTCATGGCATATGAAGAGTAGGATTGTCTGGCCATCTACTGAAGGATATGGTATCTGACAGAAGGATTTAGGACCAATTTCCTAAAGATCAGAAATATTTCAGGAAATGGGTAGGACAAATGTGATGTGTGTCATTGTGTGGAATAGTGTCTAGTTTTAAACTTGGGTTTGTTAATCACACTTGCTGTGTGAAACAAGTTCAGAGACACTAAGTTTCAGTCTCTTAAATCAAGTCATGTAGAGAATTTTCATATGACACAATAATTCCCCAGATCACTTAGAATTCATGTTATTTTTTACTTTAGGAGTATTCTCTGGGCTATTTAGCCCAAACAGGGGTATTGTAATTGCTATGAACAGAGAATAAGGAAAGGGCTCTTCTTTGCACGGGGAAGAGAGGCAGTTCTCTTTGTGTGTGCCTCTGCTCTAACATCAGGGCCCAGATAAAAATATTTGGCAGGGCCCAGATAAAAATATTGTCCAGGCTAGTAACCCTAACCTGCCCCTCACACCCTACTGTCCTCAGTCCCTTCTGTTCCAAGTCTCAAATCCCCCAATTCTTCATGCCCAAAAACTCTTCCAAACACCTTCTGTGTCAAGGGTCCCCTCCCACACCATTCTTTCCCAAGATCTCTGCCCTTCCAAAGCACCTTCCTGCCATACTAAAGCTGCTCATCTTGCTCCTCAGCTCTCCTTGCTTAGATTTAATTAATCTCTGGCAATTATTTTCCCAAACCTTTCACTAAGCCAGTCTCCCTGTTCCTCCAGAGCCAGTTTTTACTCCAACCTAAAGAAACCTCCAACCTAAAGAAATAAGAATTTCCTAATCTTTTTTGAACTCTGACCCTGTTTTCCCATCTGTCACCATTTTTCTCCAAATCCTTTATCAAGTATTCCTCCAGACTTTAAATTCTCACCCTATCCCCACTTCCCATTTCCTCTCCTACAGTCCCTGATCTCCACACCTTCAGATCATTATTCCCATCCTGGTTTCCATCTCCTGAATGATGCTATTCACTTATTACCCCCCTGTTGACTGCCATGAGTCAGTAGTACCTTCTCATCAACCTGTCGCCAGTTGAGCCCTCCCCTTCCTTAGATCATGCTCAGAGAAACGATCTGGAGATCCTGGACACAGACTTCACTCATCAGAAATCAACCCAGTCAGGGCTCTGAGTGTGGAGGAAGATACATATAGTCTAGCTGAAGGTGTTGTATATATAAAAGCTTAATTTTTATTGTTGTCATTTTATGATTATTCTTTTTAAATGATAACCTGAAAGTTCATTCAATTCACTTTCTTTACATAAAGAAAAATCCCTAATACAGAATTATCATCAAGAATAGATACAGGGACAGGGAAAACATAAGGGTGAAAATAAATGCTTTACAAAGTAGAAAATGTCACTAATTATTCTTTAAGAAATGCAAAATTAGTAAATACTATATATTTTTATTATGTAGTTACTCAAGCCGCAAAAAAGCCCTCTACAATTGTCCATATACTGTTTAATTACATATCTGTTCCTGTTTAATTCTGAAATATTCAGAATGAATGTTTAAGTGTATACCTCGGCACCAACAGATTCATTTTAAACTCACAAAACAGCTTACAAAATATACTTATTACTGATTTACATGAGAGTAATAATATTGTAATTATAAATCAAATCAGACAATAAAATAAAGTTTCTTGCTATTATGTCAGAATAAATATAGGGCACTTAAAAGTCTGCTTTTAGTTACATCTTCATTAAATTCTACTGACCAAGGAAAGAAAAGTAAAATTGGAAAGAAATGCATGTCAATTCCAAAACTCTTGTCCAACTCCCATACCAAACAGAACTGAATTAAGAAGTTTTCAGTCACATTATAAATCTAAACAAATTATTTATGTCTGGGAACTGAAACTAGCTCAGAAATAGGCCTTCATATACATGTATACTCTGGTCTAAGAATGAAGTGTACATTAATGTCTGATATAGCTGCTTTTTTTTTTTTTTTTTAAGCCACTTTTCATGCACAACTGAAACTGTAGTTTTGTGCATCCCTAAATCTGACATGGACTGAGCAATTCAAAGTCAATCTAATTTACAAGCATGATCAGATTTCCTAAAGGTCATACTCTCTATCCTTCTTGGTTGAGAAGCCTGATCCAGTGGGCATGAGCACACCATGTAAAATGCGTATCTCCAAGATTACACTTACTATTTTGCATTGAAGCATGAAACCACGTGAAGAGTTTTCCAGAGTTGCCAAAAGGTCTGGGCTTCTCCTTTTGTGGTCTATTCTACAGTCCTAACCTCCAGGTGAGATGGGAACAGAGGTAGGCTGTTCCCTCTCTCCAGGACCCTAAGGACACTCACTACAACTAGGAGAACAAGAAGCTGCACCAGGCAAAGCTGGGGGCACCATGGGGATGACTGTGATGCAAGACATCAGAAAGAAGAGCTCCGAACAATTAAGCATTTTGACCTGAGACATCTAGCAATGAATGTTAAGGCAAAAGTGAAATAAGAGATGGATTGTATGAAATGGCAGGTAATTACAGAGCTTTTGGTAGTGGAAGAAGACCTCCTGGAACAGCCATTGGAAACTAATCTGACCTTTTGCTCTTCCCTGTGATGTGTTTCTGGAACAGCTTAATATGACAGCAAGTGAACTGTGATTCCAATCTTGTCCCATGAGCAAGGAGAGCACTTTACTGGAGACGCTAATAGAAGAACAAATAGAGATACACACTTTAATTGCTTTGATGCAGTCAATCCCAGGGTAAAACCTTTTTTACCCAAATTGTCTCATGTGATAAGTAGTAAAGTCACTCTAAAACACAAATTCTACAACTTATGATTTTGGTTATGTTAAGTTATTGCACGTTATAATGTGCTAATGGCTACAAAGTCACTTTATTGCTAATGTATTTTGTTATATCCCCCTTTCTATAATATGCCAAATGGCCCACAAGTGACAAAACTAACATGTCCAAGTCTGGATTTTGAGGCTGTGGAGAGCTGACCCTGGCTGGATGCAAGGTGCCCACCAAAGTCACTCTATCACTCCCATTCCTCAGCTGGACAGGGGCAGAACAATATGAGAAAATGCTTGTGGGTTGAGATAAGGACAGGGAGAAATCACTCACCAATTACTATCACAGACAAAACAGACTTGACTTGAGGAAATTAGTTTATTTATTACCAATCAAATTAGATTAGGATAATGAGAAATAAAATCTTAAAAACACCTTCCCCCCACCCCTCTCTTCTGTCTGGGTTTAACTTCACTCCTGATTTCTCTACCTCCTTTTACCCAGTAGTGCAGGGGGATGGGGAATGGGGGGTGCAGTCAGTCCATCACACATTGTCTCTGACAATCCCTCCTCCTCACACGCTTCTTCTGCTCCAGCATGGGTTCCCTCCCATGGGAGAGAGTTCTCCATGAACTTCTCCAGCATGAGTCTTTCCACAGGCTGCAGTTCCTCATTAACTGCTCCAGTGTTGGTCCCTTCCATGGGGTGCAGTCCTTCAGGAACAGATTGCTCCAGCGTGGGCTTTCCATGGGATCACAGCCTCCTTCAGGCACATCCACCTGCTCCAGCATGGGGCCCTCCACAGGCTGTAGGTCAGCATCTGATCCACCATTAACCTCCATGGGCTGCTGGGGGACAGCCTGCCCTCTCACCATGGCCTGCAGGGGAATCTGCGCTGGTGCCTGGAGCACCTCCTCCCTCTCCTTCTTCACTGACCTTGGTAGCTGCAGAGTTGTTTCTTACACATCTTCTCACTCCTCTCCTCCGGCTGCTCTTCCCCAGCCATTTTTTCCCCCCTTCTTAACTGTGTTATCCCAGAGACTTTACCACCATCAGTGATGGGCTCAGCCTTGCCCAGCAGTGGGTCTGTCTTGGAGCCGCCTGGCACTGGGTCTATCAGACACAGGGGAAGCTTCTAGCAGCTTCTCATAGAATCCACCCCTGTAGCCTTCCCACTACCAAAACTGTGCCATGCAAACCCAACACAAAGGGATTTATCCAAGAAGTATGAGTATCAAGTTTCATTTTCCTCTTCAGCTAGTGGAAATTCAAACCATTTCTCTTCCTGTTTTGATATTACATAGTCTCTGGATAAAGTGCACAAACATTCCTGGAAATGGTAACCAGAATCAAGAAATCTTTCTACTCCCTGTGATGCTTATTTTATACCCCTAATTTTCAGGACCGAGCCTCTTATTGTGTCCTTGTTTTGATTTTGTTAGTGGTTTATATTTTCCTGTGAAAATACCATCAACTCAAGAAGATGAGATAAGAACCACAGAAGACCACTTCTTCTGCACCTGAAGAGTACTGATCCTCAAATAAAAAATTAAAAACTTGACTCTGAACATTTTCAGTCTAGCCAAGGAAGGCCTAGAGACCAAATTTCAACATTTTTGCAAGTATTAGAAATGCTATCTTATCATATTATGAAGAAATTTTAAAATTCCCCCTGGTTCCTTTTAAAAAAATAAAACAAAAACAACACAACTGTTTTTCAAGTAACACACTGTTCTCCATGTTTGCTATGAATGTTCTGGCAATATTTTACAAGTTAAAGAGCGACTTAAGGGAAAATTCCTATTTCTGAAACCTGATCAAGTGTTAAACCACCTGCTGAGCTTCTGCATACTGGAGCTATCTGAAATGGGCTGCACAGAACTCCATTCTCATAATAGGAATGCTTAACATCAAAGAGGTCCCTGTGAGTTTAGGTATCTATATTGGGTTAGCTTCAGCTGAGCAGAGGATCTGGGATCATAATTACACTCAGCTACAACCAAGTTTCTCCAGAACTTTGTGAAGTCGCTATTGGATCAATTCTAAGTCCTTTTGTGGATCTGCCCTTGTTTTAATTTTTTTAATTTCTTTTTTAATTTATCACTGTTCCAAAATCTCTTCCAGAAAATTCTTGGAAACACATAATGCTGAAGTGGTTTTCTTCTTTTGTCTTTCATATTGGGACAGGAGACAGCAGTTCAGTAACCCAAGAGGGTTTTATAGGAGGGATTATGAGATGCTGTCACAATTTACCAATTCCCAATGAATATTCATGCTATCTTCTCCTGAAAGCCAGAAACTCATGATGAGACAAGAAAAAACTGCAACTGGATAGAGAAGAGAGAAAGGAAACCCCTCTGCCAGAACACTGTTCCATAATGAGGAAAGGATCACCAGTCACTGGACTGACTCCATCTATTATCCTCCGTCAGGGGAGCACATGAGGACAGCTTGACTTCCTCTCCATGTGCCCAGGATGCTGGGATTCCCTCATGTCCTCAGGCTGAGACCTGTAGCCTCTCTATGCAAAACTATTCCAGCTGGGATGTGGTTTTGACAATTGGATTGACAATTGTCCACTGGGAAGTGACTGGAATGTCAAAGCTGTTACTCAAAGTGTAATGAAGAGCTATCAGATAACCATTGTCATTAATTACTGTATTTATGTTTCTTTCAGTTTATACAATATTTTAACTGTGAAATATCATATAATTGCATACTTCCTAAGTAGGAAAAAAAGTTATTTTTCTAATTTTTATTCCATTTGCTAGAATCTCCTTGCTGTACTCTTTTCTTACACCTCCAAGTCTTGCAATAGTAATTTAAAAGTTGAGTAACTAGCACTGAAAATAATCCAACTGTGACATCCACATTAGGTTAGGGCAGATTTGGCCCTCCTATTTTAAATTTTAAATTGACAGTTGCAAAACAGAGCTTTTATAGCAGCCCCCACACTGTCTAGCAAACTTTTGAAATAAACTGCAAGTCTTTTAAAAATCAGTTTTGCCTAAATGGCACCTTTCAGTAAGGTAATTGTTTTTGAGACTAAAAACAACAGCATGAGTAAAGAAACATTACACTGGGATATATCACCAGAGCCGTCATTTCTTAATCTGCTTAAAACATAAAGAAATCTTTTAAAAGGCACCTCCCTGAAAGAGAAACAAAATCATCTCTACAACAATTATCACTCACTTCTGTAATACTTTCCAAAATAAATAAATAAGGAAATATCTATCAGAGCCACAAGGAGCTGCAAAGTAATTTTCCATTTGTTACCTCCTCAGACAGGACTCCGGTGCTTTTCCAATAAAAATTAAATTAAATGTTCTATAAATCTCTGTGAATGGCTTGCCTTCATTTCAATACAAGAAAGGTTTCTTCAGTACTAGTCATGAGAATAAACCCGCTTTTTAGTGACCACTTCACATAATACTGAAATCACTCACCTTTTGCTTCTGATTCAGGTAATTCTGACCCAGGGATGCTGTGAGCACCTTATTACCTAGCTGATTGCCATGTAAGTGATGGTCTGACTGAAGGGCTTGTTTGCAAAGATGTCCCATGGCTCACTGATAGTTTCTACACAGATTGCAGCTATCCTCTCCAGAAAGACCTGTCCTCTTGCTGCTGTTCAGCCGGGCTGAGCAGAGCTCTGGGGTCACAGGAACCAGGGAGTAATCCACACCAACCATTTAGCAGGTGAGCAAATTTTGTCAAAACTATGCTCGTTCTTTACTAGACATAAGATTCAAAGGCTGCCAGCAAAACAAGAATTGAAGCTGGTTTATCTAGCAACCACATTTTTTACTATAGAACAACTGAAGGCCTGCCCTGATCTATTGACTATTTGCACTTCTCAGTTCACTGTGAGACTTATGTGGTGCAAAGAGCTCTACTGTTAATTAAAATTCTCCTTGTATTGATCTTAGAGCATGGTCTCCTATTTTTTGTTAGTAGTAGCCAGAGACTGGGCCAGCAGCATGCCAAAAAGGGACACAGAAATAAGAAAGTTATAGACAGAGTATCATCAAGAACTGAGCATGTTTTTATGTGCAAAGCATGACCACACATGCAAAATGCTGATTCCATCCAAACCCATAAAGCCTGACTTTAAGCTGATTTAGCTCCCTCTTTTCTGCTCCTTGTTGAGTCATCACAAGGCTTTCTCATCCAGGATTAGACCTAATCCTTCTGTGACATCATCCTCTACACTGAGTAATGTATAAAGTGAGGGCTGGACACAGGTCACAATAGCTTCCACAGATTTGTAAGTCATAGCATACATAAGACTGTTCTTTCCTGCCTGTGTCAGAAAATATCAGGCTTCTGTTTTCTTTTTCTAATTTCTACACAACAGTTTGATGTAACTTGTTCTGCTTTGGCATTTTTTACAAAGTAATGTGTAACACAGCCAAACATTTGTAAAAATCATGACATTTTGCATTTTCTACCAAAAAAAAAAGACAAATCAGTTATCTGAAGAATAGTGAAGGGAGAAGCAAAATGTACTATGAACCATATGTGTCTGGAGTTGAGCAATTTCCCCTTTTGAATGGGCCAAACAAGTTAAGAAGCAATTCTTTAAATCCTGGAAAAACTGGAAAGCTGCAAAACCTGAAAGTCTAGAGCAAAAATGGGTTTTCATTCAGAATGCTATAGAAAACAATGTGGTAATAAAAGGATTTCAGCTACTAAGGGACACTCTGCACTCTCTTCTTCAATTTGGAAGCTCTAACTGCTCTATGTATTTTACAGTCAGTCTTCTCTCACTGGGAGAGATTTTTCTTTGATTTTCTTTGCAACAACCTTAATGTGAGAAAGAGCAGTCCCACTCACAGCAACCATTAGGAGCTGATGCTTGTCCTCGATTTCAGCATTCTTAGCAAAGAGAACTGAACTTTTTTCTCTTAATTCCCATTCTTATGCTAACTGCAAGGTTAGTACAATCTGCAGGATGAAACTGCTTTTTTATTTTTCAAATACAATTTGGCACCTCAATATAGTTTTAAGACTGTTTTCCTGAAACAGTTATGAATATCACACAGAAGAAATAAGACATAGATTCTCAAATATATTTAAGTTCCTAAATCCCATTTATTTTAGTATGAACTTCACATGAATTGGAAAGGGCCCAATTTGCCAAACTGCCTCATCCAACCTGCCCTTGAATACTTCCAGTTTGGATGGGGCTTTGAGCAATCTGGTCTAGTGGAAGGTGTCCCTGTCCATGGCAGGGAGGTCAGAACTAGATTATCTTTAAGGTCCCTTCCAAATCAAACCATTCTATGATTTTATGATCCCATGATTTTTAACAATACCAGTAGAGTCGAAGAGTAAATAGATGGAGATAAGTAATTCCACTATAACAATGGGAGAAGGAAGGGTTTATAAGGCTAAGGTCTGAGATGTAAGAATCTCTAGTCACTAGGACAGAATCAATTCAACTTATCCAGGGTAAAACCAGTGAAAGACGAATTGCTGTGCAAAGAAAGAATCAAAGAGCAAAGAGAAGTCTCAGGCTAGAAAAGAGCAATATGTAGGTGTAAGGCAAAACTTACTCCTTTCATACTACATAAAAAGCCAAGGTGACAAGATAGAAGGAGTTGAACAGAAGAAAATGGCAAGCTATAGAACCTTCATTGTCAGTCAGAAGACTGCCTTCTGAAGACAATCCTCTGTCTCCTACACTGTCAGTTCTTGGCACAGGGACTGCAAACACAACGGTTCTACAGTGCTCAGGGTTGATGAGATTCCAGGCTCGAGACAGCAGCCCGAGGAGTGATCTGTAATTTGACTAAATGATACTGGAGATTTCTCAACTGAAAGATCTCAGCACTCCCTCAACACAGTATTGCCACTTTGAAGTACAAAAACTCTCAAAACGTATCAGACAAATGGCAGCTCTGAACATGTAGGCAGGTCTGAAAAGACAATGCGGTTCCCAGCTGCAACCAGAAACCCAGGACAACAGCAGCCAGGAAAGCTAGGGACCAGAGAGCTGGTTATCCCAAGTATCTTGGGTGAACACCTGTGCTGCACCTTCCAGTCACAGCTCAGATTCTCCTCCAGGCAGGTGGAGTCATGTCCTTGAACAAGAGAGTGAGCATATTCCTTTTGTTACTGTCTCTTCCCTTGGAAAGTTGTCAATCATCCCTTGATCTGCTGGCACCATTCTGCTTAATACAGTCTAGGTTATGCTTTGCTCCCAGGACAGGTCAATGGCTCATGATCAGCTTGGTACCTGTAAGGACACCCAAATCTTTTTCTGCCAAGCTACTTTTCAGTCAGTCAGCCCTGAATCTGTGCTGGTGCTTGGGGTTGTTCCTTCCAGGTGCAGGACTTGACATTTCCCTCCCTTAGAATTTCATTAGGTTCCTGTTGGCCCATTTCTCTAGCCTGGTGAGGTCCCTCTGGATGACAGAACATCCACCTGGTATATTAACCACTCCTCCCAGTCTTGTATCATCTCCAAACTTGCTGAGGGTGCATCCTGTCCCATCATCCAGATCCTTAATGAAGGGACTAAAAGCCCCAGCATTGACACATATTTGACCTGATGTATGTTTCATCCCCCGGTCCTTCTTAAAAACATTTTGTTGATTGGTATAGCTTCTATTAATGAAAATCATGTCAATAAAAATCTATAATACTCTGATTCTTCAGCCACTGCACTTTGGTTTTCAAAGAAACATGGAAATTTTGTTGGAAACTTTTAGCTGACTTTAATGGGAGTCATATGTCTTAATTCAGAGATCATTTCTGAGGCTTTGTGAATATTATTTTCTTAAACTACCTGAACATTAACTTAGACTAGTCTGAAAACAGAGATGCCAGAGCAAATTAACTAACTGTATCAATTTTATTACTGAAATATTATTGAATTTTGACAGATTTTTTAGTGTAAATACATGTAACAGTATTCAGCAAATTCCTTTTTGCAGTCCTTCAAAATGAGCTCTGATCTATGGCTAGGTTTCCCAAGTATGGTGATAATACAACTGATTAAGTAATAACAATACTGAAACAAATTAATTGGAGATATATTACTTTAAATCACTTTAAAGTCTACTGTTATTCCTCATCATGTCTTTCCTAAAGACTTATTTGGAGTTTCACTCAATTAACTCATCATCCCCCAAAGTGAGTAAGCCTCCAGATGGTCTCTTCTTTGAGGTGGCTAAGATATTTTTACTGGGAGGGGGATGCAGTTTCTTTCAGACTGCATCTGTGAGACATTTAGGAAGTTATATTGGTGCTCAGAAAATAATGATGCCTGTCCTGAAAAATGATCCTGCTCTTTTACAAAAGTCTGTTCTAATTGGCTGCCTATCTAGTGTAGCTGTCTTCTCAGCCCACACTTTTGCCTGAGCTGGGCGGAAATGTAAAAAATGGAAGAAGAAAATGAATTATTTAAACCCTCATGTAAAAAATCACCCAATTCTCCTGTCACTACACTGATTTTACATTAGCTCATTCAGTTTACCTTTTATATTAGTGCATTTTATTAATTCACTCTCTATTGACAGCACTGTGAGATGTCAACCAGACCTTAGGAGCTTTCTCAGACTTAAAGATGGGTCTTCATTGTGATATGTGGATTTAGCACTAAACCTTCTTGGACTTTGGTGTATTTGAATTTATGACAAAGCTGAATCTGCATCACGAAGTTTGGATCTGAATCAGAACCCTCGGCACCCATTGAAACTGTGAACTTAGTAACCACTTGAAAAGTATTGCTCATGCTTTTCTACAGGATCTTCTGAACCAAGCTGACAACATTTTTTTGTTATTGAGAACAGCCTTTATTATGTTTTCATGCTTTTATTTTATTTTATTTTACTGAGATTGACGGAAATGCTAAAAAGTCCTAAAATCCACTCCAACAGCCTTCAGCATATTTTAAAGTATTACATTCATACAATGCAACACCATGTCATACAAAATAATCATATTTCCACTGATATTGATGAATGTCAGATAAGACTCCTGAAAATGTGTGTGCAAAATTCAAGTAACTCTTTCTGAGATTCTGCTAAAAATTCAAAATCCTTTTTTTTTTTTTGCACTAACTCAAATGACAAAATCAGTGCTTGCATAATTTAAAATAAGTTTTGGTTAGTATTTTTTTAAATGTAGACTGCTTCAGTTGTGATTGACGACACACAACTAAAAAGCAGAAATACTTTTAACAAGTTCCCAGTTAAGTAATATTCTTTTTTAAAGTATCCAAATTTACCAGTGAGCCTAACTTCTGTTTCAGAGCAATATCACTTTAGTATCACCTTGGTACTAATGGAAAGAACTACAAAAGATGTCTTAAATACTCCAGATCATAATTTAGAAGGTTTGTCAACCTTCACTATAGTCCCAGTGATTTGCACTGAAACTTACACTAAATTTACACCAAATAATCTTTCTACACCCTTATTCCTGTGTTAATAATTTGATTGTTAATATGAGAATCACGGAGACTATGCTGAAAATATACCTCCCTGCTGAAAATATACCTGCCCACTGGCCTTATTTTCTAACGAAAACACAGGAAGACAGGAAAAGGTTGAGTTTTCCTAGAGATGCTATTCAATCTCATTTTTAGTTGCATAGCTTTTTGTCCCACTTTCCAGTTTTCCTAGGTAATAATATCAACCTCACTTTGAAAATGAGAGAAATATTTATGTGTCTGATCCCTGAAAAGACAATTTCTTTTTAAAAGTTAAATTTGCTCAGGTAAGAAACTTCAGTCACTGGATTTTCTGTGCACTCTGCTGCAGCATACTATTATTAAACTTTACCAATGAGTGTGAAAAACAAGACACATTAACCAAATAGTTATATAAACAGTACAGATGCTTCCTACAAAAGAACTGGTCAGAGAGATCCACGCACAAGCCCTGCTAAAATATGCTGAAGTGTGGGTAGTAAGGTCCTTATCACTGACATAAAACTCTTCTTGCCATGTGGCTTGTGATTGTATTTTTTGCTGCTGTTTTCTAGGTGGATAACTGCTAAATGATGGTTCTTACATGATGACAGCAGGACCCAGTTGTTTCAGTCTGTGAGCTAGGGAAGATCTGTTCTGAGTACCGACCATGTTGCCTAAGACCGTTGTAGGTGGAGTTTAATTGTCTCTATCTGAGTAATACCCACTCACAAAGGGGAGAGAGATGTCAGAAACCCAACCCACCCCCAACATGCTTTCTCACAACCAAACACGTCACTGAAACACAGCAGTGGGTTCAGTGAAAACACTTCCTGATACTGCAGGCAGTAAGTTACAGAGAAGCCTTCCACTGGAGATGTGGAAGTTCAAACAATCACAGACTACTGCCACTGCACAACTGAAGTCTTCAACTCCCTGGACTTATGCTGAAATTAATGAAGTTTTGTAAAAATTATTGCTCTGATTTCTCTTCCATGCATTTGTAGAAAGAAAAGTGTACAACTCCAGAGCAGTTTTGTTGGTGTTTCTAGAAAGGGAAAATAAAGGTTCTAGATTTAGACGTGCTCCCATCCTCAGCATATCCTGGTGGTTACTGCTGAGTAGCAGTGCATACAGCATATTAGTGGTTTTGGAAGTCTCTCCACAGCAGTTAAATGCCTAACAGTGAGTTAAGGCCTCACAACTCCAGTCAGGAGGCAAAGTACTTAACTATTAGGTGCTTTAGTTCCTTTTATTTATCTGGCCTAATGAATTTGCAGGTGTTCTTTACAGAGATGGAGAGGTAGGATGTTCACATGGATCACTGGGAACTCAGCATTCACATGGGCCAGACCATTTACCAGAGCAAACATCACTCCTCACTAGAACAAAATTCTTATTCGTTTCAAGTAAGCATACTTTCCTGCCCTTCCACATACTTTGCTTCGTTCCATCCCGTTTTACGCTGCTTCTTCGGGAGGCATGTGATCCAGTCTTCCAGCTACTCAGCTGAAAGACAGAGCTGTAATTCTAGACATGGATAATAAACAAAAGGGCTGCTAATTTTATGATGCAAAAATTCCTTCTCGTTTTTTTGTTGTTGTTGTTTTGTTTATCGGGGGTCTGCAATCACAGAATCATCTAGGTTGGAAAACACCTTGAAGATCATCCAGTCCAACCATTAAACTAACATTGACAGTTCCCAACTACACCATATCCCTCAGAGCTAAGTCAAACCTACTCTTAAACACCTCCAGGGATGGGGAATCCACCACCTCCTTGGGCAGCCCATTCCAACACCTAACAACCCGTTCTGTAAAGAAATACTTCCTGATATCCAGTCTAAACCTTCCCTGGTGCAACTTGAGGCAATTACCTCTTATTCTGTCGCTTATTACTTGGTTGAAGAGACTCATCCCCAGCTCTCTGCACCCTCCTTTCAGGTAGCTGTAGAGGGCCATGAGGTCTCCCCTCAGCCTCCTCTTCTCCAGACTAAACACCCCCAGTTCCCTCAGCCGCTCCTCGTACGACCTGTGCTCCAGACCCTGCACCAGCTTCGTTGCCCTTCTCTGGACACGCTCGAGTCATTCAATGTCCTTTTTGTAGTGAGGGGCCCAAAACTGAACACAGGAATCGAGGGGCGGCCTCACCAGTGCCGAGTACAGGGCTCAGATCCCTTCCCTGTCCCTGCTGGCCACGCTATTGCTGACACAAGCCAGGATGCCATTGGCCTTCTTGGCCACCTGGGCACACTGCTGGCTCCTGTTCAGCCGGCTGTCAATCCACACCCCCACGTCCCTCTCTGACTGGCAGCTCTCCAGCCACTCTTCCCCAAGCCTGTAGCGCTGCTGGGGGTTGTTGTGGCCCAAGGGCAGTCCCCGGCATTTGGCCTTATGGAAACTCCCCCAGTTGGCCTCAGCCCATGGCTCCAGCCTGTCCAGGTCTCTCTGCAGAGCCTCCCTACCCTCGAGCAGATCAACACTCCCACCCACCTGGGTGTCAGCTGCAAACTGACTGAGGGTGCACTCGATCCCCTCGTCTAGATCATCAATAAAGATGTTAAACAGGAGTGGCCCCAAAACCGAGCCCTGGGGGTCACCACTCGTGACCGGCCGCCAACTGGATTTAACTCCGTTCACCACAACTCTTTGGGCCCGGCCATCCAGACAGTTTTTTACCCAGCAAAGCGTGTGCCCATCCAAGACGTGAGCAGCCAGTTTCGTCAGGAGAATGCTGTGGGAAACGGTGTTAAAGGCCTTACTGAAGTCAAGGTAGACAACATCCACAGCCTTTCCCTCATGCAATAAGCAGGTCACCCTGTCGTAGAAGGAGATCAGGTTTGTCAGGCAGGACCTGCCTTTCATAAACCCATGCTGACTGGGCCTGAGCATCTGGTTGTCCCACATGTGTTGTGTGATGGTACTCAGGATGAGCTGCTCCATCAGCTTCCTGGGCACCAAAGTCAAGCTGACAGGCCTGTAATTTTCTGGATCATCCTTCCAACCCTTCTTATAAATGGGCATCTCACTGGCCAATTTCCAATCTGTCAGGACCTCCCTGGTCAGCCAGGACTGCTCGTAAATGATGGAAATCTGCTTGGTGAGCACCCCAGGCAGCTCCTTCAGCACCCTCGGGTGTATCCCATCTGGTCCCATAGACTTGTGTGTGTCTATGTGATGCAGCAGGTCACTGACTCTTGGATTGCAGGGGGTCGTTCTCCCAGTCTCTGTCTTCTGGCTGAGGAGGCTGGATTCCCTCAGTACAACTGGTTTTGTTATTAAAGACTGAGGCAAAGAAGGCATTAAAGCACCTCAGACCTTTCCTCATCAGTTGTTACCATGTTTCCTCCTACATCTAGCAGGGGATGGAGGCTCTCCCTGGTCTTTCTTTTGCTGCTCACATACTTAGAGAAACATTTCTTGTTGTTCTTATTTGCTGAAGACAGAGTAATTTCTAGCTGGGGTTCATACCTCCTGATTTCTGCCCTGCATAGCCTCACAGCATCTTTGTAATCATTGTGAGTTGCTGGCCCCTTCTTCCAAAATTTTTTTGTAGTGGTCCATGCAATGACAGTACATCTGTTATGGCCAGAATTCATTTGGCACTGCTCTCTGTAATCTGGCCAGATTTCCACAGCTCTCTAGCCCAGCAATTTTTCATGAGCAAGTTTATTGTGATTTGTCTTCTCATGGAAATTTGCAAAAATATATACAAACTAGTCCCTCCCCCACAGCTGATCTTTGGATGTGGTACCATGCATCATCACTGTGTACTGGAGACAGGACATGGACCACTACAACAAAATATCAATGACTATCACATCATGGTCTGGAGTGACAAACCCTAAATTCTGGGTTTGTGTACTTAGGGACAGGAATCCGTGAGACTCTCTGCATGTCCATCTTTCCCTTTCACCCAAACAGTAAGAGATACTGATATGTTTGTCAGGAATGTGTTACATTAAAAATGAAATACCCATGTGTTCTTGTAACAATTTTTGAATAACCACATCATGCATATGGGTGCAGACTACACAAAACAGCTTTCTGAGGTTATTCATAGAAAGACTGAGTGCTCTGAGGTTAGTATCACAGTGCAAATATGACAAATATGACAAAATATATTACTTTGTGAAGATATTTTACTTTACATGCATGTCCCATCTGGTGAATGGGAAAAGAGGCTTCTGCAAAATCTTCCTGTGCTGACTTCACCAACAAGACTAAGTGGTAGTTGACAGTGTGATAACTTGGTAGAGAGTATACTATTTATTCTATCCTTTTCAGATCTCATGAAAAATAAAATAATGAGCCTATTGGTTCATTTTTCCTCTGCTCGACCACGCCTATATGGTGGGAAAACCCATCCATTAGGGGAGATATCAAAAAACAACTGGAAAAAAAAAAAATCTTACAACAGTAAGTTGTAACCAGTACCACAAGGAAATACTTAATAAAATCAAGGATGCTCTTCTTCTCTGCTTTTTGTGCAAGCACCAAGCAAAATTCATGTCCATTACCTTGTCTTCCAAAAATAATCAAAGAAATTTGGGTTAAAAACATGCCCAGTGTTTTAGAATAAAAACACCTTCATTGTATCTTTGCAGAGGTCCAGTCATTCTGGAGATTCACCTGGCAATTCAAAGGCTCTCAAATTTACACTGCAACAAAATATTTTATAAAAACAAAAAACTTCAGGGATCCATGTTTCCACAAAAAGCATCAATTCCAGTTAGATTTCTTACTTTAAACACTAAAAAATAAACTCAGACATGGTCATTCAAGGTCATTAAGTAGAAAAATCATCATAATTTTCTTGGAAGTATTTTGGAATGCACTAACAGAATATAGGCTCTTCCTTGCCTCTTTCCAACAATCACTTAATGGAGCCATACAGGAGCAAAATGGGAGGAACATCTCACAGCTTCCTTGTACAAAAGGTTGTTCCACACTCACTCTATCCCAGTGTGATTTGGAGACAACTCAGGGCTGCCTATCCCATGCTGAATGGCCAAGTGTTCCTCACCACGTTCCCTATAGAAGCTGCTCCAGAATATACAGGTAAATCTTCCTCTGTCCACAAAAGGAGATATGCAAATGGCAATGTGCAGCCAGAAAAAAATGCCCATTAGCTGCTGATGGCAGCTTCTGGGACCCTTTGCATTGCCAGCAGAGCACAAAGGGCTCTGAGTGGGGCTGAAGTTGCTGCTTGCAGTTTTTATAGCAATGGTTGTAGAAAGCAAAACTACAAAACAAACTTCATATATTTAAAGCGCGCGCTCTCTCTCTCTCTCTCATTTACCTTACAAATCTCCTGGAACATGGTACTACCCAAGTATTAGTCGTGCATCACTATCAAGCTGAGAGTTTGAGTAAACATGAAAAAAACACAGATAAGCTCATTCAGATATGTAAAAGCCAAAAGTGAGCTGAGATGTAACAAGAGTTAAGTGTGACATGTCCTGTGATAAGGAAGAGATTGTTCTGGGAAGGGCCCTTGGTTTCAATTTGTTATTTTCCTTTCTCTACAGCATTGGCAATAACAAGGGCATAAAGGGCCTTTTTCTAATTTGTACTACATGTTTGGAAAATGTCTTCGGTCTTCACTGATTCAGGCGCTTGCCAAGGTGTGGATGGCACTTTTACCAGCAGCGCTAGCGAACATTCTCCCACTGTTTCAATGTTTTCTGTGACTCTACATCCTGCATTGCTAGGTAAGGTAACCCTTCATCTCAACCCGTATTACCATCAAGGGATATAAAAAAATCAAAAAGGAAATTAAGTTGAAAGAGAGCTGGCTGGATCTCTAAATACAATGAGATCATTAATGCCAGCCACACTAAGCCAGTGTCTAAATCAGCTGAACTTTTAGTGGACAAATTCTGGTCTGATTTACACTTATGCAGATCCAGATAAACTTCTTGGAAGTGAAGGGAGTTCCCATGGAGTTGAATCACAATAAGGCAGAAACAAAATATATCCCTTTGTTTAAATGCTTCATGATTTCAAAAGTACAAGTAGTTGGGAAGACCCTTTTTTAAGCTTATGAACTCAATGGAAAGAGTAGTCGAGAAAGACAAAGCTTTCTTAGAACTCTTAAATAGCCACCAAAACCACAAATAAGGTAGTTCTAGATTATAACTCTTAGAGCAGCACTCCTGGGACAAGAAATCAAACTCCAGGAGAGCAAAAGGGAAAATCGGAATCATCTAGTTTCCATTCTGCATAATAGGTTTTTTTGTATTTATTTCCACTTGGAAACAAGTTGTGTTTTTGCTTTATAACACATAAAATACATTGTAAACTCATTTGTGTGAGAGCCAGCATTTCCCCAGATTCTGCATAGCAACAAGCATGATGAACTGAGAGCTACCCACTGGAAGTGACGCTTTTCATAAAATTCATAAAGTATCGCTTTTTCTCTAGATACAACACAGTAACAGCTTTCACTGCTTGTTTCATCATATTTTTAGTGAGACAGAAGACTAAATAATAGAATGCCAAGCCTGGTATAATGTTTTTAAGGACAGAAGGATGGCAGAAATGGAGGTCATTCCTACTGGAAGAGAACAACCTATCTCACAGTGGCAAGATACAAGAGGGAGACCTGGAAACCAACAGCTTCATCTCTCCCGTGCTGCACATGGTGATGCTGCCTATGAATTGTCAGTGACTAGAAGTCGCCAATGATGTCAGGCTGTGACGAAAGAGGTGTCACAATTTTTTTCAGAGGTATAAAATGATCAATCTATATCCAGACTAACAAAGAGGTTCACTACAACAGAAGGAGGAAAGCAGCTGCAGGGTTTTGGAGAGATCCTCCACCTTGGTGGAGGCAAGCTATGAGAACACAGTGGTCAGAGGATTCTCCATCTACACGGCCTGCTTAGTCCTAAAGAAGTCCCAAAGTCCCTGACTTACACAGAGCAGAGAGATCTCAGCTTTCTTACACAAACCAACAAGGCTGATGTAGTCTCTTGTATAGCTAGCTATGCTAAGCAGAACAGGGTATGTAAACCATGGGCCAGGAAAAATTTTGCTGTGTCTTCCCCTGCCCCACTTGCTTGGTTTCCCATGACTGAAGTAGTTTATTGTGAACAGAACCAAGAACAATCCTGAACCACGGGACGCAACCAGAAGGATTTGGTATTCACAGTTTCATTTCATCTTCTCTTTCTGCTCACAAAACATAGACATAACCAGCTCTGTCTGCTCAGCTTAGCTCTCTGCCCCTCCACAATAGAGTGGTCCCATCCTTACTGCCACAGAGGGAGAACAGTCCCAGGCTCACGCTATCCCCAGAAACAACCCCAAGTACCATCTGGGAGAGTGCTGGGTGGCTGTCAAACATGCTGCAGGCTGAGGTAACAGACACTCTGGGCAGTAACAGGAGAGCACCCCAACCTTCACTGTGGCTGTGGTTTATTGGTACACACATGGTCCTTCAGAAGGACAAGAAGGCCAGAGGAACTGCAGGAGTCAGCAGTAACTGCACAGACTTAGGCTCACCCTCTGCTAGCTGCCATGGGCAACTTCTCCTCCATTTTAACATTGCAGTGCAGAGCAAACTGCCCCAACAAAAGTCCTGCATAACTGTGCTCAGAGGAGCCTTGGCTACCATGATGACTATCTTTCCCTAAAACAGTCCTGGTCACAATATTTAAGGTGATGTACATGAAACAGCAAAACATTCCTATTCCAGAGAATCCAGAGAGGGAGTAATCTTCCAGAGGAGATGAGGCAAATTTCCTAAAGACACCCTCCAAAACATCCTGCCTGAAAACCAAGGATGCAGTCACAACACAAACCCCACAGAAAAATGGCCAAGTGACCTTGTCAAGTTTATGTCTGGAGACAGAAGTGGCTCATATTTGAAGTAGTGTACAGACTTTGGATAGATTGCTAAATAGATAGTTTTGAAAATAAATAGTTTAAATAAATAGTTGAAATTCGACTAAGAAAAAAACACACAGCATATATTTCTTGAGCCCTCTTACCAGTTTTCTTGTTTTATTCATTCAGGGCTCGGCAGGGATGCTAACCAATTCCTTTAATATTGCCAACAGTCTCAGCAGTTCAGCATCACTAGCAAATGCCAAGGCTTCCAGAGTATCTGTGATATTTGAAACACAGCTTTGGTTATGGACATTTATTTATAGAACACTTTCACTCCAAACTCCCAAAACACTGGCCTCAAACCCTCTTCTGGTGCTAACAGGAATCCCTTCACTGGTCCTTGGATTATTAAAACCTCTGGCAAGACAGCAGCAGCACTTAATACAGCAGCTTTGTACTACAGTATGAGACAAGCAAGGAATAATAATGTATCTAACTAAAGTACATGCAAATGTCAGTTAGGCAAAATATAGTTACCCAAATGGAATTTGGACAGGACTCTCATGTTAACATGCCAGCTCTTGGCCAAAGTACTTCTGAAGGTTAAGAGTGGCCAAGAAGTTGATTGTACAGCTCGTCCAGAAGCCCATAATGTTTGCATTAATGAGTGGATTATTATGCAATAATTAGCATTTTAGCGATGTGTTTCAGCTCTGCATATTATGATATTTTTTTTTTATTGATAATGGAGCCCACCTTAAAATGGTCTGTCATTCACTGCTGTTGTTTTTTCCAATTCTGGGGGGGTTTAGTCCTTTTAAAATCTTACAAGAACTCTTTATTTTCTGTGTCTCTCTCTGATAAGGAGCATTTCTGCAGGAGCTGGTCATTCTGAAAATAAAATCTATCCAGACAGATCAGGCAATTTTTCAGAGAAGAGCTCTTAGATTTAGCAAAATGCAGATTTTGCACTCTGGCCTGAAGAAGTTCACTGCAATTCAAGGACAGTCTGTGTGACCTGCACATATCAGGCTTTGGCAAGTCACTCTTTTTTTTTTTTTTTTTAATGTTTTTGTTAGGCAAGTACAGGTGAAAAAAAATGTGAGCTGCAGAATTTATTATATTCTACTGAGCACCAGGAGAGAGTAATTATAAAGCTTTGATGCAAGACTGACACCATCTGGCTACTAGAGATTTTGCAGGCTTTACAACATTTGTGTGAAATACTGCTTTTATACCCGGAAAAATACAGTATTTCGACCTTGAGTTCAAAGTGGGGAATCCCCAGAGAACAGCCAGCACCGCCTGTGTGCACCCTGTGGAAGCTGGAAGAGCTGAGGGCTCCTTAGCGGCAGGCACCCTCCTTCCCTCACAGCTCTTAAGGCAGGTGCAGCTATTACCACAGGTCTGTGATGTTCCCAAATAAAAGCTGTCACCTAGCGTAAGCGGTTTCTAGTCAATACTGATTTGGACTTTTTTTATATCAGCAGGGTGAACCTCTAGCTTTTGTATTATCTTCTCAGGAACATGCAAGCAAATAAGGTGAGAGGCAAGAATGTTTGAGGAACCATAGCATTTCTCCAAGTAAAACAGCCAAGGCTTAAGATAATGCATTTGAACAATGTGCTGAAGTCAATGAAATTGCTTGCATTCTTAAACTGAAATGACTGGATAAGCACCTCCAAACAACGGTATGAAATAGAAATTTAATCGAATGTGGCCTATTATTCACTCAAATCATGTACTGAGCTTGGATTCACAACCTATGAACTTCATTCCTTGATCAGGAAAGAAAAATAAGATAGCATCTAAAATGACACTGCAGA
Organism: Athene noctua; assembly: GCF_965140245.1. NCBI lineage: Eukaryota > Metazoa > Chordata > Aves > Strigiformes > Strigidae > Athene > Athene noctua. The sequence continues at coordinate 67,436,672 of NC_134039.1, forward strand.
TGAATGCTAGGTGACAAGAAATAATTTCTCACTTCTCTAACTGCTTTTTCCCAGATGCTTGAAGCTTATTTCCATTTATTTGGAGCAGGATTGCTCCTTCTTTGCACTTTCCCAGAAAGGAGTAAAGCTGACTGCTTTCTCGAATTCAGTGAGTCAGAATGAGTCAGACCACAAGGAAGGGAGAGGGCCCCAGCACAAAACTTTTCTCTGCAGACGGTTTGAGGAAGAAGAGTTTCAAGCCACACACTCCCTTTGTGGAGCCTTTGCCAAGATGCCACAACCATATTACTTTCTCTGACTCAGATCAGCAAAGAAATTGAATTTAGTCCTTGCTGACTGATAAGGTGAATATTTGCATTTTTGGGGAAGGAGTGCAATTCTGTAATAAACAAGAAAGAATACGACCCAAAGAAATCATCATTACAATTATACAGAGACACTTGAAAGATATTACAAGCAGATGGAGAAATAGGATTTTCAAAAGTACGAGGTTTCCTTAATAAGAACTCCATCTGGGATTTAAAGTTTGCAGCTTTTTCTAGTTTCCGTAGAAAACTATTTGCATATCTTAACATAATTCAGATTATTACCATGTGTCCACAAAATTTACTAAAGGAGTGTACAAACTCTACCCAGAAAAGGAATTTTCATTCTTCACATTGCATATTAAGTTCAAATTTGTGTGCTTCATCTTAAAGAGATTAATTTTTTCCTTCCTTGCAATTCTGGAAACTGAATACAAGAGAAAATTAAGAAATAATTATGAAATCCCAAAAATACTTCCCTTCCTACTAAATGGACTTGTGGGAGCCTGTTTCCCAAACACATCTTGGAAAATGGCCATCACCAGAACTACAAACTAGAGCTATGTGAATATCTGTTTGTATGGTTTAGTTGCCAAAAAAATATCAAATAATGAAATAAAACCCACTTTGACCTAAAATGAACTTTCCTTTTCTCATTTCCTTGGAAAAACAGACAAATTGGTGCAAATCATTTGAAGACTAAAAAAAAAAAAAAAGATCTTCTTTTAAGACTTTATGGCTTTTTAAGTATATTTAACGTACTATGAACATTTGCATTTGTCAGCATGCAATTTTTTTGTTGAAAATGAGGTAACTAGTTTGAAACAGGTTACCAGATTAAACACAAATGTTTCTCCCTGTGTTTGTTGTTCTGTGTCCTGTCCTGAAGGAATTTAGTGCTTCTGACCATGCCCCATTATTAACATAAACCTTGTAGCAGCTCTGTGAGATGGAGTCAAATGCTGCTGTGGGGAGCTGTTAGTCTGCACCTTGCTGGGGAGCACTGGACTGGGTTGGGCTGGGCTGGACTCTTGGGCTAGGAAGCACCTCTTTTCTGTATGGTAGCTCCTTGCTGCACTTATGTGCAGTTTTCTAGCTTGTATCATAATGGGCTAGTGACAATTTATTAAAAATTCACACAAGCATTTCTATGAGTTCACACTCTGTTCTTATCACAGATGGACCCAAATTGCAAAATCTGGATCCTGAATTAAATGTTCTTTTACTTTGGTATGTCAGATGCAAGGTCTTGCCTTCACTAAGGGAAAAAAAATAAAACAGAAAAAGAAAAAAAAGAAAAAGGTGTGTTCTTATTTTGGATTAGTTAACTAAAGGTAAAATCCTAGCAAAGGCAAAGAAACTCATAGTTTTCCTTTGGCCTCTCTACAGTCTTCTGCTCAATCTTTAATTTATTTGAAGCCTATAAACTGTCCCGTCTTCAATGGAGTATTATTGTGCACTAACTGCTCTGAGTTATGGGTGCCTTTTTTCTTTAAATATCTGATCAAGGCCTAGTTCCAACCTCAAAAATCCAGAAGTATTAAAGCTCTGGATGTTAAGACTCATCCTTTGGTTTTGCTGCCGGCATGCTGCACACTGTCAGAGGCAATACCAAGGCAGGATCCCACGATGACAGATATCACTCACACCTCCTGTACCAAGGGAAGAATGAAGGAATTCTGCAGAAGACACTAGTATTTTGTTGCTTTGCATGCAGTGATAGGAGAGCATCTCATTTTGCTATGCTGATTTGTGACCAGGGCCAATAGTAACACTGTTATTTTTGGCTAATCTATGTGTTATGACATAAGGAAGCAAAAATGAAGACCAGTCAAAATGTAGCATAAATGAAATGATAATGATGAAAACACTTTAATTTCAACGTGCACTTCACAGTTTTTCTGTGCCCAGCAATGCTTGGAATAGGATGAAAATATTTTGCAGTACTGCCAGATCCCATAACATCGCCAAGGACCAGTACTGAGAAGGGCTGTTCCTTCAGAGATTCCTACAATTACATCCTTCCATGGAAGGTTTAATGTTCAGTAGTATGTTAGGAAGAAATGTGTTTTAAAACAGATTTGGAAATAGAAAAGATGATTATGACACAGTTATGCAGAAAGAGAACATCACAGAAGACTTCACAGAGAGGAATCTGGAAGAACTCAAACCAAACAAAAAACATGAAGTCTTTTTTAATGTGTTACACCCAGCATCTTAAGAAATACCTCAATGAGACTGCTACGGTTAGCTGCTCTGTTTCTGTTTATCTCCAGTCATATTAGAAGATCCCTCTGATGCATTCTGAACCATGCAAAGGGTTCAATGCCTATTCCATGAACAGTTAAAATTCAGTGGATCACAAATACTGCAACCAAGACTAAAATATTTGGACTGCAGTGTCAGCTTTATGATAGTACTCTGTAACACAGGAAGTATCTATTTCCATTTCATAAGTATTTTTTATTTGTTATGCTTTTTGTATGTCTTTTGAACCCCAGAAAACCTTTCAGCACAGCATGCTGTATCACCAGACAATTTTTCCTTTAGAATTTTCTTTGGATAGTCCCTGGAAGATTGTCATCACTAAATTTGTGCTGTTCCATGATTTATGCTTTATCCCTGTGCCAAATAGATACATACTAATATTCTACAACATATGCTCTCAGTATCATGTCTAAACCAAATGCAAACACACAATCTATTAAATGCCTACAAAGTTTACCATATTAGATCATTTACATTATGTTTAAGTGATTCCTCTCCTCCAAATTCATTTCAAGCCTAAAGAGCCAGCGTAAGTCCAGAAGCAATCAAAAGGAAGCCAAGACCTACAGGAGATCAATAAGAAATTTTACATTTAAAGTCTTTGAATCCAAACAGCTGACAAAGATTGCAGGGTCAAAAAAAAAAAAAAAAACCAAAAAAAATATCCAGTTGATGGCTTTTTTAAGTAAACATCCAATATATTTTTTATCATGCAGTGAAGCTTTTTATATATGTTATCTTCACTCCTTTCCAACTCTTATCTGTCGGTGGAAATGTAATCTTTTATACACCAACAAATGAAAGTTCTCAAAAGAAAAAAAAAATGCAAGGGAAAGCATTATAGTTATCACTTTCTAAAAATGCAAGTTGACTGAATATTAACTATTTGACATTAAGTACTATGAAGATAGACTTCATGTCAGAACATCTTCTGTTCCTTGTTTTTATTTTTAAAGCAGTGACTAACTATAGAAGCAGCACTACATTTATGCTACCATAATTAATGGGGTGACAGTTTTTCCATTATAAATTTCTGTTTTCTGGGATTTATAACTCATCTAAGGAAGACTGTTCTAGGCAAAAAACTTTTTGAAGTGAAAAGATCAAAGATCCCATTAAGCTTCATGTTTAAAAGAAAACTGTACCTTTTTTTGTCAGCACAGCAAGCCAAATGTTCAAAACAGCAGTGAAAAGATAAATGGATCTGGCCTGCTTTATTTTGGCTTCACACTGGAAGAATTGATAGACTTTATATTTTTAATAGTAGACATTAATATCAGAAGAACATTAAACCGCTTTTGAGGCAGCATGGAGGTTGGCATTCACTATCATTATTTAAATTATTTCAGTTTCTTGCAAGACAAGATTGTGTTCTAAGAGTTTCAGAAATAAAAATTTTCATTTAAATTTTGGATAAACATTGATTTCAAAAGAGCTATAATCTTGCACCCAGCAGTTTGTACACAGCTGAAATTTAGTTTCATCAAGGGAATGTTTGGGTAATAGGGATAAATAAAGTAAGTTTTGGGAAGAATGAAAAATATTAAATCAAGCAGAAGATTCAGACATATTAAAATTATCTAAAGTATATTACCTAAATATTGTTAAACAAAACAGAACAACCCTTTTAAAGCAATCCTATGTCTCTATTTCTGTATTTTGGCAAGTCAGGAGCTAAAATACAGGGATATCCATAAAAACAGGCAGATAAGGGTAAAATCCAGAGAGATAAACTATCAAAAAGGTATCTACTTGATTTAGCATCAAAGAAGGACTGTCTCTATGCTATTTAATCACCAATATTTTTATAAGTTGTTTCTTCGTTTTTAAATATGTGCAATAGATTTGACGTTACAGGATACATATAAAATAATGGGTTACAAATCACTAAACCTGTTGTTATTGTTTCACTTAGCATTTGTGTTTTATTTGTATGATGGAAATTTTTGCAGTCTGTCTCTAATTATAGGAAGGATTTTTTTTTTGTAGTTTATTTTACTTCATTCACCACTTCTCAACATATGCCATATTTAGGATGTGATATAACTAATAATTCATATGAAACCACACTTCTGCTTCCATTTTAGGGTCAACTAAGACATGTACTCCCTTTAAGTGACTGTTTAAATCCCCTTCAGTTAAATATCAGTCTCAACATGCAGTCTCAAGCCAACCTGAACAAGGGCTTGGAGGTGAGTTTTGTCAATGGCTTTGTGGAATGAGACTCAACACATTTTTGTCCTTTTAATTTTAAATCAGAAAACTTGGCATTATGGAAGTTAACTTCAGATGGCTTTAATCTGCTGAGAAAAAATGCCAGTACTGTAGGGAGAGGCGCTCGGAAGATGGCGTGATGTACGGAAAGAATAGGGAAGCAAAGATCTCGTGATGTACAGAAAGGCATATATAAAGCAATTGCGCCGTTAATAAATTGAGCAAGTAGCAACCACCATATTGGTGTCTGTGCTTTTGTTCCCGGGAAGGTCTTAACCTCCTGCAAGGGTTAGCTGTGATCTGAGCGCCACATTTCTGTGGATTGGCAGGTAGAAAAAGACAGCTAACACCTTACCTCAACACAGTACCATGCAAGGTGAGACAGAGTTCACGCTCAGCCTTGCTCTGCATGCTGGATGAACGGTGCCCGGGGTGCACAGACACTGATGCTGAGCCCACCAACCCAGCACTGCACCGTGTTGGATCCGTCCCACAGGGGCATATCCTGCCCAGGAGTGGCTTCGGGTGACAGAGAACAATAGCTACTAAGCCGTGAACTTAAGCTGTGTCTGCAGGGTGTCTGCTCAAGCACCTCTAGGTCAAGTTGCCAGGCATATTGCAGACATCCTCTAGCAGTTGTATATAAAGTCAGTAAAGTTCTTGCTAGGTTTTTCTGTCCTGGTCCAGGGCTAGCCTGGTTCATGAAAGAGAGCAGAAACTACCAGGCAAGATGGCATTTCGTTGCCTTGCTTCTGTAGGGCTGTGTCTGCTTGTGCTCTATTCACACCAGCCTAGTCTGCTGTGCACAACACACAAGGTACGTATCTCCTCCACCACTGAGGTGAAGAACAAGCCCCAGGAAGAAGAAATGTGTGGACATAAAAAGTGGTGCTTCTTGTATGATATAACTTAAGCCACTTTCAGGAGACAGCCCTAGTGATGGAGGTCCTCCAAAGCATTTCTACTGGGCAGCTTCTTGGCTTTGCAGAAACAGCTCAGGGATCTCACATGTTAATCTTTAGCTTCCGTGAGTCCAAATTGTTTCTGTATGTCTCTCGCTCTAGATTGTCTCCCTCTAGTTCTTATTAGTTTTTTATTTAGCTATTGGTAGTATTGATTTCTGAAAAATGATCTCTTGCAAATTAAAAAAAAAAAGAAGGAGATATTTTAATGTTTAGAAAAACGTTCATTCCAGCAGATCCTTAGGAAAAATAATCCATTATTTTATTTTGGTTGGCTTTTTATTTCTATATAGTTGATTCATTTATGAAAATTCTGCATCCCAGCTGTACTTCATAAGCACAAACAGATTTACCTTCCAGCTGCACACGATCCAAACCCTAGGACATTACTTCCCTACCAAAGACACATGCATTTGGGAAAATCAGAAGCAGTGCCCAGAACAAATCTAAACCACTCACTTGAATGATAACAACAATGAGTATTGTATATACAGAGTTTATAACTTCTGTTCTATAGAAAAGGTGAGATTATTTAGTCCATACTCTCACACATTACAGGTCATTATATTTTATCAACCTTCTTAGAAGTTTAAATATCTGAATTTAGGACTCAAAGGAGTGGAGCTAAGCTGCTTATCACATGAAGTTTTCTACTCTTTCCTTCTCCCAAAGGTTGCTGGTTCTGTAGCCAGGCAAAGGGATAATTGTTGCAGCCTGCACCCCATTACTCCATCTTTAAACAAGAAGGAAGGAGGTGGGAATGCACAGCTGGATGCAATACCAGCTCCAAACACAGGAGCCTGAGTTCATCTTTTAAGTACTTGGACAAAAATATTCTGAACCTCAATCAGTGATTCTGTTTACAGTAGGGGAAATCAAAGTCTCACCAGCCTCCAAAGCCCTTTGTATGATATAATACTGTCATTATTTCTATTGCTAACCTTACTATTATTCTCTGTATTTCCTGTTTATACAACAGTGACTTCAAAGACAAGTTCAAATATAAATAGCAGCCCCTTTTATACCAGGAGACAGGGTATTCTCACAAAACACCACTGAAATCAATAGACTTCCACCAAGAATTGGTTTTGGGTTTTGCATTGCCTTCGTTGCCTAAAAACCACATACTTTTTTGGTGTGGGGCATGCGAGTAATCTTCAGGAGAAAGTGGTCATAAAAGGCCACTGATTAGCTGTGTAGAGTCCTCCACTGGTATGTACCTTCCCATGACTGCAGCAGTCCTGTCGTTGCTGCCTGTCTTCCTTCAGTTCACCGGCCTTTGACAGGGGATGTTTTGGGAGTTATGATCTGAAACATGTCAAAAGGGAGGTAACATGCCAGGGTAGATCTCTGTTTTTTCTCATTCCCATGGAAAATTTTCTTCAACAGGTACCCACTAAAACAAATCCTGCTATAACTTACACTGGAATCAGATATCCTGAAATCAGAGACCTGTCAACACTCTTCAGCACAACAGAATATTTGCGCAATGCCATGAGGTGTCCGAGTTAGTTAACTCAGCTGTACTGCTACAGTAACATGGGTAATCACCATTTAATACTGAGTTTCCATGCATGAATCAGGGAGCCAGATTCTTGCAGGTTTGCTCCTGGCTAGGAGTTAACACCATCTCTTTGCCTTCTGTTAGGCAGGTTCTTGAAAAAAGTGATGTATGAAAAGTCACCAGGAAGACTGTCACTTCTGTGAGAAGGCTGGGTGCTATAACCTGTTGATGTGGGAGTCACAGGCTAGGGAAGCTTTTATGTTATGTCTGCTTTATTTCAGGAAACGTGTTTACCTTTATGCAATGAAGATTTATTCTGACTGATTAATGCTGTCTTAGTGTTGTTGAGTCACCTCACAATACAACCACTAATTTCTACTAGCTTGGTAGAAAGATAAAAGATGAAGCAAAATTCTCATGAAAGTCATCTAGAATAATTTTGTGACCAAGGGCTAGCTATATGCAGACGTTACACCAATTTAACTAAAACTTTTTTAACTGATTTAGTTAAAATCCATTAATTTCCCATATGCTGCTTGAAGAAATGTATTAAATTTTTATGAAAAGGAGCGAGTCCAAATTATATTAATCAATTTACATGTAGCCCTGATTATTGTAGAGAAAACAAACAGATTCTCTGTTTACAGTTGCAAAGCACAGAAGTATGGTGAGGACTTTACTAAAAGATTTCTTATAAATTACTGCACAACTTTCACACAAATCCAGAAAATTTCTCTTATCATGTGAGAAGACTATTTTTGCATTATGTCAAGCTCAAACACTTCAAAAACAAAAACTGGGAGAGGAGGAAAATGTCTGGAAAAGTAAATCTGGTTGGCTCCTGCTGAGTTTCTGGAGTGTCAACTATTATTACAGTTATACTTTGTAATGTGTGTCTCATAGGCGCCACTGCGCTACACTGTAAATGGAAGATGTGGTCCCTGAACCAGTAAGTTTCCATCTGGTTTTAGGTTTTGGGGTAGAGCAAACACAAAAGTAGAGAGGCTAAAAACCTAGAGTAAAATGACACACAGATGTATTTTAATCTCAGTTTGATTATAACAAAGAACATCAATGATTAGGTTTGGATTTTTTCTAACTAAAAATGTAAATTAATAGAGTTTTTAACTCATCTGTAAGATCAGATGAGTTGATAAGCTCAAATAAGGCTCATGCATCCTGTTTCATAAGGGCTGAGCATTGCAAGGGCTTGTAATATAAAAACCAACTACTTGGTTTGGTCCAGATGCTGTAGTGTATATTAGTACCAATTTATTCGATATTATATTGGTAAGGAAGAAAAAGCAGAAGAAATGCAAACCTTGAAGACCCATCCTTTACAATTACTGATCTGCTTGTGTTCTTCCCTTTACACTAGAGCCACATGGACTATGGCAGTGGCTTATCTGATGATAGGAAATATTGCAGGTTGCGTGTTGAATTGCTTATTACTGTCAGCTGGGAAAAAAATAGAAGATACAAGATTCATAATAAGACTATGATGGTGGGTTTGTTTAAGCCAGAAGACAATACTCAACTAGGACATCCATGGGACTGTGCTTGATATTTAAATTCCCACCACCCAGGAGATTTTTCCCTAAGCATAAAACCATGGGACTCTCATAATCACTTTTGTGGTATAATATTTAAAATCTCCTCCAAGACCAGAAAAAATTTCTTACCTACACAGATGAGTGTCTCACCCATCAGGCCAGAGGTTTTAATTCTCTGATTTTTCCTAACCTATACCTCCCTCTTTAACAGATCCTACAGCACTTTTCACATATAAAATGAGATGAAGTCTGAGACAAAGAAATCTGTTCATCCAGTGCTGAATTGTTGCAGCCACTTTGGTGAAATTTGGTAACTGTTCTATATCAAGGGAACAGAAATTCAGTTTAAATGGGAGAAAGAAAGGGATGTCATGGGACTGTGAAAGCAAAAATGGGGGATGTGTCATAAGCCTCTTAAATCATCTTCCACTGAGGTGCTCATCTGCCCACTCTCTCCTGATTTTGTTATGCTGGACCTACAAACTTGCTCTAGCTCTGCACAAACTTGCACGTTCTCTCCCTTCATGTTTTCCCTTAACAGATGAGCCCTGCCAGACAGTATGAAAGCCATGAGTGCTCATTCCCTTCCGTGAATGCTTGTTCTCCCACACTGCCTGGCATCCTGATGCACCTTTTCAGAAGCTTCCCAGGCTGAAAATGCTCTGACAAATGTTCATCTTGTCAAGAGCCACAGGTCAGCAGAAGCACAAACATCTCCTGGGTAACCTCATGCAGTTTATGCATTCTTCTGTACTTTCTTTCTCCACCTGTATAACATGACTAATATTTCCTTTTTCTACTCTTTTATCTGCCTTTCCTAAGGTTTCAGGCTTACTATAACATGTAAATACAAGGAAACACCCATACAGAAATATAAAGTTCCCTTAACTTTGAAACATTCTGTTTATACCTGTCCTTGAAGAGAACTCTGCCCAAAGCTAAGACTTACCCTCATTCCAGAATTCTGCATATCTATTTAATCTATGTACAGTGCTTAGCACAGTGCATCCACAGTCTTGGCTCAGGATCTTTCAAAGGTGTCATACACCACTATTAGATGCTTTTCTCTATTGCCTTTCAAAACATATTAACAGAGACCTCCACAGTTACACCCCTAGAAATGAAGAACGCTGGTCATGCTCTCAGCTAGCGAGGCCGTCATGGAGATCCACACCTGAAGAACACAACATTAGCAAAAACAGTGTAGAAAAAACACATGAAGTTGTGCCTCGACCCAGTGCAGTGTTAAGCTACAGATTTTTTTTTTTTTTTGTCTCAAGTTAAAGTACATGTTAAATGTTGTCACAGGATCAAATAATGCTGACCTTGACCTCACTGGAAGGTAACTGGGTACAGAGGACTGTAACAAAGGGGAGTCCTAGGGCGGGAGACAAGGGAGAAGGTACCAGGTAATGGCAATGTCTTCTCCTTTTTTCATTCACTGCCACCTCAGCTCTCCAGGTGGTTTCCCATGCTGTTTATTCTCCTATTAATGTGTTGTCCCCACAAACAGAATCACAGAGGCATGGGAATGCGCACGTCTGCATGCACATGCACAGACACACACTTGCGAGTGTTTAGGGATGTCACATCTGTACACCATCAGGAGACAGTTCATGGCTTTGATACCACTTCAGAAACCCACAGAGCCTGTTGCACAAAGGTGGGGGACAAGCTGGGACCCCATTAGAACATGATATGTGGGTATTTGTTTGTCATTCTCCCACGATAGATGCATGCTCATAGCCTGACTGCATTTATTTATTTATTTTGTTGGCATTGCTCATGCAGGTCTTAAATCATCCTAAATGAAACATTTGAATAAAAACGCCTGAGAACTGTCAGCGTGCAATCCCACTCCGCATTCTTTTCTAAGCTTTGCATCCAGCCTTCACAGTACAGATGCTTGCAGTCTGGTGTGTTATAACTTGCTTTTATTTTCAAATAGTGCATTTGTCAACATTTCAGAGCCATCCAACCTCCATCAGGACACAATGACAGCTGATCACAGGTTTTAAATAGCTTCCTGATATTTGGAAATACAGCTTTCCAAGCGTCCATGATTAACTCCATGATTCATTCAAAGTTGAAAGGAGAAAGATAGTTACTCTCTCGTGCACTGTGGTTGTGAAAATTATCTATTTTTAAAAAATCTCTGACTAGCCAAATTGTAAAGTAAGGGGGAACAGCTAATGTGCTAATAAGTGACCACTGCATAACTATACAGGAAGGTCAGGCATCAACATACTGCCAGTGAGTGATGGAGATGTCCTTCACCGCTGTTCAGCATAAGCTGAGGACAAATTGTCTATAAACCCTTCAAAAAGTATTGGCTACAAAACAAAACAAATCCCAGAAAATTTCTTTTTCTTGTCCATTCTTTGGCATATAACCAAGAGGTAAGTGGAGCTGTGCAGACCTGCAGCAGCAAGACCTGAGGCCAGCAGAGCACCCAGGATATGCTGGCAGTGTATCAAGGCACTCAACACAGAGCCTTCATGTAGCTCATCCTCACAGTCAGGAGAGCACAGCAGTGTAGTGATGGTTGTACAGCCCTGAACCCAAGCTAGAAGCAGTTAGTTTGAGCTCAGAGCAGTGTTCACAGCATTATACTGTTTCTATGACCAAGCCAACATCTGTGTCTAGTGCATCATTACACTTTGTAGACACAGCTTTCACTCACAGCTAGCTTAGGGCTCACTTGAGCATGTACCATTGCAAAATTTAGTCTTGACTTGGTGGTGTCAGGCTAAAGCCCAAGGATCAGAAATGAAATGTTGACGTCTAACATTGCTTCATCTGCTCACTGCTGGACCTACTGAACAACCACTTGCTTTAGTATTTTTTCTGCACTTAGACACATTTTTCATAGAGAGAGAGAAAAAAAGTAGATATTAAATTTCAATTTCCTAGTAAGCTTTGAAAACTGAGGTAACTGTGGCAGGTGCACCCATGCTATGAAAGCAGAGCTTCTTGGCTGCTGAAGTGTAGCAGCTTTGGGCTGCCTTTGTTCTCAGGGCCTCGTGGTAATCTGGGCCTCTGGCCAATGGCAGCCGCTATTGACCACAGGTCAGGTCGGGCCTGGGGATCAATGGAGTCCCCTGGGGGAGCCATTGGGAGCTCGTCCCCTGGAGCAGCAGCTGCGGTCGAGGACTCTCCCCTTGGGTCAGGACGCTGCCCAAGGAAACTGCTCGAGGGGCCTTGGGTTGGGACGCTGCCCTGAGCAGGTCCTCGAGGTTGAGAGCCCTCACTTGCCAGGTGAGTGACAGAGCGTTTTGGGTTGTCGTTAAACCCTAGGAAGTTGTCCTGTTCTCCTCTCACAGACATTTGAAGCTGTAGTTTATAGAGAGCTAGTTAATTGTGTTAATAAATTTTTAACTTTTGGTGATTTGAGAGCCTCTGTAACAGTAACATTCCTGAAGTAAATTTAGTGCTTCTTTGTATTAAATTATTTTCAAATTGTGAAGTGTAATTACTTTTGATAATTGACTATTTAAGAAATTAAAAGCAAGGAAACAGTCATAGGACACTACCTGAGACAATGAATATCATTCCAGTCTCTTCTGTAACTCAGAAATTCAGGATGATTGATCTGGCATATTTTAAAAGAGGTAACTAGTTTCAAGTATAGTGGTAAATGGAAATCTTGGGTTTATAACTTTCCTAATCCAACAACTCCAGTTACTCCTTATACAAATGCTGGCCAATGACAACTCCTAATGCTTCATAACATTTCAGCTTTGCATTTGTTATTTAGCAGGGGTTTGAATAATTGTCAGGATGAGCCATTATCATTTTGCTGCATCAGTCTTCAGTGCCCACCAACCAGGAGGAAACTGATTTAAATTTTGTTTAACCAGTCACTGGAAGTTTGGAGATAGGAGCTTTCTAGCCATCATACACATCCCTTCCCTTAATCCCTAGATATCAAAAGTCTGCCCTTATTTGGTACAGCATCTCTCACCCAACTTAAATGTCTTTCTAATGTCCTCTTAAAGTGTCTAGAATGCCAAGAAAAACTTGGCTTGCTGTTATGATCGTAGATAATAAATGACAGCTGACTGTAACTCAAGGCATTCCCTTTAATTCTTCATTAAAGTTTCCCATTCTAACAAGCAATATTACCCTGTATAAAGAAAAATGCCAGCACACCCTGCACTAGTCCCTGAACTAAGGGAAGACCATTTATTTAAAATATTTGGCATTATGTTTTATAGATTATTTGCCTACCAGAGAAGGGCCCTAACCATTTTATTGACTGACTGATTGGCTGATTTGATTGCTTTTGTGTCTCAAACTTTCTGTTCTCTGCTAGCCTGGAGCTGTAAAGATTGACCTGGATTTCCGCAGTTTTGAAATCTGACTTAAAATTACAAAGAATTAAACTTTAAAATTAAATAATACTTCTCCTGTCCCAGTGAAGAAGAGAAACAAGCCTGAAGAACAAGTAAGAAACTCAGTGAGTTCATAGTACACCTCTCATTCCCTCCGGTTTCTTAACAGAGACCACAGAATAGAAGATGACTAGCACCATGAACATGGTGTGGTATGAAATCAATTTGTCTTAAACATCACCTGCTTTAACTGATGCAATCTCTTCAAATTTTTTTCAAGATGACCATCTGTTTTGAAGGACTCATATATATGCTAAAATGTGGACAAGTCTAAGGAAAATCCTTCTATCAGAAAACGAAAACTTCTTTGAGTTCATGCAGCCATACAGAGTATCCATCTCTACATGCTGAAAATCACTCAAGTGATGCTTGCCCACCCTTTTTGCCCTGCAGCAGTGCCCATCAGCTGCATGTCCTTGGCACAAGAACAAAACTCACATGTTTTGGGAATCGGAGTGGCTGCGTCTGAGCAGGGGAGCACAGAGACAAACAGAAGCTGGGCCAACAGCCTTGGTAGTGAGGTCCCAAACGTCAAGAAATCACCACACCTGGGGTAGCCTTATGGCCAGATCCTTCTCTTTTTGAATGACCCAACACTGAGGGGGGAAAGCAAAAGTACTGTGACAAAAAACCAAAAGTTATATGACCCATCTGGGGAGGCATGCAGCTTTTAATTAAAATTATATCTATACTAAGCAAAAGAAAGATTACATGGCTGCAAAGTTCACTATTCTCATTTTTCACTTAAAGGAACACAGGAAGATGAACCAATTCCTTGTTCTGCTGTTCCTCACCTTGGCACAGCCCACTCTCTCTGCAAACACCCTGCATGACACAGTTCCTTCTTGGCTCTCATTTACTACTTGTCCTGTTCCACCACCAGCAATAGCTTTGTTTTCTAGCATTCCCAGCACCTGCTTTCATGCCAAACAATTTGTTAACCTATTGCCCTCATCCTATTCATATGACTTAAACTCCCCCACACACCCTGCCACTTTCCCCATGAGAAGGGACTACTGGCAATATTTTAGCAGCAATCTCCAGTACTGACTGAGAGAAACAACTTACTAGTCATGGTGACTATTGATTGCTCCGCTCTACATTTTGTCATGACTACCTCATGCAACATAAAACCCTTGACATGGTGTGTTGAATTTAGCTCACTAAATGTCATCAGATCAAGCACACGAACCGACAAGGAAGCAAGAAGCAGAATCAAGGTTTTCTTTTTTGCCAAGGACATACCTATAAATAGTAGCCCACAGGATTAGACTCTTTTTTGCTTTATGTGCTCCCATCAGTCTTACATTTCTCCTGTAGAGTAGATGACCATCACCACAGGCTTGTCTGGACTGACAAAGAGTGACGTGTCCTGGGAAGGACAGTCTGAATCTCATCAGGATGAAAGGAATATTAAAACAGATCTCCCCCTTTTTGATTAACATCTCTAAACATGATGCAAAATGAAGTGCAGTACTACCACTGTCTCCTTTAGCTGTGGTTTGGAAATGACTGCTTTGCTCTGCACTGAACTCAATACAGCATTTGCTAGATGGGTCTAATTTGCTCCCAGATTGACTTAGATTTAAAACAGATGCCAGAAATCTCCACTAACTATGACAGCAGTGTCTCAAGCCACAAACCTCAGAGACTTGACCACCTCTGCAAGTACAAGGTCACCTGGAGGCCCCCAGGCACTCCCTGAACAACCTGGCTCAGGTTCTGCAGTCCATGTAGCTTGTCTGAAATGGCTGACGTTGCTTCTCATTAGCCAGGGGTGATGCCTGCATTAGCAGAGCTATAGAGCTACATAGCTATATCTATCTGTATGACTGCTTATGGTGTTATACAGATGTATTCCCTCTTGGACATTTCCTTTCCCCACACCGGGGAGGACTAAGGAGCACAGCACATAGGCCTGAATCACAGCAGTTTGTCTGCTGGAACAAATTCAGGAACAAGTTCAGATGCTCAAGTTCAGTGCAGCAGCCTTTGTGAGGCAATGCTTTGAAGTCCCTCCTGGTTCTCTGTCTGCTAAAGGAGAACAGAGGCATTCTCTTCTTAGTAAGGATGTTATGAGAGAAAACATTAAATATTGCGAAGCTTGCAGATATTTGAATAATGGGGTCATGCTACCTTAGATGCTTTGTTAGAAACTGTATAACACAGTTGTGATTTGTCAGGACATACTGCTTTTTGATTGGTATGTCTATATAGGTACACAGTTATACAGGGGTTAAAACCCTTGCGTTTTGCAGTAGGCTAAATCTTCCCTTTCTACATTCAGTCCCAAGGTGAAATATTTTTGAAGATGCCTCAGTAAGTTGCTCTATCAATTCCTAAGTTCTATCAAGGTAAAAAAAAAAAAAAATATTTGTCTCCATTTTATAAAATTAGAGGTGTATTTTTTCCATGACAATAAATCAGGAACATTTTGTCTCCTACAAAACACACAAATCAAAGTAGAAATACATACCCTATACTTCATAGCAAAAACTTATTTGTTAAAGGTTTAATTCCCTTTAACCAAATACATCAGTTACTACAGTATAAATGGTCTAAATTAAAATAGTAAAATCAAACTATTTGTGTCTCAAATAAGTCTAAAAACTACTGTGAAATAGTCTTTGAGCTGATAACATGTTTTGTTAAAGTGCAGCTGCTCCCAGATGATAGCTCTGCTACACCACAGCTGGGTGACTGCTTTTGTATACAAATGGAGCCCATCCCCAGAAACCAGCCACTGTACCAAAACCATAATTAGTTACCTAACACTATCCAGAAAACCCCAAGACAACAAACAGATGAGTGATAAAAGCAGGAAGACTCATTTCAAAGGCTTTGAGTTATTAATTATCAAATGATGCAGTAGAAGCAAAAGTTATGGCTTAATAGACACCATGGAACATCTTCCATGTTTCCGTCTTCCACACAGACTCCAAAACAGACTCTACGATATCCAGCATGGAGGTGAGAAGTAGCACAATATTTACTGACAAATTAAGTTGCTTAGATCATATTTAGCTTAAGATGGAAATCATCTTAGTCATCACAAAGTAATGAGGTGAACTCCAGCAGCTGTGTTCATGTGCATGTTTGGGGAACAGAAGGTCCTGAAGTGCTTTTCTCCTTTGTATTTTCTGATGGAAACCAAGTCTGTGCCCATGCCCCAGAGACCTGTGTCTTAGAGCAGAGCATTTAAAAATCTTTTAGTGGGAGCTGATCATCTGACAGTAATATGAAAAATAGTATTGGGACTGCTTGGGGTATGTTGATCTGTGATACATGCCATTCACACAATATCAAGAGATAGTGTCTGCCATGGAAATCTGACTATCTTTATTAAGGTCAGAAGCAATAAGTATGTAATAAGACAACCAGCAGTACAGAAAAACTAATTAAAAGCTCTTTTGCACTAAAGGTTACCAAGACCAAAATGTCACTGTTCTGGAGGAAGCATTATTTAATTGTTTGAGAGCTGGTTAAAAAACAAAACAAAACAAAAATTAGGGCTTAACTGTAACTGGCAGGATGGAGAAGATACTCAAGTATCCCCAGGTATGGATGCTGGAACTAGTTTTATTTAACATCTTCGTCAGTCACCTGGAGAAGTAAGTGTGCAGTGAAATCCCAATGTTTCCAGACCATACTAAGCTTTACATGTAGTCAGGTACCACACCAGTGGAGACACAGAAGGGCTCTTCTCTGCTCTGAGAAAAAGCATAAAGTTCCCCTTAAAAAAATAATTCCCTTTCAGAATATGCTGCACTAGTGTGCTTTACTGGCACGGCTGTGTAGGAGAGGACTTCTCATGCAGGCAAGGCCTCTACTCCTTCATGGGAGAGACAATTATCCATGAGATCATAACAGCAGATGGTCCCATTCCCAGGGGGGAATCTCAAACTTCATTTCACTAACAATCACAAATTGCTATATTTCAAAAGAAACTTGAGGCTCAAGGAGACCTTGCAGCATGGCTAGATTAAATGTTGCGTTACATAAATAAAACAGGTTCCAGAAAGGACCACAATAACATCTCCAGCTTCCAGATTGGATTCAGTAACTGATGACAGCTTATTATGTGTGAGAACACTGAGTGTTGTTCTGTTGATCATTATTCATAAAGCAATATTTTTTACTTTCCAAATTTGAAGAGTTGTGAGGCTCTTTTTTCCCTGAGCCATTCAAGGAAGCAAAAATCTAGCTCCTTTGTATTTTCAAAGAATAGTAATTAGAACTGCTGTTTTCATCTTAGTTCAAGCCTGTTACTCCTGTCCAAAGCCCACATCATTATTAAATCAGTGTGATACTGGTTGTTTAGTTACTAGCACAAGCATATTGATGGACATTTCCAAAGCTGAAGTTTTGAGGTTTGTTGACTGGAACTGATGTCACTGAATTTTAGGAGTGAGACATAACACTGGATTAAAACAACTACGTTTTGGTGTCAAACACATTTAAAGTATTCAATGAATACTTGTAGGTGTCTTGTGCTACTTTAGAGTACTCAGGTACTCTAAGCCATCTGAGGCTTCCTCACAAGGCTAGCATATGACACTGAATTTGCAAAAGATTTGAAATTTTTTGGAACAGCAGGTGGGATGTCTCACAAGCATTAAAAATTACACAGGACCTATACTGAAATGACACAGGACCTACATTTAGATAACCAAATCCAGATGCACATGAGTCTAATCTAGGATGAAATAAACTTGAACTTTGACATATATGATTTAAATAACTAACTTTTTCAGCAACGTCTCTAAGATGAACTTTGTTCCTACTGTATTTGTTCATGTAGTGAATATGTGTTTCCTCCACATTTTCTTATCACTTCGCTTGCATTCCACATACAGTTTTAACAACCAGTGATGTCCTGTTCCTAAATGGCCAGAGTACGAGATCACAGCCATTAGATACACAGGCATTAAATATACACACCCCATACGTGCCTTTACCATGAATAGAAGGTGCATGTCCAAGTCCCTAGATAGCTTTAGTCAGATCAGCCACTACACTTCAAAAAATTCACAGCAATGTTATCTTGGCTCCGGCCTGGGTACATGCTTATCCCAGCTGCTGTTCAGCAGTATGACTTTCCTCCCACTCTGTGACTGATCTACAAGTGTGCAAGATCAGGTTGACCGGTGGCAGCTGGCATTGTACTTACAGAGCAGAAGGGAGAATGCTGCTAGGATTTAAAATACATGTTTTACAGCATGCCAGTGCAAGGCAGGAGCCAATTTTATGAGATTTGGCTGATATGATATGTCTATCCTTGATGCTTTAGGAAACTTAAAAAATAAACAGCGCCAAATATGCAAATGAAAATCATTCTATTCCATACACACATTTTACTAGTATGATAGTGTGCTTGACGTTTTTGTCCTCAACTAACCCTATATCTAGTTGATTTCTCACTCCCCAGCCCAGCCGTTTGTGATAATCAGTTACAAAAATTGGGCTTTTCAATGTACCTAGAAAATTATGAATTTGGGCTTTTCTTATACATTCTGCTTAACTCATTGCAGGTAATTTGGAGAGACATGGTAAGCAAGAGAGCCCTTGTCTTTCCACAGTGATATGATATGGCTACAGTGTTGCTCATAAATTGACATTTATATCTAAAGAATAAAGTTTGTGTTGAATTTGATCTTTCTTGAACTCTTACACTGTAAAATGTATATACAGGAGTATTTAGATGCACTGACATTTTTTGATAGTTTTCACTTTCAACCTGCTGTAAACAAATTTTTGGGCTCCTACATTTTTCACTACTACATGACCTCAGTAATACTGTTAAGTGAAGCCTTTCATACCCTTCTCTAAACTAAAGGGAACATTTACTGGAGCACACTTATGAGGAATTTTTGAATAAAAAGCATCTTTTCCAGAGAACCACTTCACACAAAGATGCTCTAGGAGATTGGTACTTAACCATTGGATGGGAGAGGGATGTTACGTGACATCGGAGGTCACAAAGCACCTCACAGGCAGCATTCAAAAGCATGTACAATCAAATCTAAACTAATTGTACGAACAGGAGAGCGGCAGGCATTCAACGCTACTCTCCATTTACTGGAAAAGGCTGACTATGAAAGAGTTCATTGTATCTGTGTGTGTATACATGTGTGTGCAGATACAAACACTGATGGCTGGCCCTTCATAGCAGACCGAAGTCAAATAACACGTGAAAATGAGGACATTAAAACCAACCTACTCTACCATCATTTTAGCTTTCTTATATTCATTTGCATTTTTTTTAAAATTTTATTTTAAATCAATGAGATCAGTTAGGCCAAACAAGTAAAAAAACAACCAAAGCAATTATTCACAGTCTGACACAAACTTGTAACCAAGCAGCAGAGAAAACACCCCAATAAAAATTTTCAAAGATAAATAAGTGAAAAAAGGGAAGTGTTGCTTAGTGTGGATATGAGTAAGATGGGGCCTGGCATGCATAGCACAGTCTATAAAGCACTTAATCACCTGTTCAAAGACAGGGTCTGAAACTTTTTTATGATATCCTGGTTACTCATAAACTGGTTTGTAGTATGGTTGGTGTAAGCTTAAAGCCACCACCACACCTGATGATGCCTCTGAAGCACTGTCAGGAAAGAGAAAATGACAATATCTGGGACTCCCTTGAAGTGTAAGAAGTAGCAGATTTCCGTCTGGATTCAAGAGACCAATTTGTGGTCCTCATTACCATGGATTTTTCACTGTCCTCTTACCTGGGTGATTCGCCTCAATCACCATCAGTGTTTAAAACATCGAGTCACCTCACAGAGACCCTGGGTGACCAGTACAAAAGCCCTATTTCTCATTGTGGTTGAACCACAGTGCTTGCTTCCTGCCTCCTGACACTTCCTTATAAATTGGAGCTCAGGAGATTCCCTCTCCAATTGCTTTTAAAAGAGCTGCTTCTAGGCTGTCCTCACTTTCCCCTCCTGGACTTGCTGCAGTCTATAATGACTCTGCACTTTTGACCTGCAATTGCCTGCCTTTAAAAAAAAAAAAAAAAAAAAAAAAGGATTTCCTGCTCATTTTCTTAGATCATCTGGTTTCTGAGAAGCTACTAAATAAACCTGCAGATTTCTCCAGTGCCTTTGGTTCTCTGAATATATCTCAGAAAAGAAATGTACAAACCAGAGACAATAAGTACCCCTGCTTATATGTCCCTTCCACAAGCTGAGAGGCTCCTACATACCAGGTCATTCAGCTCCCAACTGTGAATCTCCAGCCTGGTACATCCTAGGTTCCCATAGTTATGTCAGACCTTTGAAAGTTTTTGAAAGGTCAGACGCCTCATCCATTACATGAACCAAACTCATACGGAGCTCAGATGAAGTCTTCAAGTTGACTTCTATAAGCAAACAAATGTCCAGTATGCTCTGAGAGCATAGAGGGTGCCCTAGGAGCCTAGCTCTTGGCTTTCCTGTTCAATAGAGACTTTGGGAGTCAGCTGCCACATGCTCAGGCAGTTGGATAAATTAAAGGCTCTCTAGTGCAGTACATGTGAGGGTTCATACAGCTGGAAGCTTATTTCAAGCTAATCAGCATGCTCCTCCATCTCACAAATGCTTGGAAAACATAAGGCAAACCTTAAAATTTTTAGAGCAGGATGGAAGCTTTGTTCAAATTAACTGAAGCCAATAAAACCTTCCTAATTGATTCCATTGACCTTCAAACTGGACTACTCCCAAAAGTTTTCAAGGCATTTGAGAGCTTTGGGCAGCTTCAAGGAAATGATATATCATGGAAGTGCAGTAAAGCAAGCCAGGAGGAATCACAAAGGTGAGAAAACTTCTGACATTTTTGGACCATGTGCCAGAGACTTGTCACAGTACTCAGCTGTAATAGGGAAAGTCTCAAGAGCAGAAGGTGGTAGTATTTACCCTGAGAAGAAACAGAAAAGGTATTAGTATTGTTACTACTGTATCTCTGAGCTCAGAGGCATTCTCTTTGCCCCAAGGGAAGCAAAGGTATTTCATCAACATGAGTTTATTCTTGTAAGCTGTCACACAGGGCTTAGTGATATGGTGTAGTTGAGAACTGTCCGTGTTATGTTAATGGTTGTACTAGATGACCTTCAAGGTCTTTTCCAACCTTGATGATTCTGTGATTCTATGTCTCTCTAATAAACTTACAGGACATGGAAACAACAATGGACATGAACAAGGTGTTTCAACTCTATTAGGATGCTTATTGTCCAGGCTTACTTTATACACTGACTCTTCCTGAATAAATGTCATAACTGTATGAAGGATTGCTATATCCCAAATATATATAGATAATGCAAGACATTTTAAGCTTTCTCCTTTCCATAAAAACCTAAATAGTAATGTCTTTATCATTTAAAGAAGTATCACTGAATGAGTTTCTTGTGTGGCCAAGTGTGCAAATGCATCTATCCTGCTGTTACAGAAATGTGGATCAGGGACATGTATGGATCAAACTTTTCCTGACCAAGTTTCATTTTCTTAACAGTATTCCCTGTGAATCCAGCAGTCTCACATCAATCACATCACTCGAGCACTTGTAAATCTCTAGAAAAATGTCCAGGGGGCCAGCAGGGGCCTCAGGGCCACCATTCCCTCCCGTGGTGCCGTCAGATGTTAGTGCGAGGGCAGCAGCCTCCCTCCCCGTCCAGCCTCTCACCCACAGAGCTGCTGCCAGAAGCACCGTCCCTCGCCCTCCGACTTCCAACTGGGTGAAAGGGAAAGCTCCAGGCACAACCTGCCTCCTGCCTGTGCGGGACTTATCACAGATGCAGGCCAGACCTGGCAACAAAAAGTTAAACAAGTATGTATTAGCAACAGGAAGCCCGTGCTCAAACGCCCCTAAATCCACCTTCTTCAGCACAGAGTTACGGTCCCCTCTAGAGGCCGGCTGACACCATGGAAGCATCACCAGCACTTTCACAGAAGCAAAGGTCAGGCCCACATACATATGTGTAACTCAGTGAAATCAACAGATACACACTCACATCTATGTTGTATAGAAATAGGTAATGATAGAAATACACAAGAAATGTTCAGTTATTAATAGAAATGTTTAAGGCCTGAAGGATGGGCTTTTTAGGACTAAACACACAGTGTTTAATACATTCATATACATCTAATGTACATATACATTTCTTGGTGCCATTAATTCTGTTTTTAAACCAGCACCCTATTAGACAGCTTTTCCTTTTTATTTAGGCACTTGCTGTTTGTAGACAGACCCAAGCCAGAAAGAGTTTGAAAAAGCTAAACATCGCATTCCTGGACTTTTTTCACTTTGCAAAGGAAAGAGGAAAAGCACCCCAAAAACAGGATGTAAGTTTCTCCAACGGAAAACACCAGGGGAACTCCCAGATCCTCTAAGTAAACCTCAGCAGTTTTCTAGCCAAAACCTAAAAATTACCAAAGACAGCGGCACCTTTAGTAAGGGAAATAGCAATGGGGGTACCTTGACGTGGCCCCCACTGTGTAGTTTAATCAAGTGTTTGTGTATGATGTGAAAGCCATGCCAGGAAAACTCATCAGCCTGGATTTCTATGACCACTCTGGACACCACAGGTCCCAGATACACAGCTGCTGAAATGCTTGAGGATGACACGTCACAACAAGCTTTCCAGCACAGCTCTCAGTAAGTGCTTTTCAGGTAAAAAACCCTGTAAAGTTGAAAGAAATGAGAAAAAGACACATACTTTTCCTCTAATTGAGAAAAGGCAAGAAACAGAAAGCAATTGAACTGGGAAACCAGAGTAAAAAATAAGATTTGTGCCTATATAGTAACTTTGCGTCAAAATAAGCAAGTTAGAAGGTGGACAGCACCCATTAATTAGAAAAATGTGCCACTGCTTTCTGTTTCTGTTTGCTTACATGTGAAAAGGTTTTGTGCCTTGCTGTCCTGGGAGGCTGCTGCATTTCACATTATTTGTGAGCTATATACTTTTAATAGCACCTAATGAGATACATTCTGCAGAATCCTCCTCTGTCTCTAACACATCATCCATTGCTCACATCTATAGTATTACATACCAAAAATAGCTCACAGCTACTACCCACATTCTGAGTATATCACAGAAAAGAAGCACAATAGACGAGGCAGAAATAGAAATCATGGGTAATGTCTCAGTATATTAGGTAGAAATGTTTCTATCTAGTAATGGAAGTGTTTTTTAAAAGAGTACTATTAAGGGTGATTTGAAAAGCCAAAATGCACTAGCAAAAAGGATTATTGTAATTCAGGCTTCTGTAAATGCACTGGCATTGTCTTTCCTTATACGATCTCATCCTATTTTTAGTAAGATTCATTTCTTATTTAGTACTTGCAGGTTGAATGGGATAGAGGCAGGTGGAAAATACGTTCTTTCAAAACGGT
The DNA here is from genome assembly GCF_965140245.1 of Athene noctua. Taxonomy (NCBI): domain Eukaryota; kingdom Metazoa; phylum Chordata; class Aves; order Strigiformes; family Strigidae; genus Athene; species Athene noctua. The sequence continues at coordinate 67,460,243 of NC_134039.1, forward strand.
TGTAAGCTTTCAAAGAAAAAAATCTGGTTTTGAACTCAAATGAACCCTCACACACTTAATAAGGCTAATGTAGGTTTTTAAGTACAAAACCTAACCCCTTAAATTCAAAGAAGAGAGTAAGAGATTTTCACCAGCTCTGAAAGGAACAGGATATTTTGCACCACAAAAAGTGGTGGATGAATGGTGAAGGTCAGAAGTATGGTCATATGGTGAAGGGTTTGTTTTTAGTGGTCACCATTTCTTATCCATTTTTGCTAGGGCTTCCTCTTGTCTTTTCCACATCCTTGCCTCTTAAGCTTGCTCCTATTTTCCCCCCTGAGCCAGGCCCACACCCCCTGCCCTGGGTCACTCATGCAGCCTGGCTCCTCTCTCACTCAGCTCCCATCACTTCTCCCAACCCACAGGTCTTGATCCCTGGAGTTCAGATTTCTAATTTCTCCTTCAAACTCCTCAGCCAGTTGCAACGCCCTTGCCCTGGGCACCTCAGTCCCTTGTCCTCATGTCCTTGCATAGCCCTTCTCAAAGCTCCACCTGCCACCAAGTCCTTGTCTCTGCTATCTCTGTTCTCTCCCTGTCGAACCTTATCTTGCACTTTTCTGGTCCTTGCCCAGAGCTTCCTTGCTTCCTTCAAAACCCATCAGCCTCTACACCATCCATTTTTTCCTTTCTTACTTTGCAGTCCCAGTTTCCTTATCAAACAAATCCCAGGAAATGCATTCAGTGAATCCAGTCATCATAAGGAACTTTATCCAAGTTTTTAAAGTCCATGGGAAGAATGCCAAAGGAAAAGCTCCAAGAGATCCAGTAGAGACCTTGTTTAGGCCCTTTAATTTTTTTTTTTAGGAGCGAGCTTTAAATGTCTCGGAGGAGCATGCCAAAGAAACCCCTAGGAACAGGAATTACTTCCCTCTGCTGTCCTGGACTAGAGTTGTGGAAGAATGAGTCATTTTGCAGATCAAAAGGTCTGGGAATTGGTCTTGTTTGCAAGAGACGTGGATTCAAGATCTAAGCTGAAAACACACTGATTACACAGGAGATCAAAGTAAGAACATCAAATACATCTGACCCAGATGTAACATGGCCACAAGGGCCTTTATGGTTTTGTCATGTTATGCCAAACCATATTTCCATTTAACAACAAACAGCACCTTATCTGAATAGCTTGGGACATCACAGACAAATGCAGGTTTCACAGTTTTGCTTTGTCAAAATAATATACGTAGTTTTCAGGTTTTGATTTCTTTATCCAGGTGCTTGAATGCACAACATCTGTTGCTTTCATCCCTAATTCCCACATGATCCACTGCCAAGCCATTAAGGATGGAAGTTTTACAGATGCCATGTGCTCCTAGTTCAAGCATATGTCATTTCACCATTGTCCCTGAACTGCTTTGTGCCCCCAGGGAAACATGAACAGAACTGTGAAGAGACACCAAGCAAACACGCTCTGCATAACTGCATTGGCTACCAACACTGTCAAGTCACTTTTCATGTTACAGGAGGATTGAAGAGAAACCATCTCTGAGGTTTCAAATCACAAATTCATTCCACCATCTAGGACAACAAGCTCCTGAATCTTTACTTCAGGACAGTGCTACAGTAATGAAGCAGGCTGGATAACTGTGGGGTTTGAGCAGATATCAAAACCAGATTTTATAACGTTAATGCTTATTTAACTACGCTTGCTGCAAAGTTAGTGTTGACAACATGAAATGTCAATCACAGATTGTTGTAATTCCATCTGAAGGGAAGATCAAGAAGTGCAAATGTATAATATACTTAGTGTTATCTGAATTGCTAACGGTGCTTTTTAAATGATCAATTAGCAGCTATTGTACAGCAAAGCGTTATATATGTAATGTATATAGCATACAAAGTTCTCAGAGGTAATTTCTCCAGTGTCTGAAGACCTCACCCCATAAACTGATGCAACTTTGCTGAAGTTTTGCCAGCTGAGGATCTGGCCAATTGCAATTACAGTTTTTTTCTGTTTTTCTTTTACTTATTTCATTCCATTAAGTTAATAAAAATAACAAAACATAAAGGGTCTAAGTAATGAGGTCTTGATACTTGGAGACATAGTGGTTTCAAATATTAGTGCAATAATTAGTTGCAGTTTTAGGAGCACACTTGTAAAGACACTTATTTTTTATAAGACAAGGGCTATGTATGATGTGAAACAACAGAACCAGGAATTTCTGAAATGTTAGTATTGGCTCAATAAAGACAGTAGTGAAAATGAGAGCTATGTATTTGGTGTCTGAAAATGCTCTTTGTGGTGTTTTAAAGGACACAAGGAAAGTAAAGTTTCAAAACACCTCAGTATCGGTCAGCAAGAGGAGACCACACAGAACGAATGCATCATCTGCTGGCCAGAGGTACAAATTACTCAGTAAGTATACAGATTAAGTCAACATGAACTGACAGGGCACTCACAGTGTAAAGCACCATTTAACATTAGTATTAAATTTGTACCTAAGCAGGAGACCACAAGAAATGGAAGGTTTTGTAATGGTAGCTTTCACTACCTCCTCAGTTGGAGTGAGAATGAAATGTGTTCTGTGCTCTTCAGTGAGGACTCATGAGTCTTCATCATTGGAATCCAAACTAAACACAAGCCAATTAATATAAAGCCTGGAAAGAATCCTAAAACTTAAGAAAATGTCTACAGTGCAGATAATCTGAGGCCAAATTTCTAGTAGGTGAGGTTTCTGATCTAGCAGGCTGAAGCTATACAAAAGACTATGGATACAAATGCTTGGATTTAAAGTGAAAAAGAAGGGCATATGCCATTTCCCTGTTAAACAAGTTCTGTGTGGCTGTGTTTGCCATGATTCATCTTCAGGACTTGCTGCATTCAGCTGCTCTACGCTTTATACATTGCAGTACTCTCTTTTTTAGGGAGGAAGTGGAAACAGGTGGTTTCAGTTACTTTTGTGGGTTATGTTTGATGAATTGCTATATTCTGCAAGAATCTAACTGTCTTCTGGATGCTTTTCTTTCTGTTTTGTTTTTGGTTTGGTTTTTTTTTTTTTTTTTTAATGAACACTCAGCACGTGCTGGGTAACATGAACACAGCATTTTTCTAGAATAGTTTAATTACTTTGAAGTCTAAAAGAACTAAGAATCTGCTTTTCTCCTCTACTTCACCAAGTTCTTGTCTCACTGAGCAAGCACCTCATTCTGTACTTTTGCCTAATTGTAAGTCCAGGAAAGGAGTATATCCTAAGAAGAAAGTAATTTCCTGTTCTGATTGGGTATAAGCAATGAGTCTCTAGCATTTCACAGGTGGTTTTTATTACTTAAACTACTCCTAACCCTACCCTATAAAACAGCTCTGTAATACGGAGGTCTATTTCTGACTGAAGACGCTCATGCAGAGAGTGGGTAGGGCCATTTATGGGTTTTGACTGACACATTTAGCATTGGGGGCCTCCTGAGTAAAGGTGCAGCTTGCCATGAGTTAAGGAGTGGGCAGCCTTTCCGCAATGGGGAACATATGGGAAATAGCAGTATACTTTTCTGTTTCCATCACCTTTAGCCCAATGAGAGGCCAAAGTGATTCTTACAGCAGTTAAAGCACACAGGTTACTTCAAACTTAGCAGGCTTAGACCTGCTCCTAAGAGCTATGTTTCTAATTAGGGTACAAATTTCCCCTGCTGCTACACTGTATTAAATCCATTTTGGGTCCCCCTGTGACAGGGGAATCCCTGGCTGCCCTGATGGGGTAAATCAACACCCACTTAGCCTAGAGCTAAGTGTAACCTAGACCATGGGAACTGCTTAGAGCTTCTGAAACTGAAGGTTTTCTTTTTGAATTAAGTTCTTGAACATCCAGATGAAGGTATCTCAAAATCTGCTGCTGCCCATAGACAAAGCTGACTTGGGGTCCCCATGGTCCTGCTCTGAAGGGACCCCACAGCCAGCATGCGGTGAGTCAGTGCCAGACATGAGTGCTGTTCCAGAGCCAACACATTTATGTTGAGGACTCCCTGAGCACATTATGCCCAGCACCTCTTGACTCTCTTAAACAGCCCTGGCAGTAAGGCTAGCTCCACATGGACAGCTTACCGCATAGTGCACTCTAGATATTGTAAACTATATATGACATCAACACTTGAAAATTTTTTTGGAGAGACTTGACAGAGGAGCAGAGAATTCCTAAATAGCCCTAAAACCTACCACTGCTGGACACCACAAATTTCATATACACAAAGTTGGACACACAGAAAATTCATTATTTCTTTTTGAAGACTTGGAAGATACTAAGCAGGTGTTATCACAAATACCAGATAATTTAATTGCAACACACAGGTCTGGTCCAGATTGGTACCCAAGGCATCTGATGACTTACCATAAACTGTCCCCTATAATTACATTTTTTTGTTATTTTTGGAGAAACTATAAAATTGGTACAGAAAGCAGACTTTCACGGGAAATTATTACCACTGATAATTGAATAGCAAATTATTTCATTAATAATAATGCAAAATTAAGTTGAGAAATACAATTTAATGAATTGGTAGACTCAACCAGCATAACAATAGAATCTTACATTGAAAATATACTCCTTGCATGAGAAGCCTCACCCTAGAGAAATAGCATGTTATTTATTAGTTACAAAGCACAGCACTAAAACTACTATACAACTGATGGGAATTGGGATTAATTATCATTGTGTTGTCTCATAACACTTTTGCAGGCATAATTTCTTACCAGTGTGATAGAGTTTATAAAACATGTCTGTCTGTTGATTGAGGGGTGTTCAGTCTGCCAAAAGAACTTTTTCCAATTAAAAAAGGACACATTTTTCTGTTCTTTTCCATGGTGAAACTGCAATGCAGATCTGCCTTGAGAAATATATGCTGATTCTGAAGTCTTAGTGCTTTTGCATCCAAGCCTCATTCTACCCTTAGTCTATGATAACCTGCATTCAAAATGGTGCAGTACTACACAGCCAGACTTGATTTCCATCATTGCATACCCATTGCAGTGACATTTCTGCTAATTCAAGCCAAATTAAGCCTCCCTACAAGACAAAAGGCTATAAATCTCTAAAACAGGAGGGACTCATTTTGTTTGCTGAGTGCTACTTGCTCTGTTTTCTCAGCTTCATCAGGGATATAATAGTCTGACTTTACATTAAGCCACTGACACATCCAAAACAAGAAATCATCATCAGGATAGCAGCATTTTATTCACTGATAGGTAATGGCCTTTGTGTTCAGAAATATTATCTATATTTTACTTGGATAACAGTATCATAAATATTTTTATTTGCAGCTTTACTCAGCAGACTACCATGCTTTGGTTAAGATGTATAAACATGCTGCTAGCCCTGCTCAGCACTGCTTAACCCTTGTAGATAAAGTCTACAACCATAATAAACAACTCATAATATCTCTGTGAAGCACCAAATGTGCACTGGCACTGTACCAAGAGATCTTCAGCCACCCCAGCCTGGCATTTTGGGAGCACAGAGTTTTTCAGAGGCATTCGGCACCTGCAGACCCAAAGATGCAGTTATCAGTATCATCCAAACTCAGTACTTAAACGCAAGAACTTCACATGTGAGGGTTTTCTGGAGATAGTTTGCTTTTTCTTACCTGTGGGCAAGCAAAGCCATTTACTGTCCAATAGCTGATATCTATTCCTTTGTTTAACCCCTACTCTTGCATCTCTTTGGATAGATTTTTCTTTGTGAGAGGACAAGACTAAATAAAGCTTTCTCTGTTCTCTAATACTCTAAACCGAGTATTCAGATAACATCTATTTCTCTTCTTTCTTTTTTGAGCTTTTACTCCTTTCTGAAAGCTCATTTGCTCCAACACAGAGGAGTCCCCAATGACTAGGGTATTTGCCTTACAACAGACCTCTCTAAAACATTGGCAGAAAGGTTTCTGGGTTTTCTCATTCATTTTCAGTGCTCATTTTCAGTCATGGTCCAGTTAAAAGCTGTGGGCAAATCTCCCACTTATCACAGCAATGGTCACACCTTACTTGCTGTAACCCAGAATGACAGGGTTGGCTGCATAATTGAGGCTAGTTACATGCTGACTAGTCCCATCTTCTGCAGTGTTGAACCCCTGAGGATCATCTGGGATTCTACTGGTGAGGAAAAGCAGCTGATATGTCTCTTTAGATGCCAGCAGAAGTGAGGTAAGCCGAGACTGAGAGCGGAAAAAATGTAATCAGCGAACAAAGGCCTTCGGACAGCTGTGGTGTGTGGAGGAGGAGAGGCTGCAGATAAAGTTAGGAGGGAGTAGGGAGAAATGTGGCAGGTGGGGAAGGAAAGGGATGGAGAAAGCCAGGGAGTTAGACACAAAAAAATGATCCTCAGCATCCCTTAATCAGTATCACCAGTCATCTCCAAAATCCATTTGGTGTTGGAAAGAATTCTTCAACTTCCCTCCTGCCTGCTTGCATATACAACTCTACTAATTAGCTAAACCTTTGTACCTAACTTTGCAGCTGGAGAAGGCCATCCAAGCAAAATAGCTTAAGGTATATTTGCAGCTGGAAAAGAATAAAAATTCCTTTTTTCTGGTTTCAGTAATTTCCACTATGGTAGAGATTCTGAAAATCAGTTTCTACTTTAAACAGGAATCACTGTATCTAAGAGCTTTTATCCTGGACAATATGTTGTGACTCCTGTTAGTAGAAACAAGTATTCTACAAAATCATTCATCATTTGTCACTAGCCTATACATCATTTGCTATGAAAGAATGAAAGATTAAAGAAGTTTCATAAAGTTTAGTATTTCTTGACACTTAGCATTTCTTTCCAAAAGAAAAGTTGGATTTGTTAAGAAGAAAGAACATTTTATCCTGCTGTAATGCCATCCCCTAACAAGCTTTGTTTTTAGTAGCACTGGTACTTTTAAGGGAAAAAAATAAAGGAAAAATTCAGAAGTTTCCTTTTGGAAAAGAGAAGGATTGGGGACAGTATGTATTTGTCATGTTTCATTTTGTCATTTTCTCTGTACATACATTTTATTATTGCTGTGGGAATGCAGCAAAGTGCTGATTCCCTGAACAAGAGGCTGTGTAAATTCCAGTTATGACCATATGACCAAACCTTGTATAATCAAAAGCAACTTTTTCTCCATGACTGTATTTTCCTTGAGTTCTCGCCAAAAATGCAGCTGCCTGTCCTTACAAAGTCTATATTCATTCTCAGTTTCGTTTGAACTGGTATGAGATATGCTCCCCAGTCCAAAGCCTGTAGTTATTTCACCATTTTGGACACTCTCAGAATCACAGAATCATCAAGGTTGGAAAAGACCTTGAAGACCATCTAGTCCAACCATTAACCTAACACTGACCATTCTCAACTACACCACAACTGTTCTTGTTGGGGTATTTGAGTGTTTCACCCACTTCTGTGGTGATATGGATTTCACAGAAGCAGTAGAAAGCACAAAATCGCTTTGATCCCTGTGTTCACTAGAGAAGTTTGGTTTGCACCAGATACCACTGTGTTCATCCAAAGCCCAGGCTGCCACAGGCCTGTCAGGTTCTCCAAAGCAAGTCAGAAAACTATGACAGTACTCTGAATAGCAGTGACTGTGGGTGACCACTAAGCCCACGAAGTTTCCTCATTAAGGTCAAAGTTTTCCATTCCTGAGTCTGGCCTCCACATTCAATGAAAGGCACTGGAATCATTTCACTCTCTGTATTGAGAGATGCCTTTCTACCTCACTCTGGGATAACACTCCCCAAGCCAACCTATCAAGTACAGGCCTGCACAAAGAATAAAGCTCAATGAAGCAAATGATCCAAAATCACACAGGTAATTTACAACGGGACTAGACCTAGAACTCAGAAATCTCATCCCTGCATGCACTCCACCAGACTGTCCTTTCCCAGGGATCTGTTTATGGACAAGCTATCTGAACTTCCTGCACTTTAAGAAAAGGTATCTCGAAGGTGTCCCTGGAAAAACTCAGAGCAATCTTTGTTGTTATTTGCAACATACTGATGCAACTGACTGATGCCTCAGTGTGCTACCATTACGCACGTCTTAAACCAACAGTCATCTGTCTTTGCTGACAGGTACAAGTCAAAAACCTTAGGAGACATGTTCCACAGATCTTCCTGTGGAAGAACCAAAGGAAAATGTCAGTGTGCCATTGGAAAGACTTCTGTGGCAAGTGCCACCTCATTCCATTTCACTGGCATCATCTTCACCATATATTCAGAATTATTTTCATTTTCAGTAAATTCTATGTTTTGCTCTACATGTCATCACATCCTACTTTTTCCTATAGTCCCACTGGTTTTAAAAAAAATTGTTGAGGTGAAACTCACCTCCAATTTGGATTCTTTGGTAAAAATCTTATGTATACTGATTATTTATAGAGGACAACAGCATTAGAAGAAGCAATATTTGCAATGACAAAGCTCAGCAGTGACTGTTTCCCACAACTGCTTATTTTTATAAATCCCCATCATCTCCTCCTTCAACCTGCTACTAGGAACTGTAAGGTTTTTAAGGCTTTCCTGGGACCTTAAATACAACTGCCAAGCTTAGTTTGCAGAATTACAATTTTTTTTTCTCTTTTTTTATATTTGTAAACACAAGGAGTCAGAATAAAAAGCATAGCACGTCCATTCTTTCACTAGCAAACTCGGAAGGCCGTGATCTCATGACAAAATCCCTTTCTACCCCAGAGAATAGTGAAACTTTGTCACAGTACGAGTATTTCCTGGAACCGTTTTTAAGTTCAGAAATAAACAAATTTCCTATGGAAGTTTATTCAACTGCTATTCAAAAACATAACTCATTTAGTTGCTTCTTTCCAGTACTGTGCTTCTAACTCATATAAACACTGTGGTTTTACTTCACATTGTGGGAAGCCCAAATATTATTACAAAAAAGAATGCAAGCCAATAGGGAACATGTACTATCACTGGTGGTGACTTCCCTGGTAAATATCATACTATTTTCAGAGTAATAGTAGACAACTCTTCAGAAGTACTACATATTCTTGTTTATAGTATCTTGATTATACTATCAAAACTGGCAGGTTTTTAAATTTCTGTTAACAGACACATAAGTTCACAGGATTTGGAACACATGCTCTGATATAGCAAAATTCAACAACCATGGATGTTTCCTGTGGAAGTGTGAGATGTAGAACAGGGTCAGCATCTTTTCAAGTGCAGTGTGCCAGACTACTCTCTTTTTTCCCAAAAGAGAAGCTGAGTGCACTGGAAGGAGCAGAGTGGGAGCTAGGAAATACAGCCTCTGAAAGGGATGATGCAGCTGATAGTTTCTCCTTTTAGTGAGTCAGGGACGTCTGAGCCCTGAACTCAGAAATAATTTGTGAAAGCCACCAAATGTCTGGTCAGGACTCAGTAGCCCCTGCCCTTTATACCTGAGTGACATTCAGGATCTACCTCTCCCCACTTTGGCGCTTATGCCATATGTTGTTGGTCCTTGCCATAGATTGAAGCATTTCAGCCATCATGCAGATATTTATCTCTGCAATAGTGCAATGTAATGCTTGAACCCTCCAGGCCAGTACTGAATCCTCTCACATGTGTATTAAATTTTAATTGCACCAGTCACACTGAAGACCGTTAGATTATTCATAACCTTAAAATGAAGCACATATGTTACTGTTTGAAGAGCATCAAGCACACATCCATGTGGATTTACTTGATTCATCAAATTGGTTAAACCTCTGCTTAAATCCCACTAACTTTTTGAGAACAGGGCTATGTATATGTTTCGCTTTGAGTACTTTCCACTTAAGCTTTACACACTTTCCTGAATAAGAATGTACATGTGTATATTGAATGTATATTTACTTCTGAATAGTGCCCAAACCAGGTGAAATAAAAAACACATGTACACATACAAAATACAAACATAAGGATTTTACATTTAAAGCAATACGTATTCCTCATGCCAAACGGAAAATACATTTCTATTTAATATATTTGGCATTTCTATCATACTGTTTGAATGCTCTTCATGGTAGTGACAAAAAAGGGTTAAAAAAAAAATAAAATTGCCTACTTAAAGTGATGATGGTTGAAAAAATAAAAGAGCTCCAAGAATCAGAAGACTGGTTCATCAATCAAAGGACAACAAGAAATGTTTCTATATCAACAGCAAAAGAAAGACCAGGGAGAGCCTCCATCCCCTGCTAGATGCAGGAGGAAGCATGGTGACAAGTGATGCAGAAAAGGCTGAGGTGATTAATGCCTTCTTTGCCTCAGTCTTTAATAACAAGACCAGTTGTACTGAGGGAATCCAGCCTCCTCAGCCAGAAGACAGAGACTGGGAGAATGACCCCCCTGCAATCCAGGAGGAGATAGTCAGTGACCTGCTGCATCACACAGACACACACAAGTCTATGGGACCAGATGGGATACACCCGAGGGTGCTGAAGGAGCTGGCTGGGGTGCTCACCAAGCCACTTTCCATCATTTACCAGCAGTCCTGGCTGACCGGGGAGGTCCCGACTGATTGGAAATTGGCCAGTGTGATGCCCATATATAAGAAGGGTCAGAAGGATGATCCAGGAAATTACAGGCCTGTCAGCTTGACTTTGGTGCCCAGGAAGCTGATGGAGCAGCTCATCCTGAGTACCATCACACAACACATGTGGGACAACCAGATGCTCAGGCCCAGTCAGCATGGGTTTATGAAAGGCAGGTCCTGCCTGACAGACCTGATCTCCTTCTACGACAGAGCGACCTGCTTATTGCATGAGGGAAAGGCTGTGGATGTTGTTTACCTTGACTTCAGTAAGGCCTTTGACACCGTTTCCCACAGCATTCTCCTGGAGAAACTGTCTGCTCATGGCTTGGATGGGCACACGCTTTGCTGGGTAAAAAACTGTCTGGATGGCCGGGCCCAAAGAGTTGTGGCGAATGGAGTTAAATCCAGCTGGTGGCCGGTCACGAGTGGTGTCCCCCAGGGCTCGGTTTTGGGGCCACTCCTGTTTAACATCTTTATTGATGATCCAGACGAGGGGATCGAGTGCACCCTCAGTCAGTTTGCATATGACACCCAGTTGGGTGGGAGTGTTGATCTGCTCGAGGGTAGGGAGGCTCTGCAGAGAGACCTGGACAGGCTGGAGCCATGGGCTGAGGCCAACTGGGGGAGTTTCCATAAGGCCAAATGCCGGGGGCTGCCCTTGGGCCACAACAACCCCCAGCAGCGCTACAGGCTTGGGGAGGAGTGGCTGGAGAGCTGCCAGTCAGAGAGAGACCTGGGGGTGTTGATTGACAGCCGGCTGAACAGGAGCCGGCAGTGTGCCCAGGTGGCCAAGAAGGCCAATGGCATCCTGGCTTGTGTCAGCAATAGCGTGGCCAGCAGGGACAGGGAAGGGATCTTACCCCTGTACTTGGCACTGGTGAGGCCGCCCCTCGATTCCTGTGTTCAGTTTTGGGCCCCTCACTCCAAAAAGGACATTGAATGACTCGAGTGTGTCCAGAGAAGGGCAACGGAGCTGGTGCAGGGTCTGGAGCACAGGTCATACGAGGAGCGGCTGAGGGAACTGGGGGTGTTTAGTCTGGAGAAGAGGAGGCTGAGGGGAGACCTCATCATCCTCTACAGCTACCTGAAAGGAGGGTGCAGAGAGCAACCTGCAGTCTGGATGAGCCTCTTTAACCAAGTAATAAGCGACAGAACAAGAGGTAATTGCCTCAAGTGTGTGCCAGGGAAGGTTTAGACTGGATATCGGGAAGTATTTCTTTACAGAAGGGGTTGTTAGGCGTTGGAATGGGCTGCCCAGGGAGGTGGTGGAGTCCCCATCCCTGGAGGTGTTTAAGAGTAGGTTTGACTTAGCACTGAGGGATATGGTGTAGTTGGGAACTGTTAATGTTGGGTTGATGGTTGGACTGGATGATCTTCAAGATCTTTTCCATCCTAGACAATTCTGTGATTCTGTGACTTCACCTTTCTTCAGAAAACAAAAATATTAACTGTCTGGTCTATACATATTCCATTACCTAATTCTCTCCTTGCTAATCTCTTACTTTTTCTAACTATCAAATCATAAAAAATAAAATAAAAGGGGAAGTACAGTAGACTGTGACCTTTGCAGAACCATAGATTTTTACTGCCCCAAAACATTTCTACAAGGTTTTGGGAAGGAAAAAGTAGAATTTAATTGGCTGTAGTGTCAAGTCGAGGGTGTTGTACAAAATACTGCTATACTGCCCTAATGAGTCATCAGGTTTCATTACAACTCATCTGGTTCGGCTGGTGCCAGGTATCAAATTGATCATAAAAGTGGTTCCAATAGTGTCAGTGCTCTGGTGATCCTGGGAGCTCCAGATGTGCCAGCAAGAATCGTGAAAAGGTTCCAGGTGTTTCTGGCTACCTCATTGCTCTGCTTCTAGTCTGCAGAAAACATAGACAATGTAGGCCATAGAAACAGCTGGTGATACAGGTGACTGGTAGAGGGAAAGACTGAAAACCTATGAGGGAGCAACAGTTGTGCTTTAAATAAAATATATTTGTACAGATGATTTGTACTGGAGAGCAGCTCTGTGGAAAAGGCCCTGGGGGTTCTGGCGGGCGGTGAGATGAACATGACCCGGCAGCACCCTGGCAGCAGAGAAGGCCACCAGCGTCCTGGGCTGCGTTAGCAGAAGCAGAGCCAGTAGATCAAGGATTCACAGCAGTGCATAGCAGGAGGCCACGAGACAACAGGTGTAAGTTGGAACAAGTCAGATTCAGGCTGAATATGCAGAAAAACACTTTGAGAGGACAGTTGCCAAAAGAGGTTGTGTGGTCTCCATCCTTAAGAGTAGCTACAGCAGCTACTCAAATCTCCTGGCTGACCCCGTTTCAGCAGATGGTTGGATGAGAGACATCCTGAAGTCCCTTCGAACCTGAATTTTCCTGTTTATAAGCGCATGCTATTTTATATTACTGAGATTATCTAAGTTGTTTGTGCTTTTGGAAAGAATGCAGTGTAAAAGATTTATTCAAAGAAGTATATGACCTATCATCAGTTTTACTTAAGTGCAATAAGGCCAATATAATTAAAGCAATCACATTTTTGGCCCCTCCCCTCAGCACCGCAACTGTGTTTGAGATTATGTCCTCCTGAAGCAGCCAATATCACAACTGCTTCTTGGAAGCTTAAGAGTACCCTCTGCTGGTTTAATGCAAAAGTTGTGAAAATCTGCAGCAGAATCTACTGAAACAGCATCACAGAGATACAGTCCTCTCCCAGCATAGCACAACTGTGCATCTCTGCATGGAGCAAACAGCTGTGCAGTAACATTTATCATCTACAAAGGGAATGCCTGAAGGAACATCACACCACGCCTGCCACAGAGCTCTCTCTTTCCCAAACAACAGGAATTCCAGAGCTGTCATCCCATTAGCATGCCTGTCTTGTCAAATAGCCTGTCAAGAACCATCTGTGTGAAGAGCTTTAACATAAAATAAAACTTATTCTGGGGACACACTGTTTGTTTTGAACATGAACAGTGTGCAATGAATTGATATCAGAATTATGTCCTAAAAGATGGAACAGCTTGTATCTTAATGACTCATCTTTCTCCCATGCAAGCTCCTGGGAAGTTTATCCACCTTCTACAGCTCACAATGCAATCAAATTCCTTGTTGCAAAACTGACATCAGGTAGGAAGAATTTATTTTAATCACTGCATATATGATAACAAATAATGAAAAAGATGTTATGAAGTACTCCAACTAAAAGGTGTTTATTTATCTATACTATGGCACACAGGTCTATATATACCTATCTGTGAAAGTATTTCTTTATAAACATAATCATTTAGATGTATAGATGAGTAAAAGTAAAAATGCAGTTGAGACACAATTCTTTATCTCCTAACCTGATTACTAAGGGGAAGCTGTGGCTTCAGTCCAGGCTTTTGGACAAAATTATTAAAGGGCTCCAAGAGATTGCCACTGATGGTAGATGCCACACCACCCCTTTCTGGTGGCTGCTTCATGCATCTCATGACTTCTCGCATTCCCTCTTCTCCATTCCCAATGATGTGTGATCTTTCTATTTGCCAACACTGAGAAGCCACAGCTAACGTTGCTGTTACTTGACAAATAAATGAAACAAGAACTTTCTTAAATTATGTTACATAGTCACTGAGAAGATGCAGTCATACAGCAAAAATTTTGAATTTCCCAAGAGCAAGTTAAAGTTGACCTTAGCACTGAAAGTACATGTTTCATTGCTGCCAAGAGTTATGATTAGCCATTTCCTTTACATAACTGCATCTCATATGAAAATGGAAGCTGTTGTTATGCTTTTCTAAACTGTAGTTTCTGGCCTTCTTTGTTTCAGTGCTTGAAGATTGCCTACTCCAGGAACCAAAAAATTTGAAAGCAAACTAAAAAACTGCATATCATTTATGTTAAATGTCAAAGATGAGTCTCAGTTCTCTGAATCTGCTCCTCTTCCACCTTGTGCAAGGCAAAGATCTTATACAGGACCATCTTTTGTGTCTGTACATTACCTCAAATGAGGCCATGATCACAGCTGCTTGTGGGAGAGTTATTTATTGTACTAGTCATTAAAAAGAATTACCATCAAATGAGCACCTGACAATATGTTCTGATAGATAAAATAATAGGAAATTATGGAAAAGACATTACCTCACCAATTTTGTAATTAGATACTGCATTTTCAAATGGCACAGAGAGAATAATTCCACACTGGCAAGGGAAGAATAAGATGACCCACAAGGTCTCTTCTGTTAGAATACTGAAAAATTTATTCATACATCCCTTTTTTGGGCAGCCATCTTTATCTAGAAAAAAACAAACCCCTATATGTAGGCCACCTTGTTATTTGGTTTTAAACTGTGTGTTCCTCCTTCCTCCTCTTCCTCCTCTTTCTCCTTTATTAAAAAAAAAAAAAGGCCAAACTTTTCTTTTAAAAAAATAAGAAACATTAAATAAAAACAATGTAATTTATTTCTAAGTAGAAATAACTTCTTACAGGTACACAGAATGGGGCAAGAATAACAGGATCCAGACTATATTCTTAGAAAACACTGAAAAAAATTAATGTGAAGCAGAATGATTTAATTTAAGGTGACTTTTCTTTTTTCCTCAAGGAAGCTAAATATGCTTAGTTCAAGTACAATATCTGTCAAAAAGAAGACAGAAAGGACTGCATTTATAAAGTTATTGCATAATAATCTATCAAAATGATAGATTATACTACATGGACATTACAGATTTGCAAAACATGAAGCACCATCACCAAAGTATCCATAATAATTTCTCAAATATGCTTAGAAATAAGGACATAGCAGCCCCAAGATGTATTTAAAGATAACTGTCCCAACATTAACAAGCTTAACTTAAATATTCATTTTACAGCTAGTATGAAATCCAACTTTTTTCCTTTTTTTTTTTTTTTTAATCCCCCTTGGATTTACTGCGCCATATGAATACAGAAGAATTTAGCAACAGAACAATGTTTCTCCTAGCTGCACAATTTTCCAGCCACTACTCAAGCAGTTTCTGCACTAGTAGATGCAGTAGATGTACATCCTACATATCAAATGCTGTGATGCTGTTACAGAAGCTCTCAAATAAACAATCAAGCACCAAAAATAATAAGAAAAATACCATTAACACAGTTAACTAGCTCTCTGTAAATTACAGGTTTGAATGTCTGTGAGAACAGAACAGCTTTCTAGGGTTTAAGGGCAACCCAGAACACGTAACGAAGAACTCTAAGAGGTTTAACGGCAACTCAAAACGCAGAGCAAAGCCTCGCTCCCTGGGGTTTAATGACAACCCCAAATGCTTTTCAAAGCCCTGCTACCTAGGGTTTAACAGCCACTCAAAACGCTCTATCACTCACCTGGCAAGTGAGGGCTCTCAACCTCGAGGACCTCCTCAGGGGAGCGTCCCAACCCAAGGCCCCTCGAGGAGTTTCCTTGGGCAGCGTCCTGACCCAAGGGGAGAGTCCTCGACCGCAGCTGCTGCTCCAGGGGACGAGCTCCCAATGGCTCCCCCAGGGGACTCCATTGATCCCCAGGCCCGATCTGACCTGTGGTCAATAGCGGCTCCCATTGGCCAGAGGCCCCAATTGCCACGAGGCCCTGAGAACAAAGGCAGCCCAAAGCTGCTACACTTCAGCAGCCAAGAAGCTCTGATCTCATTGGGCAGGTGCACCTGCCACAGATGCAAACGGGAATGGGTGAGGATTAGGGCATGAAGCCCTAATCAAAGCAAAGCAAAACAAGAAGATGACTCCCAGTCCCAAAGAACCTACAGTCTCCCTGCTGACAAAGGCTAAATTAGGAGGGTCAGATTCCACAAAAAAGCATCATTAAGTAGAGACAATATTTTTACCTCAACAGCAGACCAACTAGTGTAACCAAATCCCATTTAGTCATCAAATCAATAGCAGGATTATAACCCTTGACATCAGGAGAGTAGATGTTGGCCTGTTCAGGGATCTGCTTGGAAGGGAAGCTAAGGCAGACAGTCCTAGACAGAAGAAGGGTCCAGAAGAGTTGGTTGATTTTCAGTAATCTCCTTCTACAATCCTGATGTGCGTGAAATCAAGCAAAGGTGGCAGGAAGCCAGTACAAATGAACGAGGAGCTCCTTAATAAACTCAAGACAAAAAAACACAAGGTAGAAACAGGGGCAAGTGAACAAGGAGGAATACAGAGACGTTGTCTTAGCATGAAGGGTGCGGTGAAGAAAGGCAAAGCCCACCAAAAGCAGAACCGGCAAGGGCTTTTAAGATCATCAAGGGCTGCTATGGGCATGTCTGCAACAAACAAAAGATGGCAGAAAACATGAGCGCACTGGTGTGGACAGGGGAACAGTTGACAAAGGACACAGAAAATGTCTTCTTTGCTTTGGTCTTTACTGGCAAGACTTGCCTTCCAGATTCCCAGGCTTGTGGGAATGTCTGGAACAAGGAAGACTTACTGGAGGAGAATCAGATTAAGAACATTTAAATAAGATGTACTGACTGTAAGCCCATGGGGCCTGACGGGATCACAGAATCATCTAGGTTGGAAAAGACTTTGGAGATCATCTAGTCCAATCATTAACCTAACACTGACAGTTCCCAACTACACCATATCCCTCAGTGTGGAAGAGTTAACTGGGTCTCAGGCACATTTAAGAGACAGGTCACTAACTTCCTTACAGTCTTTAATGGACAACCAGAATTGGTGTAATCAGAACCTGCAGCTCATGGCATGATAACATACCAACAAAGCAAGTTGACACTAGGCCAGGCCAGGCCCAGCTTAGCTCAATGTACAGGACATTGCACTGTGCCAGGAATGGAGTGGAACAGTTAGTACTTTCATGTAATCACACTCTCTGCAATCTGGACTTCTAGATTCCACTCCAGGAGCCTAGTACCTACTAGGCGTGAGCAGGGTGCCAACAACAGGTGTTGGCAACTATCAAACAACTCAGCCAGACTTCTATGTCTACATTCTAGGTAGCCAAAGTTAAGCAAGCTATATATGTAGTCATAGCCAAAAATTCCCCTCAAACCTTCCCCACCCACAACATGAACGAGTCTGACTTTTCATTCCTTCTACAGAACTTAGATGTATGAGTCAGGATCAGCAAATTGTGTCTACTGATAACAGATACTCATTTTCTAAAAAAAAAAACCAAAAACCAAAACCCCAAACCAAAAAACCCCCTCAGATACCTAAAAGAACACGCAAACTCGTACAAGCTTGCTCTTTGCTTTTGACATGAGGCCAGATGTAGTCTTGCCCAGTTGTTAGTTTACCTGATGGTAGAGCACTCTCAGAAAGCAGGAGAAATATATCTGGGTCTAGCTCTCTTAACTCCCAGCAGATCATCCCAGGAGATTCCTCCACCTTCCAGAATCTTTGTTTAAGAGTCTCAATTCAATAGGACTAATGGCAACTCTACCTCTTGCCCCCCAAAAATTCAAAGACAGGGTAATAAGGACATGCTTGTTGTCTCAGTTACTTTACGCTTAGCCATGTGTGCCACAAAGAGCCATCAGTAGACTAGAAATTAAGTTTTAACATTCCAGTCCTGTAAGAGGAAGTAATAACTTGAACACTTTAAAGGAAAAAAAGGTAAAAATCAAACCAAAAAGGATACCAAAAATTACAATTTTAAAGGTACTTCCAAGTAAGAAAGAAAATCTAATACGCTAGTACAAGAGAAAGACTACTACATTAGCACCCATTAACATCTAGTTCTAAGAGAAATCTGAGCAAAACGAAAATCCTTGCAAACATATTTTGAGCTCTATCCACAGATCATATTTGGATTAACACTGGAACTGAAACCAGAAAGTTAGACATGGTGTGAAGGTGCTGAAAAAATGAGGAAAATTCCATTTTTATCCAAAGAAAGGGGGGGGGGGAAAAAAAAAAAAAAAAAGCACAGACAGTTGCTTTTGAATAACATTCGAAGTTTCCTTTCAGAACCGATAAAATAAAATCTCAGAGAATAACCCATGAAAGATTGATAGACAGAGGGAAGGAAAGGGAGGAGTATTAGGAGGTCACCTAGCACCATTACAGAGAACTGTCTTTTATATTATTGCTATCCAAGACTGTTGGGGTTTTCTTAAAGCTTTTTTTTTTTTTTTTCCTCCCCATGCATTCTTTCCAGTTAGTCATTTGTTAGAGCAAGCTTCAATTATTTGTATGCCTAACCTTGTGCTGTATTAAGAATGGTCTGAAAGCAGCTTGAAGGGCAGGGTGAACCCTATGTGTCAGGGAGAATTCTCTTAACATATGTACATAGTGCTATATACACGGAGAGCTTAACACTCAACATGTGATTTAATGATTTGCACAACTTTTGGTGCTTTTTCAACTTGGAAATGTCAGTTGAAAGGCTAAGACTGACAACTGCCTGACTGAAGAGGACCTCTCCCATACATACTAGGACAACATAAGATCAGTCCTCATCAACCATAAAAGGAAAAATGGTGGTGTGTTTGTACAAAATATATAAATCCCATATATTTTACAGTGGCCTGTTTCTTGATCTTGTCTATAACCTATGGGCTTTGGCATCTCTCCTGAGATAGAAGATAGTGATTTGAACCTTTTCAGGTGATCCTAAATCAAGTTATTCTGCAAAACAGACTAGTTTTACCCTACTTATGAATGACAGGCATTATACTTTGCAGAGAACTCAGTGTCTATGACAGACATGCTAGGAATTCACACCAAAGAATAGATACAGTATTATACCCCAATGCTCAGATGAAAATAAGTCAGCACATACTTTGATTCCCAAGTTTAGACACTGCAAGGTGATTGTGGTATACAGGCTGCATACCTGAGACTGCTCTCCTGGCCTTGTTTAGAGCTTTAATACAAACATACAGGCCTGTAGGGTTGCTTGTTCCTGGACCTTCTGTGAAATCCAACTATAACATACTGTATAGTACTGAACAGTGTATTTCCCACTGCAAAAAGTACTTAGACTTAAGTAGCAAGACAAACCAGCAAAAGGGATGCCCTTTTTAGTGTGATACCACACAGTATGAAGTTTACAAAATAGTAAGTGAGAATCTAGAAGCTCAAGGTTCACCTTGGTATTTATGACAAAAGTACCTAACCAACACTTCACTGAGACACAGATCTTGTTTGCTGGATATCTCAGATCACTTCTGAAATATTTACCAACATATTCATATAGTTTGACATAAGACCTGTAACTCCAGGCAACCATAAGTACAAAGCCCTGTACCACATAACAGTATCTCCTTACAATGTAATAAAAATTTAATGGGAGCAGCTCACTTTATTTAGCACTAAGCTGTTAACACATACAGTAGAAAACATTCAGACACTGGACTGGTTTGGTTAACACAAAGCACTTGACGTCATTGGCAGTTTCTGCTAATCAGTTTAAATTTTGCTCCCACACCCCTTTCATTCTGATTATGAGTGGCAAAACCCAAGATAACTGAGTCCGATCCCTACTCTATTCAAATCAGAGGAGGGGGAAAAAAAAAAAAAAAGAAGATAAATTCAGTCAGAACAATTTTCAGTTCCAACTTCTAAAACAGAGCAGTAATTACAGTCTGCAGTAGTCAAATGAGGATGCAGAATAAAAAAAGAGGACTACCTCATTAGAAACTCAGCACTGAGAGGGCATGAGGCAGTAGCATAATGATAAATATTTATCAAGTATATAATTTGGTCAACATTCCATCAGAGAAAGCTCTAAATACTTGAATTCACCTTTCTGGATCCCTGACTTAACCAAGCGCATATAAAATAATTTAATGCAGAGCAACAGGTGCTAATAATCAGGAGGCAGGGGAGTGGGAGGACTGAGAAAAAGATATTAGCAACTCCTAATACCCGGGTACCACACATCCATACATTTCCTAGGGAACAACATTCTGATGGTTTTACTGTTGTAATGAAAATCTGAGAACATTATTCTCTGGAACTGAATAACAATTTGGTTATATCATACTACTATCATTACTTTTGCAGGTCAGGCTAGGAAGAGTTTCTCCTCTCTATCTACTAGAGGAAAAAAAAAAATAAAAATCTTTAAGCTTTTGTTTTTCATTACTTCCTCCCAGAGTTGAGCTTAACTAGGACCAATTCAGTTAGGGCTTTTCATCCAGAGCTTGAAGGGGAAGAAATGAAAGGTAAATGCTTTCACAATGTATTTAAGAACTGCATCAGGTATTCCCCCAGAGTCCCAGATAACTTGAAAGGAACTTAGAATCGCAAGTTGTTTTTCGTATGAGGAAGCATTATTGCAGTTTTGAAACATTAACAGAAGAATTTGTACTGGAGAATTCCACTGAGTACAAGTTGATGGTAGTTTCTAAACAGAACTGACATTTCATGCTACTATTAACAAGGACCATTTGGACCATCATCTGGAACACCTGGGAGTTAAGCATCAATGACCTAGCAATAAAGAGAAGCTACACCCCTGTAAGATCCTTAACTAGCTGTGCCTGTACTAAAAACCCCTAAAGATCTTTTAGTTGTATACCCTGTGCTCCCTAAACTGCCTACTTTTTCCTCCTTCTAATTTAGCAGTTATTAAACAAAACACCTACCCTACAACTTGGAAGATATGTGGCACATAAGCCCATCTCTGGCAATTACTGCTGAGAAAATACTAAAGTTTTAACTCTCAGACTGGCAAATTAAGAAACATCTAGATATAACAGCTGAAGGAAAATAAAGAAAACTTACAGATACTTTAATACTATTGGCTATTTAACTTCAGCACACAAGATCAGCTTAGCTTTTAACATAAGAATCCAACAGAACCCTTTTTTGTATAATAATCACATAAATATCTATTGCATATACAGATTCTACATGCACTGTTCACAAACTGAACTGTGACTTAGTCCGAACAAAGAAGTCTTCAGGAGTATACAGAAGGTGGTCTTCACTGCTCAACAGGTCAACCCTACTCACACCCTTCTTACTTCCACTTACACCTCAGGGTACTGTTTATAACTTCTTCATAGCCAAGCCTAAACTGTCTTCTTTATGGCCATATTCTGTAATCCCTCTTTATGGTCCCTGTATCAACCACTGAACTTCAAATACTGTACCTGGATGGACTTATTTACAGCTATGATGGCCCTACAGAATACACCAATTTTAGCCCTTATACTTGCCTTTAAGTTTAGGGACTTAGGAAGTTGTATCTATGCTATGCTTATTAGGTATCCCTCTGAAATGGCATAAGAGACAAAGTGATTGCAGCATTCTTGCTCTGAAAAAGACAGAAAGCTATTACATGCGGCAGCAGACTAACGAAAGTCATGTATTCATCAGTTCTATAGTGTACTCACATAACTGTGAGCCACTGCGTGCAGGTGTTAGCCAAACTTGCTTTTCATCACTGTATAAACTAGTTTACGTACTTAATGCAAGTATCTGGAGAAAGACTTGTCTACCTACTGTTGGAAAGTTGTTTTGACATGTCTTTCATTAGAGGAAAGTGTGTGTGTGTGCGGCGGCGGGGGGTTGCTGTTGCTTCCTCCCCCTCTGCCATATACATCCCAGCACAACTCAGGGCTGGAATTCAGTGCTGAACTGAAATACAGGGCTTACAAGGTTCTACATTTTTGTGGGATTTTTTTGGTGTGGTTTTTTTTTTTTTTACTGCCTAAATGAAAAATAGACATATCAATGCAGCAAGGTATTAACATCTTAGAAAATTTTAAGGCACATTCCAACAAAATAAACTTTTATTGAATGCAGTATTAGGCATTCTATTTTGTTTAAGGGAACAGTGCTTCCCCCCAAAGAGATTCCCTTTGACAATTTCTAAAAGTTGTATTTCAGTTACAGAAATATTTCTCATGTCAAGAAACACAAAACTTCGGTCTAAATTTTTCTTGAATTATGAAGTGCAACTAAGTCCTTCCAAATTGTGATAGTTTTCAGTAGGCACTAGAATGAGAAACCTGCAAATTGTTTACAATTGCTAGGTACAATGTTATGTTAATTCAAATTTTATACTAACCCATCTACTGTTGTCTTGAAGAATTATATAAAAAGTGGCATTTAAGAATAAAGAAATGCAGCTTAAAGAGCAGCTTATCACCATTAAAAAAAAAATCTTAATGGCAACCTGCATATTTAATTCCACAGTATGTCAGCTAGCAGAGGCATAGTCCAATAATTTAAAACTTTAGATAGGAATGTCTTTTGGTTCTGAATGCAGATCATAGGTCATCATGTCCAGTAGGTAGAGGCTCAGTTGTTTCACTCTCTATTTCCTCTCCTGCAAAATTAAGTATCATAATTAGAATACAAATGTATTAATTATACCATATAATTTTTGACATCAGGAATTTTTTAAAGAGAAACCCAAATCAACATATTTATCAAGACCAGAGAACCAATAAAGCCCTATAGAAGAGCTACTTGCACCAACCTCCTAGTCTAAGATTATAATTTTTTTAAAATTTTACTAGATGCAAACTAAACATTTCAAATAAACTGATAAGATACTGTTAGTGGAAGAGAAAAGCAGCAGTTATTTCTACTCTAAGCACACTTCCTCCTTTCTACATGACCTGTCAGAAGAAATTCTGGTATTTGAAAACAAAAAGCAAGTATTACTCAGAACTATTTTCTGTAGTGCAAACTGCTAAGTTCAGCTGTTAAAACAGTCTTTTAAAAAGCAGAATAATTTTATTACACTGGTAAAATCATTAGTCTAAGAAAAAGCAAGCCTATTTGTCAACTTTTCATTTTGCTTTTATTCTCATAAAATGTCAGGCCATGTTTAAAGACATAGTAACTGATACCCTGAGTATCTGCGTAGGAGAAGTACAGAACTGATTTTAAAGGACTAATAACAGTGTGTACTGAGAATATAACGTCTGAACTTAATGGCCTTGAGTATTGATACTACATAGATCTTTATAAGTTATTCGTACAAGATGAAAAAGCAGTCCAGGGGAGAGGGGGGAACATGGGCACACAACACAAAAACACCAAACAAGCTAAGCAGAAAGAAAATAAAGGTATGAAATTGAGTGTGTCTCATCTATTGTTCTACAACCTATATTGCAAAATAATCCTGTCTTTCACTTAGAAATTGTTAAAAAAGCTTTGATGGAGTAATGAAACACTAATGAATATAATCCTGCCCATAAGAATATAATCCTGCCCATAATGTGTCATACATCCTAGAGCAAAATACACTTAAACTAGACCTTCAGTCAAGAAATTGAAGTCAAGCTAAACAGTTTCTCATGACTGAAAAATGGATGTCTTCTCCATATTCACCTTCACACCAGCTCTGGCACTTCTGTAATCACTAAATAGACAAATTCAGCTTTCTCATCCAGCAAAAAAGAATTCTGCTTAATCTTCCAATATTTCAGTGAGTTGAAGCAGCTTGCAAGCAATCAGATAAAACCCGTAAGTCAATATATTTAACAATAAAGGAAAAAAGTGGGGAGAAGGAAGACCTCTTTTTTTATGAGACCAGTAATTTGCTACTTCACTTCATGTAATGAAGCCAGACACTTAAGTGACTTATAAACACAACCTTGAGTTAAGCGAAAAAAATAGCAACACAAGAACGGGACATTTAAAAAATCCACTGTCTTTAATCAAGAAAACACGCATGCCAAAATATGGCCTACACGACAAACTACTTGACACAGACCACAGCTGTAGGAAGACAAGAAACTATACAGATGTCTGCAAGTGACTAGACCCTTAGACAGAAATACACATTCATGTTGTCTATACAGCATATTTTTTAAAAAAAATCTGTTATTGCAAAGCCACTTGCCTGTTTTTAGAGTTTGAACACATGTTCCATCATTTTCTTCAAACCCGTCTGAACATACACACTTGTAACTTCCTGAAGTATTAACACAGTCCTGATTCTCTTTCACGCAGACCTTTTCAGGAAGGTTACATTCATCTATATCTAGAGATATGATAGGGAAGGAAAGAGCCCACTGCTGTTATTTTGTTGTAATACTTACTGGTGCTCAGCCATATAATCAAAAATCTATTCAAATAAAAAAACACTGAGGAACAGAATGCTGCTGCAACAGATTTAACTTCTGTTAAAATAATCTGTTACAGTTCTTCATGATTTAGACTGCATTTCAAATTTATTCAGATAGTAGTGGGTTTTTTTGTTTTGCAAGTCCCTGTGTGAGGAAATTAATTAATAGCACTCATTTTAACCTACTGAAGACTTCCCATAATAATTTTCTGTTGATGCCAAACTACAGCTAAGGTGAAGGGAGCCTGTAAATACTAATCATCACAGTTATCAGCTACTTAAGATCATGGGTATCTTCTACTCTTCCCCACAGAGAAATTCCTGTTTCACTCTCTTTACTATCATTTCACACATTATAATTCACTATGAATTAATATAATTTGAATCTGGACATTAATGGATTAACAGAAAGATAACAGAATCCACATTACATTCCTGCCTTTCTATTACAAAATGAATACAGATGCACACTTCTAATGAAGTGGTAGATAACTAACAAGAGACTCATGTATTTGTTTCCCAAACCTGCTATAAAATATTTTATTCCTTTTGTAGAAGTGTTTCAACTTTAAGCCTTGTCATGCATATTATAAATAATATAAAGGAAGTTATAAGGAAAGTCTTTGCTGCTAATACCAGAATGACTGGATTCATTTTGATAGGCTTGAAAACTGAAGCAGACAAACGTGAATGTATGTAACAGCTCCTCATCATGGCTAACCAAAAGTGAGCTAACTGGTGTTCTACTGTGTACAGCTAAATCCACCAACCTGTACACTTTTC
This sequence comes from Athene noctua, assembly GCF_965140245.1. Lineage (NCBI taxonomy): Eukaryota > Metazoa > Chordata > Aves > Strigiformes > Strigidae > Athene > Athene noctua. Next base: position 67,485,516 of record NC_134039.1, read on the forward strand.
ATCTTCCTTCATGTATCCAGATGCGCAGGTCTTACACTTGTCAGAACCTTCCCCTGTGCAACCTATGCAGCTGGCATCACATGCTAAAACCAAAGTATTTTAAGCATAAAAATTAATATATTTGAGGTTTAAAGTCAGTCAATTTACTCACACAAGACGTCACAGAATCACAGAATGGTTTGGGTTGGAAGGGACCTTAAGGATCACCCAGTTCCAACCCCCTGCCATGGGCAGGGACACCTTCTACCAGACCAGGTTGCTCAAAGCCCCATCCAGCCTGGCCTTGAACACTGCCAGGGAGGGGGCAGACACAGCTTCTCTGGGCAACCTGTGCCAGTGTTTCACTACTTTCTTAACTTATCTAAATCTACTCTCTCTCAGTTGAAAACTGTTACACCACATGCTATAACTACACTTCCTGATAAAGAGTCCCTCCCCATCTTTCCTGAAGGCCCCCTTTAAGTTCCAGAAGGCTGTTATAAGGTCTTCCCCAGAGCCTTCTTTTCTCCAGGCTGAACAACCCCAACTCTCTCAGCCTGTCCTCACAGGGGAGGTGCTCCAGCCCCTGATCATCTTCACGACCCTCCTCTGGACCTGCTCAAGCAGGTCCATGTCCTTCTTATACTGGAGGCCCCAGAGCTGGACACAGTACTCCAGGTGGGGTCTCACCAGAGTAGAGTAGAAATAACCAAAAAATCTCTTGCTTTCCTCAAGCGATAAGTCTAAAGCCTCATCCCCCCCCATGCCCAGTCAGAACCAGACCACACTGTACTAAATGCCTGGTACCATGCCCTTTCTAGCATTAGATTAGAATTATAGACGATAAAGCACAACAGCAGATTAAAAAGAAACCTTTGCATGAGAAAGATCCATCTGTGTTCAGACAGTACTGGTGATCTTTGCAAGGAGAAGCAGCACACTCATCTAAATCTAAAAGATAAAAAGTGACAAGTTATCTAAAATAGTAGTCATGTTTAAATAGCCAGATTAATACTTGAGAGATATGCTTTGAGCTCTTGTAAGAACTGGCTCTCAGATGCTATAAACTTAAACTGACTGCATTGAGAGATTTACAAGGAGCTCAGAATCAGACATGCAATGTTAGACATAAAAGTAACATGGTAACATATACTGTTCTGTTCAGCTTAAACTTAAATTAACAAATCAAAACTGATCCTCAGATGTTCTGTGATGACAATAAGACATATCAGAAATTCAAGAACTCAAATTAAATAAAACTTCCATGTAATTTTCAAGTCAGCATTTTGCATGCATTTATGTTTTTTAGGCAAATAGCATAACAAATAAGCAGACAGACTAGTCTTCTGGAATACTGTTGATTTCTCTACTCTTATACTACCACGCTATGTAACTTTTAAAAGTATTAAAAACGTTAGGCAAATGCAGACACATATACCGCTTAGTCTTCTATACAAAGCAAATCGGAGAAAGCCAAGTTATGGTTAGGACTAGTTAAATGAAAACTAATTCTACCTCTTAAGTTAAAACATGCTAGTCTTGTGATTTCAAGGATAGGGCACAGCAGCACTCAACTAAAAAATTCAGTCAGAGAAAGGCTATTTCAGTCCCCTTGCTGTCTATTTCATCCTGTCCCTGCAGACATTACTCCTACTCATTTCTTAATTTATACTTAATCAGTTGCAATCATTATTTGGTAAAAACCAGCTGTATAGAAGACAATACTGGAGCATCTTAAAAACACTCTTGGAGCGTTCAACACTTGCCTAAGCAGGTATCGCAGGAGCTGTAATTCAAATCCTAATTCTCATTAGCACTTTTAAAAAGAAGCAGTGATCAAATAATTTCTAATATAATGTTTTCAGACATTACATTAAGGGTCTTTAACAAGTCAAATTCAATCAGTTAAATAGAATGTGTTACTCTCCCCCTGGTGCATTCCTGCATTAGGACTATTTTTAGTATTTGGGTTTTCCTGAAGTGTTTCATACATATCGCCTCATAAACCAAGAGAAATGCTAAGCTAGAAATAGATAAGAGATTAATGAAAGCACTGGCTTGATATCTCCTGGTATTTCTCTCCAATAATCACAAAAGTTAGTATGCCTGGCTTTTAGTGAAATGTTTGAACTCTTATTAGGGTTGAGCATTCATAAACATACAGTAATGTGAAAACACTTGTACAATTACTACAAAATATGCAGATAAGTTGACAGGAATCTTTCAGTAGTTGACAAAATGGTTTCCATCAAGAGCAGGGCACTGTTCAGCATTCAAATAAAAACCATGGCGTAAAAGGAACACCCCACTTGCTATCTGTATTCCACTAAATTAAAAAGATACACAGTGAACAGTTTGATAAAGACCAATGTAATCATGAGGCGATCAGTGAGGAAGAAATACTGCTTTCCTGCAACATGAAACAAATTAGCAAGAGAGACTACAAACTAAAAAATCTAAACTGACAGAACACTTCCATAAAATACCATAAAACTCGATGTGATGTCATCTAATCTCACTAGCCAACGTTGCTACAAAACCTGTTTGAAGTCTACCAAGCCTTACTCACCCACACAAGCTGATTCTTCATTTTTAATCCAGCCTTCTTTACAATCTTGGCAATCCTTGTTACTTGAACCAGTACACGTTTTACAGGCAGTGTGGCAGGCTGAGATAAGAAAAAACTACAATCTGAACATTGCTGAGAGATTCCAAGACAACTTTGGGCACACAGATTCTCAAAGAAAACCTTATTTAGGATTCACTGGAAGCCATCATATTTTAGTAGCTTGACTCTTCCATTTACAAGATTAAATCTTGACTTTATGGGAATATCATTTACAAAAATGCAGCTCTGTCCTACAAAAAAAACCCCAAAGCCCCCAAACACCCAGGAAGCCAAACCCAGTAATTACAGATATCTGCACCACTTAAAACAGTGCCACAAAATTCTGGTGACTAGAAGTGGCAGGTCCAATTTCCAAAATATTTAGGAACAGGTAATCAAGAAAGTGAACTTTGCTTGACCACTCACAGTTGGGACAACAGTTTAAACAATAGACTCAGCACTCCCACCTAACAAATCCTCAGACTAGTTCATTTGCAACTGTCTACAAGAGCTATGTGTGACGTGATAAGAGTCTGAAGAACTTCACAAGGAAACATAACAGAAGTCCAGTTGTATATGCATATTTTATATATTACATGCACATATAACATGCAATATACAATATATGCATGTTATATATTGTAATATAAAACAAAACATGCAGAAGAATTACTACATAGCCAGATAAAATCCTAACATAATCATGTTGAAAAATCAATCTTATTAGACCCCCAGTCAGGATTTATTTCCTGCAGAATCTCAATTCAAGACGTAAAACCAGATGAAAACCTGACCAACTGTAGAAGTTTGTTCCTATGACCTGACTTTATTTCAGAATTAAGCTTAGACATACTTAACTGGATTCTATGTAGTCTACATAGTACAGATCAGCTGTTTCCATGCCCATTTACTCCAGTTAAGCTTATCTGAGAAATGAGGAAAACCTAGCCTTCAAAGTAGTCCACTATGCAGCAATTTCAGCTCAAGATTTTTGTACAGTACTTGGGGGGGGGCAGGCAAGGTCTGTCCTTCCTTCCCACCTCCCTCATGACATAGATGAAGTCTATTTCTTAATTTAAAGTACAAAAAAAAAAAAAAAAATTAAAAACATTTTTTTTAAAATTATCACGGGCAGTCTGGAAGGATGATTTAAGAAAATCTTAGAATTCCAAATTCCACCAAACCGACTGACATATTTGGGTTTTTTTACATTTGTCAGTTTAAGTTGTTTCTAGTTTTGTTTACAAAAACTGAGGAAGAAAGACAAAAATCTAAGCACATGTCAAAGACTTCATTACCTGTACAAACGGAATGTGTCTCATTTCTCAAGGTACTGAAGTAACCATTAGAACAGTCCAAACAAAAATCTCCTGTATACTCCTTGTTACAGCTACATGAGCCATCTCCACCTCGGGTACCGTCACCATCACAGTGGCCATTTCCATGGCAAGGTCTTTCTGACCCACCACGACAAGCTAAAAAGAATTAAAGAAAACAACTTCTAAATCAGACTTAAAGGAAATAACTTCCTATTCTCAGTCACAACACCTGAATTCCTTCTTCACAGACAGGGAAAGGTAAAAAAAAAAAGTCACACTAAACCCAGATATATTTTCCAAAATCTTTTTTCCCTTGAGAGTAACCAAAAGGCTTGCAATAAGGAATGCTCAGCAATATATTCAAGTATAAGAGGAACTCAAAACAATCTCCAGGAAAGTTCAGTTACAAATTTAATTTTGGGCAAAGACCATGGCTTAGAATTTTATCTATTTTCCTAGTTTCCTATCTAAAGCTGGTATTTTTATTTATGCTGGATTGCTGAGAATGCTCATTCTGCAGTTGGAAAAACCTACTAGCAATCATTTAGGTTAATACTGGGAATAGGCACTTAATTCTTAATAATATAAGAGGCCAAAACTGATCTCTAACAAGGTGCAAGGTTTTAGAGATTTATAAATTATACAAACTTCAGAGGCCAAAATGACTCATCACTTTTCCATCAAAGGCCTTACTCTTACCCAACTGTCTCCAACCTACTTTATTGAATTTCTCCCATTGCCTTTTTAACTAATCCTCAGTTGTGAATTTCTTCATTTAATCCCCAACAGGGTGTTTTGGCCTTTTACCCATGAAACTGGTCAAGGACTGTTGTCTACATAGCTTCTGAAAGGCCACCTACACAACAGACTTGAGGTCACAGAGTCTTTGAAGCACGGGTCAGCTGTGGATGTGAGCATCAGATCAGATGGATTCTGTACACATAAGTACCCTTGACAGCTTTGTACATTACTTCATGACTTTTCTTCAGGTAGGATGGTCACAAGGCAGCTATGTAACAGGCAGCAAGCTACTACACAGCAACTGCTGTCTTACACAAAATACCAGACTTCATGTATCTATGTTATGAAAGACTGAAGCAAACAGGTACAAAGAACATAACTGCCACTGCACTGTTTCAAACGAAAAATTACCAAGGCAATCGGGTCCGTAAGTTCCAGCAGGGCAGCAAACTTCTATTGTTTCTATGCAAAACCATTGAAACAAATCAGGATACTTCTTCTTTCTGTATATGAAAGATATCAATTTATCAATAAAAAGAACAAAGAGCCAACTTGCACAATGCAGTAGAGAAATCTATTGCACATGACAAATTGGAAACCCATTTCTTCTGTCTGAAGACGACTTTATTTCAGGAAATAATTTCTAGAAATCAGCCTCCAATTTAAGATTAATTTAACTTTTAAACTACAATATTATTAACAGGACTCTACTCAAATTTTATAGATTGTATTTATGAAAAATGTGAAATAAGAGCAACCAATAAAATCAGTTCATCTTGATACACACCCCCCACCCTTATTTTTAGGCAAGGTTTATATATTGTTTAGACTGTCTTACTTAGGTCTTCCTCTTAAAGATAACTGTTGTGCCTTTATCTCAACTATGCAGAAGATAACCCAGGACTGATATTAACATTTGCTCATATTATTGCCAACCTGACAACAGGGTGACTGTTAAAATTGCTCCTCTCTTTTAGACTGAATAAAATATTGTTTTAGAAGGATTTTTTTTTTAATATTAAAAAGTTAGTTATGTGCTACTCTAGCACTAGCATATACCTCCAAGTAACAATGAAATCGTCAGATATTATTTTGCAAGCAAGCCCGGGGACTACTACAGTTCTGAATGACAATTCACATATCTCAGTATCATGATGATGCTGAAGTCTCAAAAACTTTACTAAAGGAAAGGCTTAGATATTTTGTAGTCTGAAAGAAGTCCAGCAACTCTAGAGACACGTACAGCTTCTCTTTCTAAACGATTACATCTGACCATATTGACTCCATGGCTCAGGCCCTTAAAAGTAAGATTACCAAGTACCACGTGTAATGTAGCAACTTGTGAAAAAAAGTTCTAAGCTATTCATGGACAAAGAAACTGTCTTTGGAAACTACCACAGAAAATGAGATTTGGATATTGCAGGTTAAAGGACAGAAGGCAAAGTTAATCAACTGCACTCAAAAGGTCTATTAAGTACAGAAACTTTCAAAAAAACCCAATGTATTCTATTAATAGTTTTGTTTATTTTAAGAAGTCTACTTTGTCAAATTCTTTAGTTTAAGACCCATTTCTTTCAGTTCTGCAAATTAAGACAAATTTAAGACTCTGGGTTGCACAGCTCACCTTTCTGGAAGGCATGTCCTGTGAGAAGCAGCTAAGGACTCTGGGCTTGTCTAGTTTGGAGAAAAGGAGGCTGAGAGGCCACCTCATTGCTCTTTAGCTCCCTGAAGAGAGGAAGTGGAGAGGGAGGTGCTGATCTCTTCTCCCTGGTATCCAGTGATATGATGCATGGGAATGCTTGAAAGCTGTGCCAGGGGAGGTTTAGACTGGACATTAGGAAGCATTTCTTCACTGAGAGGGTGGTCAAACACTGGAACAGCCCTTCTAGAGAGGTGGGTCAATGCCCCAAGCCTGTCAGTGTTGAAGGGGTATTTGGACAATGCCCTTAAGAACATGCTTTAAGTTTTTTCATCAGCGCTGAAATGACCAGGCAGTTGGACCACATGATCATTGTAGATCCCTTCCAACTGAAATTTTCTATGCTATGTTATTCTATTCCCTTCAACTGGCATGTTAATGTATACTTTATCCTTCTACCTAACTATATAGGATGGTGAAATACAGCAGTCATTAAGAGCAAAGTCGGTTATCAAAAATCCTCATGTAATGTTATAATGGCAGTTCACCCTATTGAATTCTATCTGATTGGGAGTGCTGACAGTCTAAAGTAGTAAAAAAAAACAACTTAAAAGAAACATGATTTGGCATTAATAAAAGATCTTAAGAAATTTAAATGTTACAATGCCATCCTTGCACTAATTATAACGGTATACGAAAAGCTACTTATAACAGAAATCACAGACTAGCTTACAAGGCAGATAGAAAAGTCAGCTGCTTCACTACAATCCTCAAGAGATCCTACTTCTAGATTTATTAGTATCAACTATTTTTTTTGATTGCCAGGAGAACAAAATATTTTTTTTTTTTTTTTGGGGGGGGGGAAATTAAACAAAAAACCCAGAAGAACCAGAGAGTCCCTTGCACTTTTATGACAAAAGGAAAACAAAAAGGGTAATAAACTTCAAAGTTTTCCAATGTTAGTTTGCCTCGACACCCCACTGGTAACTGAACAGACAGTATATAAGAAGCCAGACTGGATATGTCATCCTGTACCCAGCTGTACCCAATGGCAACGCTCGAAGGATAATGAAAAATTACCCATATTGCTACTGTTCAGGCACAAGATTCAATATTAGTAGTTTATCCTCTTAGATAACTTATCCACAGAGATCTCCACAAAAAAAAATAATTTATGCTTACAGTTTGAACCACCATTTCTCTATATGTTCTTCATGCTCTTCTACCATGTTGTTACATTCAAAGTTACTACTGTCGCACAGATTCTCTATGATCTCTACAAGACGAATCTCACTACAAGCAGAGAAGGAAAATCGTAATTTTAATTTAAACATTTGACAACACTCAAGACGTAACAGAGAAGTTAGACTTCAGCCTAGAACACTTTATCAGTTTATAGTGTGTTCTGAATTAGTTCCAAAACAAAGAAAATATCAGAATAAAGAACTAATGAACATTACTTCAACCAAAAAAAATAGGACGATCACAAGAAGCACTTTGGCGTGCTTGCATTCATTATGTCTGCAGATTGTAGGTTTGATAGATACTTAGCTTCCCAGCAAATTTTGAGTACAGTATTTTTCTCCTAAGTTCAACAATAAATTTCATGTACTGTTAATATTTGATATAAGTCCACAAAGCTCACAGTAACTGAGGTTCAGAATTCCCACACTTGCATCTCAATGCTCCAACTGAGATTAAAAAGTGAGTTTGAAATTTGGAAGAAAGATACCAGAGCCCTTTGCTCAGAAATCAAACAGACATACAAAAGTGTACAGTAATCTGCACCTCTTGCAGTTTTCTGTTTAGCACTGAAATAGTAACAACTCTAGGGAGTAGACACTGCTTTAATTCTAAAACAAGTATTGAAGTACTCTACACCTTTTATGACTATCAATTAATTACTGACCATTATTTAAGATCATGTTTTAGGATTTTGGGGTGAATAGAAAAAACTACTATGACCAACAATGGTATTAGTTTTTGTTGGTTTCAGAAACAAGACAAATAAAGACATTAATAAAGAGTTTCAGTCTTTATTGTAATCTTTACTTTACAGCATAATGTTACGTTTTAATCAGTAAGAATTTAAGGCTTGGACATGTGAAACTTCAGCTGCAATGTTCAGTATTTAAGTTCCAGACAAACACCAGTATGGTGAAATCATGCACAGTGGATGTGAAACATGGCCGAACGGGAAGTACTGAGACAGCTTACCTGGACTCATACTTTGACAGCGTCTTCTCTTCCCAAGCAGTGTTTCCACCACCAAAGTTCTTTTTAGCTGTATCTGCTAATCCCTACAAATGAAAAGTACCGAAAGAATGTAAATTACATAGGGTTTGTTTCCATCAAAAATTAAGGGCAATAGTAAATGCATGTATTGAAATTGTGAAAAGCACCAGTAATGCATCAGTAAAGCTCTGAAGCTGCTGATTAAATTCCTAAGTCAAAGAAACAGCTAGCGATAACATGAGAAGTGAGAAAGTGTAGGTTGTAGCCTAACATGACTCAATTTGCATAACGTGTAAACGAGGCCTTGATACGGCTTTACATCAAAAAAGATACATGTACTTCTCCTTTAAGTTCTCAGGAACTTTATTAATCAGTTGAGCGGGACCTCTACTTCAATCAGCTTTAATAGTACTTGAACCAAGCTTCACCACGTAGTTTAAGCACACGACCACACAACAGGATAATTCATCGTCATCAGCACAACTTCCCCGAGTCACAGCCAATGCCTATCAAATCACACCTTGCAAAAAAATCTCCGCAATTAAAGTGATCTAGCAAGCCTACAACAGCATACACGTACAAAGGACATAAAGTACCTGTCACAAGCTGAAGCAGCCCATTGCTGTCTACGTTGAATTTACTGTGCCACAATGCAAGCGGCAACAGACACAGAGTTCTAGGGGGTGACGTTTTCCATCAGCACTCCTCATGGAGCCAGCACAGCCAATCTTTTTGCACTGAAGCACCAAAACACCTTCGATAGCAAAGCTCGAGCAGCTTTGTAGCCTACCGGCTTAAGGACTGCAACTGTTACCGAAGCCGGGAGCAACCTGCTGCCGCGTACCGGCTTCACTAGACGCCGTCAGTACCGGAGCACCGGGCGGAAGCGCTCACACAGCTCGGCCGAGGGGCTTTAGGAGCTGCGGGGCGGAAAGCCGGGCAGCCCAGGGGGCCGCAGCTTTCTGGCGGGCCCGGCGCATCTCCGCGCCCGCCGTCCCTGACCGGCCCGGAGACCGGGGGCTGCCCCTCAGAGCGGCGGCCGCGGAGCGGCCTGCGCCGCTGCCACCGCGCCTCAGGCCGCCCAGCGGGATCCCGCGGCCGGCCCCTCACCGGGAAGCCCCCGCCTGCCGCCCCCTGCCCCACAGCGAGGCCGCCCGGCGCCGCCAGCCTCCCCGCGGCCCCCCAGCCCCACCGCCCACCTGGTTGAACCTGTCCACGATGCCCCGGCAGGTGGAGCACGCCAGGCGCCGCCGTTCGCCGGCGCCCAGGGCGGGCGGCAGCAGTAACAGGACAGCGCAGAGCGCCACGGCCAGCGGCGCCCGGCCCGGGCGAGACGCGGGGCCGGGGCCCATGGCGAGGGCGCGGGGAGCCCCGGGGAGACGGAGCGGGGCCGCCCCAGCCGCAGCACCGAGCCCGCCTCAGCGACGGCAGCGCCGGCCGCGCGCAGCGCGCTCGCCCCGCCCCCATAGCAACCAGCCCGCGAGCTCCATTCAGATTTCCGCGTCAGCCGCACGCACGCTCCGGCCGCACGCACCCGTTGGCGGGGACCGGCGGAACGTGGTCCAATCGGCGCCCGCCACGCTCCGGGCCAATCGGAGCTCCCCGCGTGCGCAGAGAGCGGCCTGCGGAAGCAGGGACCCCCGGCCTCGCGCGTCGCCGCCATCATGAGAACGGGCAGTCGCGAGCTCCGTAGGGGCTTCGGATCCGTCCGCCATTTGTACTTGGCAGACGCCCCGGAGTCCTCCCGCTGCCGCGAGCCTGCTCTGCCCTCACCTAATATGGCTGGCCGGAGCGGCGGTCACGTGGGCGCCGCGGTGCCTTCCCCCCTCCGCCCTCCCGCCGCCGGCCCCCTCCCGCCGGCGCCCGCTGCGGGGCGGCCACGTGGACGCCCGGGCGGTGAGTGCGGGCCGGGCCGTGGGCGCTGCGCCCGTGCCGGCGGGCGGGGCGCGGGGTAACTGCCGGGGAGGTGTGGGTGTGGGTGTGCGCGCTCGCCCTCGCCCTCGTGATGGGGAGCGGGGCTGCCGCCAGCGGGGCCCGTTCGCTCGCCGCAGCCCGGCTGCAGCCGGGCCAGAGGCCGTCCCGGGGGCCCCCTCCCCTGCGGAGGCCCCGGGGCTGCGACTGTAACGGCGCGGCAGGCAGCGGGGCGCTGCCAGGCGGTCTCCCTCTCCTCCTCCCGGCCGCCTGCCTGCCGGACGCGGTGGCTGCGGCGTGGCGGGAGGGAGCGGGGCAGGGCAGGCGCCTCCCGCGCGGTGCCGGCCGGCGGGCGGGCCCGGCTCTGCCGCGGGGGCCCCGTGCGGCCTCGGGGACGCTGCCGGCGGGTTCGGAAGCGGCGGGTGACGTTGCGGTCTCGTCTGGAAACGCCGCAGGGTTGTCCGGCAGCGACCGGAGGGGCAGTAGCTTTAAGCCCGCCCCGAGTGCTGACGGCGGCCGTCGTGCGCCGTTTCCTGGGCTCTGAGCTCGGTGGGTCCCGCGGCGCGGGGCGAGCCGAGGGCGGCGGGACCCGCCGGTGTGGGGCTGCCTGTGCCCCCGGGGCCGGCCGCTAGAGGGGGCGGACGAGGCGCTCGGGGAGCGGCGGGACGGCGCGGCGGGGCGGGGGCTTGGTTGGGGTTTTATTTCAGTCGAGAGCATTCTGTGTGTTTCTTCCCCAGTCCGAAGAGTGACATGGCTTCGTCGTCCTTTCATAGCCGGTGCTGCCCCAGGCTTCATTCCCTGCCTCAGCGTTCTCGTGTCTCAGTTATTTTGCTTTAGCCTGTCCCCAAACTCATGAGGAAACGTATATAAGAATATCAACTGCCGTGTTGTTTCTTAGAAAAGAATAAAACCAGTCCTAGCAACTACAAGGTTTAAATCTGACCTCAGTTAGAAGTTAGCTTTAGAGTGAGTTGGGAGAGCTATTAAAGCATAGGAAACAACCCATGAAAATGGAAGTTAGTACAACATAGGTTTTACCAAAGCTGGATCAAGCTAGAGAGGAGGGAGTACCTTATGGTGGGATGCTCTTGGTGGTTCTGCTTAGATGCATCCATACAGAGCGTGTGAGGGAGTGAAATGCGGTCTCTGCAGACAGATTCGACATGCAGTTTGGCTGCCAAACCCTAATATATTTAGGCTGAAGAGTGTCTGAAAAACATAAGTGAGCTAAATATGGTAGATTTTTCATGGAAAAAGCAAAAAGCCTATTACTGAAACTAAAAACACTTCCACATAAAAAGTGTAGCAAAAGAATAAATTTTTGATGAAAGGGCTTCAGCCTTTTTTTTAATGTAAGAAAACAATTTATTTTCACCCAATTTAATCCTAGGAAGGGATAAGTTCTTTGTGTTGAAAGTCTCTGCTCTTCTATGATTCAGTCTCGTTGTTGTGCAGGTCTGGGAAAGATTCTTTGAAGTTGCTAGAACATTAATGATGGATAAAAATATTTGTATTTGCTTACAATATTCCTCTAACCTTCATTATTAAAATCTTTTTATTAGGTGAAAATCTGTTTCTGTGATTTTGGTATTTAAAAAAAAGCTGTAATTGCAAGTATTTTCCCTCTATATAGCAAATTTATTTTAAACATCATATTCAGTGTCTACCTGTCCTGATAATTACTACTTGAATTTTGAGGTTTTGTCAGCATGAACTTCTGACAGAGCAAGTTATCTTGAGTCTTGACAAGACCACTAAATTTATTAGGCTTTATCTCAGAAACCTAGTTGTTGTCTTCATGCTTTGGTTTTTTATCTTCTAGCGTGTTTCCCTTTAGGGAATTTCAGCATGTATAATGCATATGATTATCTTTAAAATGTGTGAGTATGCTGGCAAACTTACTTTCTTCAGGCATATAGAAAGGATTGGAATCAACTAGATAAAAAAAAAAGCCTTGTGATAAAGTGTATGGGATATGTAGCTTCACTGTTATTCTGACAATTTAGGCAGTTGGGGACTGATTATTCATGTGGTGATCAGCTAAAACATCAGGAGCAGACTGTATTGTTGAGTGATCAGAGTATAATGAATGTGGTATTGGTAGCTGAAGGTAACATCTTTTTATTACACAAGTGGTAAGGAGGGAAAAAAATAGAGATTCTTGGCACTTGGGTTGTTTTACAAGGATTTATTGGGTCCTAAAATATCTGAAACGTTAAGAAGCTGTGAATTGGGATTGAGGAATACCAACCTTGCTGGTGTATTAACATGCTGCTTTACATGACACACAAGTTGCTCAAATGCCTGTATTGCTGTATGCAGCAGTGGATTGCTGCTTCAGTGTCCATCTTTCTCTCATGTAAATTTGGCCAGAAACATGAGATGCCTTTGTATTTATAGGAAGAATTCAGCAAGAGAGCTTTCTATAGACAAGAATTTGTGGAAGATAAATTGCGCTGTGCAGAGGCTTAATTCCTGCCAAACATTTCTTGAAGTGCTGCTGATGTCAGTCCCATACCTCTTTTACTGCTGCTGTGGAAAAAGGATTCTGTCATAGCACAACCCATTTTTATCCATCCTTGTAAAGAAGCAATACTAGGCACAGGTTAAAAAGACTTCTTCCTACTTCCTGGGTTGTTGTGTTTATTTAGGCTCTTACCATTGCAAAACAAGGCCAAAATCGTAAGGACCTACCACAGAATTCTGTTGTCTTTGAGCCCAGTGTTGGAACTTCAGTTACAGCACAGTGACAGTGGCAATCAGGTGCAGTGCAGTCAGTGAGATATATAAAATAATAGGCATATACATGCAATTGACAGGAAGTACTCTAATTTCAGGATTTATTTGGTTTAGCCTTGAAAATAAGGAACCTTAGCTCATACTTTATTTATTTTTACTAATGAGCAGGCCAAACATCGATTCTGGAAAAGGTAACTCTAGGAAGCAGTTGCTAAGTGATTCTGGGAAATCTGCCAACTATCTTACGTCTGTGTGATGGACGTATTTAGACCAAAACATGGGAGAAAACATTTCTAACCAAAGCCCTGGTTGTACCTGAAAGGTGCTGGTTTAAAAGTTTTATTTCCATGCGAACAGAGCAATAATAACAATCAAAATCTCTTGTCTTTTATTAAATTGTCTATTTAAAAAAAGTGGGAGGCTTAAATTAAAAGAACTTGAAATAGGTTACTGTGCTTTTGCTGGAAATGATCATGGAAAATAACTTTTTTTTAACTGTTTTATATCTGAAACTAGAAAAGATGAGCTGTTTACCCACGACAATACTTATGCTTTATTTGCTCTGGCATCACTGGGACACATGACTCTATCAACATGATAAAATACATCATAAATGCTACCACAAGAATGACTTAACAGAGTATTGTGAAATTAAGCACTATGGAGAGATGGCTTTTGTTTCTGGGTAGGAGTGTGAAGGATGGGGTTCAGACCATCTCATGCCGTCATGACACGTGGTGTGGGTACTGAAGGGGATTTGTCCTTCACTTGCCAAGTCCCGACCTAGCTGCTGTCAAGCTGGCAAACTCAAAAGATCAAAGCGCTCTGTTCCAAGCAATTTCTTATCCTTGTGGTTCCTCTCCCACTAGTTTGAGTCCTAGACAAGTGAGCAAGTATGTTCTAAAGATCATGTGTAAATTCAGTGTGATATTAAAGTGAGAGTAGATTACAAAACTGTCTCCCACAAAATGCAGATGTAATTGAGGTGGCACTCTCAGCAGTTGTGGCAGTATGGGACGCAAAGGGAGATCTTCTCTTAAGTAGGGTCTATATTGCCTGAGGATTTTTAGTTTTTTTGCATTTACAGAAGGTAGCATAAATACTGAAACGCTGCTTGAATATATTTTTGGATATCTACTGAATTAGTTGACTATTAAAAAATTGGATCAATTATTTAATTCATTAGTCTTTGTTTAAACTTTTAGTGTACTGTGGTATATTTTCCTTGTGTTACCAATCTCTCTTTTTCTGTTTGTACACTTTGTACCATGTTATTAATGTATTTTCTTTTTAATAACAGAATATATGTGAATATGGCTCAGAAGAGGAGCTCGAGTGGTCGGTCGTTCCCACTGCTACTGCTGATTATTGTTGTGGCCTTTGTTCATTTAACTGTCTGTCCTTTTACAAAAGTGGAGGAAAGTTTTAACCTACAAGCTATCCATGATGTGGTATACCACCAACTGGACTTGGATAAGGTAAATTTGAAAGGAGATGTTCTTTCTTGGACGCTGCTAAAGATTGCAGTTCCCTGCTAGATGAGTAGGATAAATGCAGTGTGAATACAATTTATCCCAGTTTTCCTGATTTGCCTGCCTTACTTAGATCTTTGTTTTTGCAGTATGACCATCATGAGTTTCCTGGAGTTGTCCCAAGAACGTTCCTTGGACCAATTTTTATTGCTGCTCTTTCCAGCCCAGCTATATATGTACTTTCTGTGCTAAGAATGTCCAAGTTTTACTCCCAGCTGATAGGTATGGGAACTTTAAATTGTCAGAACAGAGATGTTTTTACTGCTGGACTAATGAGTGATGTAATGTTCAGTGTTTGGATCAGTGGTTAAAATGTGATGCTCTTTTCCTTAATGAGGGATTTTGCAAGCTGTGGGTACTTAGAGCCAGCATGTCAATCCCACCCCCTCTTTGAGGTACCTAACAGTGCAGAGAAAGTCTGTGCTAACGAATGTCATTGTAGAAATAGCAAGTGTCTTCGGAGAATATACTCCCATTTGTACTTCTGTGTATGCTTCAGAAAACGTTGTTTAACTTGGGCATAGAAGCATTGATGTTTGCAAAAATATATGATGAGTTAAAGGTGGATTAAAATTGATAAACTAATGGGGAAGTTCTGTTTGGGTTTTTTTTTGAGTTATATTTTGATATCTTCAGTATGGTTCTTCATACCTTCTTCCCAATATGTTATGTAACATGGTTATTCATCAGTGATCTGTCTGATACTACTCTTATTTCCCATTTTTATTCTCCTAATAGTCCGAGGAAGCTTGGGGCTTAGTGTGATTTACACATTATGGAAGTTGCAGAAAGAAGTTAGAAAGCAGTTTGGAGCAACTACATCAACAGTCTTCTGTCTCATCACTGTTACTCAGTTTCATTTGATGTTTTACTGTACACGAACCCTCCCTAATGTGTTTGCACTTCCTTTTGGTAAGTATTTGCATAGGAATAATTCTAAAATATAAAAATTCTTCTCAATGTATCAGTAGTTAAAGCACAGATGATGTGTGGTCAGATCAAGCTAATACATGTGCTTGATTAAACTGTGTGATAACAAGACTAGAAAATTTAAGCAATTGTGATTTTTCTGTTTTTTTTACCATATATGCTTGTGATGACTGTTGAATCTTTATTGAATCTGAACATAAGTGGAGTCTTTCAGATGGCTTTCATTAACTAGAGGTTTGAGTACACACATCTGATGCATAAAACCTAGAACTATTGAAAAGGCATTAGGTACCACTGCAGTTCAAAAAAAAAAAAAAAAAAAAAAATCTGTGAACTTAGTGTACACAGGAAACAGCTTTCTCATGAGACTGTGGAACAAACTCCCACCACAACCTCTCCTCTTCTGGAGTTATCTACAAATTTAGCAGTTTGTACACTTAAAGTAAAGGGGGTGGTGGGGAGGTGGAGTTAAAGCCTTGCTCTACACATACAGTTTTTCCCCAGAGACGATGAGAGGGAAGATTAACCGCATGTGACAGATATTAGCTGAGTCACTTAATGCTTCAGTGCAAGTTGTTCAACTAGTAAAAATACGAGGTTGTTATAAGAACCTATGTAGATCAGAACTGAAAAAAAAATCAGTTGAATTGTCAGATAAACACTGTGTAATAATAAACTTCTCAGATAATTTCTGGAGGTATTAAAATATATAAGTTGTTTCATGGTTTTGCACTATTAATATTTCAAACATTTTCCTTAATATCGTGAACACTTTACTCTGTAGTCAGTGTTACCATGTGATTTAAACTGTTAAAAAGTTCATTTCTAGAGATACAGTGTCTCCAGCTAACCACACAAATGGATTTATAGTTCCTTCCTGAGCAGTTGTCTGTAGTCTCTTTTTCATATCTGAAGTAGGGTGCTGTTGTTATGAATACAGGATATACTCAGCCAAGAGAATAAAATAACTCTTCAGCTGATACTGAGCAATAATAATTAAAAATCTTAGTTTGGAAGGCTTTTATTACTCCCTTAAGGTTTGGGGTTTTTTTGGTGTTCCTTTTTTTTGTTTTCCAAAACCTATAAAATACACTGTCTAGGAAGAGTTCCCATTTGTTCCTTCTGTGGTTGTACTTTTATAATTACTTAAGCATCAACAGAAAAAAGTTCTGTGTTATTCCAAATTACATTTCTCATACAGAGGAAGAATTTCTGGAATAGAAATGGTAGGAAGACCAAGAGAGGATTAGTGGGGAGTTAGAGGTAGAAGACGCTAGCATTGAGAAAAGTGTTGCCATTTAGAAATCGAATAGTTCAGTGTGTCACATGCTGTGCTTTATTTTTGCAGTGCTCCTGGCATTGACATTTTGGATACAGCAAAAGCAAAGGCCATTCATTTGGTTCTCAGCTTTGGCAATTATAGTCTTCAGATCAGAGCTCTGCATATTCTTGGGCCTTATGCTCCTGGTGACGTTATTAACTAAAAGAATCTCCATTTTCAAGGTGCTTTCGCATGCTGTTCCTGCTGGAATTTTTTGGTTGGGTAAGTGTTTTCTTAGAAAAAACAAATGCCATGTAGTAAATTCAGCATAAGTCTGGAGATTTGACTGACTTCTCTGGTGACCTGACCTGGCCTTTAGGGCTTTTTTATCTTTTTTTTTTCTTTTTTTTATTCCATTTGCTAGTAATTTGAGAATGGTATTTATTTCTTTGAAGATTTCTGTGTGAGGAAATAGGTATGTACAGAGCAAGGAGAAAGATACTGTGACCCCTGCCTTTAGATGTTTATAGTATAACGTCCTGGTCTTAAAAAGGCTTAGACATGCAAGTTGACTTAAGTATAATTAGTACCTGGCTGTAGCTACACATGCACTCCTAGTTGTAATATCTATTGCCGCAACAATAAGGTGAATCCTGGGATGAAACACTGTGTGACAGACAAGGATACCAAGCACAAGAAGGTTGTGGGGAGAGTCACAGTTCAGCTCTGTTTATTATGTTAATTTTAATAGCTTAAGTGATTATCCATGCTAGAGAGGTTGAAAAATCCCCTTGTCTCTACCCATCCATGGAAGGCTCATGCATATGCACATAAATACTCTTAAGTTTCTCTGTCAGCCTACCTAATTAAAACATGCTTGTCAGATGCCTGATGGTGACCTCTGGTAGTGTGCTGTCCTTTTCACAGCGTGGACAGTAGAAACAGTAAAAGATCATGCCAAGTGCATTTGAAGACACCTCACAGTGTAAGAGTTTGGAGGTCCAGTGCAAATTAGTCACTGGTACTGATTCCCTCACTGGGCAAACTTCTTAAATACCAGAGCAGTTTTCACAGAGCTGAGTGGAGGAGATGAGGCCAATGGATTTACTGCTTTTCCTGTCTTTTTGCCTTTCATTCCTTACTCTCCTTCTTCCCTCCCACCTAATAAATAGTAGCAAACTTCTAGAGATGGTTTTTCTTACCAGCTTTACTATAAAAATCCATTTTGTACTATTTGAAGTTAACCTGGGCATCTTAGCATTCGTTCAGTTTAATGCTCTAATATTCTTTTAAAACAAACTTTAAACCACTGCTTTTTACACCTGGGATTGGAGTGGGGTGAATCTCAGTCAGATTCCCATCTAACATGCTTCTGTTAAGACTTCTATTAAGAAGTGCCTCTCTCCCCTGCATTTCCACTGCAAGAGAGATTCAGCCTTCTCTGTGGCTTTGGGTGAGGCTTACAATGCATGTTGCAGTTTATGTTGATCTCATCAATAAATGTGCAATTTGGATGTGCTAGTTTGCTTTTTCCTAGTTTTTAATTCACGCAGATTTGTATTTCTTTAATTCTTTTAGGGCTAACAGTTATTGTGGATTCTCTATTTTGGAGGCAACTTGTGTGGCCTGAGGGGAAAGTGCTCTGGTATAACACAATTTTAAACAAAAGTTCCAACTGGGGAGTATCCTTTGAAACTTCCAGGGAAAACGATCTATTGAACACTACCAGTCAAAGTAAAGATGTGACGTGACCTATTCCTGAGACTCAGTTATGGTGTTAAATTCTACTTTTCATCTAGTATTTCATTATTTGAAATTTGAGACAATGTTTGTTTCTTAGATCTTTCTGTGAATTTGAACTTTCCTAACTGTTCCTTTTTGCTTCTTTGTGTTCTACCAATGTAAAGCCAGATTTCTTCCCCTTGGTTTTTCATGGTGCTCCTCATTATCACCATTTGATGTGCCTCTGTTGGGTGATGTGAACGTAGTTAGGCAACTGCTTTTATTTCTTAAAGGGCAAGGCAGGAAACCAAATGCCTGGAAGAATGTGATACATTAAAAAGATACTGCATATTTGCAAAATTTGCATGTATTATCATGAATAGTTAAGTTACTTGCTAGCAGTGAAAGCATCCTTAACTCTCCTTTTCACCTTGAAGACCTTCCCCTTCTTGTGGTATTTTTATTCAGCCCTGCCTCGTGCTTTGGGATGCAGCATTATATTTGTACCTTTGGGTGTAGCAGAAAAGAGAACTCGGATATTACTTTTGCCAGCACTGGGCTTTATTTTCTTATATTCCTTTCTTCCACACAAAGAGCTGCGTTTTATCATATATACTTTCCCTGTCTTCAACATAGTGGCTGCTAAAATGTGCTCACGAATGTAAGTTGAAGTTCTTTTGTTTTTCTTCTCTCTGAAAATACGAAAGAAAAGCAATAACCATTATTACTATTTTTATGCACTTCTTTCCATCTTGGAGTCAGGATTATCTTGAGGTGTTCATATTATTGTCTCCATTTCCCTCATTAGTCAAATGGATAAAAGAGAAGTTAAATAATTTGACGGGACCATTTGGCAAATCTGGGACAGAGTCAAGAATAGAGCCCTGCTTTTATTGTTATGCTGTTACAGTTCAGTTTACTTTATCCACCAGAGAAAGGCACATGCAGTGTACTACTGTGTTGTTAACATAACTTACCTTAGGAGATAGTTTAATATACAGGTGGGGCTCATGAAACAGTGAGTTTGCATTGAATAGTTAACCTTGGGTGTACTGAGTAAATAAGTTAAAACACTGAAGTTCTTTGAAAGAGAACACATTCATAGCTAAAGGTTTTAAACACAGCAATACTTAGCTTTATTGATGAGCTTATATTAGCTTTACTAATGAGAATATTCTAATTTAAATGTCACTAGAAGTTAGTCTTTTAAAAAATTGATAGTAAATGCATTTCATACACACGATTGTAATAAAGTTTGTGTTAATCTTTATAAACTAGCAGTGGAGTTTTCATAAAAGTTCTGTCACGAGAGTCAATAACCAGTATGAAAGAAAAATAACAAGTTTATTTTTACTCATTTTTTGCCTCCCTTAACAGTCTGAATAACTATCGGAAATCCTGGCTGTACAAACTTGGATCTTTCTTTGTTATAATGCACCTTCTAGTTAATGCTGCTTATTCAGGAACATCTTTATATGTTTCACATTTCAATTATCCTGGAGGAGTGGCGATTCAGAAGTTGCATGAGTTGGTACCTTCAACAGCAGGTATGTAAAGCTGGTATGAGGTATGCTCACCTAATTTCAATTGCAGGGTTTTTTCGCAAGTATATATTTCCATGTATTGGATATTACTTCTTCATGCTACTTGCATGCATCTTTTCTGTTACTATTTTGTTAATTTATTAATCAGAGTTTTCTTAGAGGAATTTTGAAACTGTATTTTGTTCTTTTTATTTATGTAGATGTCTCTGTTCATATTGATGTGGCTGCAGCACAGACAGGAGTTTCTCGTTTTCTAGAAATCAATTCAGATTGGAGGTATGTTATGAACAAAGTATTTTGATCTGAAGACATGAGCCTGCTTTTTCTTTTTTTGTATATGCACAGGGGTATCACAGAAACAGTTTCTGGCACAGGGTATTTATTAAGCCAGGTCAAGAACAATGTGATTATTCAGAGAATTTTTATGTATGCAGTTCTGCCTTTTCAGAAGTGGAGCACTGCACTGTTTTTTAATTGTTTTGGTTGTTTCTAGTTTGCCTAAATAATGCAGAATCTTTTAAAGACATCAGAAACAGTGCAAATAATTGTTAGCTTACTAAACCACCAATATCTGTACTGCGGCTGCCTTTGGTATCTCACTAGATCTTGTAAAATGCAGCTGTAGATGAACACTTTACCGCTCTTGGCAGAACAGTGTTCTCATTTTGTTTGTTTTTGAATGATGTGTGGCAATGTGAGGCTTATCTGTGTATTAATATTCAAAGTCTATTTTTATGTGGAACACCCTTCACATAGATGGCATTGAAGAAGCTGTTGTGGACAAGTTTTTCTGAGAGAAAGAAGTTGAGTCCTTTGGTATCATGACCAGCAGTGATGCACAAACAGTTTTAAGAACCAGAATACTGAAATGAATAGTAGGAGACATTTGTGGGATGGCATTGTTTGTGTTTCAGGATGCAGACCAATAAAAGGCACCTTTCTGATCCCTAGGCCTACCTCTTCAGCTGAAGTGGAGGTTTCTAATTTAAAATGTCATCTTAATGAAAATGTTTCAAATAGAAAGCTTCACTTTATATTTGCACAAAACAAGAGCAGTACAAGCAGATTTTGAGTTAAGAAGTGCTCTGAGCATGGAGGGTTTTTTCCCCAGTTACAGTCTTCAGGATCAAGTGAACAAACAGAATTTAATTATTGGTATGTTTAGAGATAGAAGTATTTTGGAAGTAAAGATGAAGAAAGGAAAATTAATGCTTCTGTGGAAACTATAAAAATAATCAATCTTGCTATGCCTCATATTATTTCCATGCTCTCTCATAATTCTGTGATGGTATGGACAGTTTAAAACTGAATTGCCTTCAGAGTTACCAGTCCAGTGTTAATTTCAAATTGGTTTTTGCATGTTTAATGTAGAGAAAGTCTTAAGCCATGAACAGTCAGGAGGACACATTAAACTATTAGAGTACAAGTGATAGAAGACGTGTGATAGCTAAAATGTTCCAATCTTTGTTTTTTGAATACGCTTAAGTACACACACTACTCTGAATACAACTCTACTCTCTAAATACAATGCTCAGTTTCAATGAGCTTTTCGAGGCAGTGGGTTTTGGGTTGTTCTGGGCTTGCAAGGCTGTAGTGTAGTGGGATTGGAAGATGAACAAATAATATCCCTGTCACTGATGGATGCTTCATAGCGTTGCAGCTACCAAGCAGTTTGTCTCTACTCATCTTAAAAAAGCCTCAAGGGAGGGCTGATTCATCATAAAGCTTCTTATTAAAAAAATCAGGCAAAATCCACAACTGAGCATCATACACAGGATTACCACTTTGTCTCACAGCATAATAGTGCAAAGTTTAGTGGCATCAGCTGTCCATATTCTTTTTATCCAAGGAAGTGACAGCCTTTCAGATAGGTGAAAACTGATTTACCATCTTCATAAACTGTGTCTATCAGGTGAAAATAGATTTATGGATGGAGTGGCCATGAAGGCTGATGATTCATCAGGATAATTACAATCCATAAATAAAAGTGTCTTAAAGTTAACAGCTTCCAGTGGCGTGCTTGGATTAGATCTATTTGCCTCAAGAAAAATGCAAGTGATCCATTATTTTTCTTCAAAGGGTGATTGAAAGAAGCTTGATGCAGATTCTTACACAGGATAGGTGTTACAATCTTGTCTTCAATTAGTGCAGTCTCTTTGAACCAGGAATAAACAACGCTGTGTAAGCTTGAAGTATTTAAAAATAACAAAATTCAGAAATGCTTGCAGCCAGATGAAAGGCCTTTTATTTGCTGATGAAGGAAATGCAAAATTAGTTGGTAAAGCTGTTACGAAGTATACCATTCCTTCTGCCAATTTGGACGCATGTACCATTCTAACTGATACTGTGATCTTTTTGGAAATAGCAGTTGAAATTAGTGTGTGACTTTTTTTTTTTTTTTAGAATACTTGTTCAGTGTGCAGACTAATTCTGCATTATGTGATGTATTTATTGACACCTCTGGATTTTGTCAGCCTGGAGTCTTTACTGGGTTGCCAAAATTTTAGTTAACATGCCACACAAATCCTCTAGTTTGCTGCAGAGTACTTGTTTTAAATTTCTTAAATGTTAATGACTGCTATGGCAGGGAGTGTTTTAAAAATATAAAGTGAGATTGTTTCCAGTTCTTCACAGAGAGTTCAGGCAGATGAGAGGACAGGCCTTCAAAGACACATGGCAAAAGATGCAGCCTGGATTTACTCCTAGGTGCATTTAAGAGTATGTAGGGTTGGGATTGCACCGTTTCCCTACCAGTGTCCATGCCTGTAAGAAAAGCCACAGCCTTGAGTCAGTTGCTTGTGAAATGCCTGGGAGGAATCAGGTGCCTAAGAATAGGAGCTCCGAAAGCTGGTAGAAAACAGGTCACAGTAAAGGGCAATAGAAATGGTGAAGAACTGAGCACTGCTCTTCACTGGGGTTACAGAGCATGGACACTTTCGTAGTTGGATGCCTAAGACTGTCCTGTCATAAACTAAAGGTAAGTAACTTCCATCTTAACCTCTGTCTTCTGGACTGTTACCAGCATTAGTGTAAAATGTTTTTCTGGGATACAGAGCAAAGATTTGAATCTAGGTTTCCCACTTTGGGAAGAACACTTTAACAGTGGTCTGTGGAGTGCGTTGGCATGGTGGAATTACTCTTCCCTTTTGAAGGGAAGGACTGAGGACTCGATCAGGCTACTGTGTCCAATATGAGCATCCTAACCCTTGGGCTATAAATTCCACCCGACTCTTCAGTGAATGAATAAATAAGTATTGCAAAGTAGAACCATCTCTTCATGAGACAGCGAGGGAGATCTCTCTGTTTCTAGAGAATTAAGAGAGCTTCATACATCTCCGAGATAACAAACTTGGTTCTGGGCTGAGATCAGTGGCTGAACCTAGATCCTTCACATCCCTGCCACATAATCACTTGTTTTCTCATCCTGTAAATTCCCTCTATGGTACATTGAATATAACTCGAACAAGAAATAACCATAAGTGTATGTCTTAAATAGTTTCAGAACTCACTAGTTACTTTTTATATAATTGTTAAAGTGTATAATTTATATATAGGTACCTGAAGAGGTTTATAAAGCTGACCCAAAGGGACCTGCCCAAACATGTAGTATAGATCAGGGAACTAAACCCAGGAATAACAAGTGCCAAGTTAATACTGTAATTGCCAAGATGTTCTTTCTTTCCTGCAGCATTCAAGGAAGTCTTCTCCCTGCTATTCTCTGAGGCTCCTACTTTAATGTATGACTACTAGAAGAGAAAGGTTTCTGCTAAAGGGTTTCATAACATTTTTAAAATTTATTAAAACCCTTAAAAAAAACCCAAACCCCACACTTACTCAAAACATAATTGTTGTGGAGTAAACTTAAAAATTAGTCCAGTTTTCTACAGTCTTAGACTTTGGTGTCCTTTCTCCACAGAACTCAAGTAGAGGACTAGTGAGAAAGTCCTGACTTAAATCACAATAGCAGGAGAAATACTTGCATAGAATGACTGGCTCCCTGAACTCTTCAAAAATACAGTTTCCTCCTCTGTACTAGTTAAGTTAATCAAGAGATATAACTGAGAATGTTCTTTTGCATTTCATCTTGGATCCTACACGCCCTTGCAATAATGGAGACATTTAATATGTAAAGAGAGGAATGTAAATAAGCCTTCTTTGTTCTTTACAGGTATGACAAAAGAGAAGATGTTAAACCAGGAGACCAGTTGATGTTTTCTTACACGCACATACTGATGGAAACAAATCCTCTTCAAATATCACATTACAAGACAACCCACAGGCCACTGGCAAATATACCTGGCATCAGTAAAATTGGGTTGAACCTGACTGCACTACCTCCTTTTACTTTAAATTTGAAACCAAAATTAGTACTGTTGGAAAAACTTCCTGTATCATCTTGACTGTGAATTTTGAGTAAGTGTTTTGATGTAATTTTGCTGATGACCGAATAGTCTAAGACAGCAGCAAATTGTCATTCTAGCACTGCAATTCAGCTTCTGTGGAAAGGCACGGAAATTCTTTGTACCAATTGGTATTTAGCTCCGTCCTGTTTATTACATAAATATTACAATGCATTCCTAGTCAGTATATACTCAAATACTGAGTTGTATTGTTAGATAAGTTTGAGAGAGGCTACCTACAAGTTTAGTGGTATTAAGTAAAACCTGTCTACTTGGTTTGGGTAGCTGTTTCATAATGTAGCACAGGTATGTCCTAATTGTCCTATATAAGATACATAATGGAACAGGTTTGTGCTATGGCAATAATTTGATATGTAATCTATGTGTGCAAAGATGTATTACTTGATGTATATCTGCAGGATTGTAGCCCCCTCCATTGTCAGATTGCCTGTGTGAACCTTAATGATGTTATCAACATAGGAAAGCCATATTCCTTGTAGCTTCATCACAATACCTAGTTGTGCCCTGTAGGCTACCAAACTAATTAAAGTGAAAGATTCACTTAAAAAGCAGTTGGACCTCTTGACAAGCACTGTCTTATAACAGATTTGAGTATTAAAGGCTGGTTATCTTTATTCCAACAGTTCATGAATAAGCAGCAGCCTGGATTTCACAGGAGAAATTTTAAAATAATGTTTCCCTCTTCTGCTGTAACGATATTATCTTAATTTGCAGTGCAAAAATTACCTATGAAGATATTCACTTGAATACATTTTAAGAAAATAGGTGCTGTTTTTCTTTTTTTACTAAGTGGTCCCTTTGGAAAGGAATAATCTAATGTGCCATGTGTTACACGCTAGAATAAGATAGCATGCTCTGTAGTCTCTTCTTTAGTAGATGTTTTTGTTAAGGATTTTGTTAAGCCTAAATTGTGGAATGGAACAACTTAAGGGGTAAACTAAGAAAAAAATGTTAGAATTTTGGTTAGAGCAAGTTATAGTATGACAGCAGCTCCATTCATGTAAAAAAACCAGTATTGCTGAAATAATTGTGGGCAGAAAACTTCCTTGCTGACTGAAAACTAGAGTAAAAAGTTCTTACTGAATAAAGTGTTTTGCTTCAGGTTTCTTTTTTTCTTAAAGTATGCTTCATTCAGGAGCTACCTTTACCTGCGTATGCTTCAGTTTTTAGGACCATGTTTTCTTTTTATGCTCCAGACTATGTATCAGAGGAACTGATCTGGTGGGGTGGAGCCTGTTCCCCGTGGGTGGCTGCTGCTGTTGTGCAGGCTTCCTCACACTGAGCAGATCTGGCAAAGGCAACTGGCAGAACTTGTTGGTCCAGTCTCTGGTTGCTCTTGAAATTGAAATCACTCAAGTATTATCTATTTGATTTCTCTTTAGAAGAAAACTTGGCTTCCTCCAGAGCCAATTTGAACATCAAACAATTCACGAGACAGAAGGAAGTACATGTGCAAATAGCTGAGAATTTGGAACAATACAAAGGAAAACTTTGGAGTAAGGATGTAGGCCCTTATGTTAAGCCTAATCATTGACTTTACGTAACTCCCCCACACTGTAATCCACATCTCCAGAACCTAAACTAAAATTTATCCTGCTCAAGCATAGACAAATGTCTGCACTGCTGAAGTTAGGTGTATAGTTACTCCCTGGGTGTCAGAATCTCTCTGTAGAAACTTGCTGCTATTAACTACAGAGAAAACCTAGGGCTATTATGCTTATAACAGGCATCTCAAGCTAATGCCTGAAGTGGCACAGAATTGTTGACATTAGGCATCTGAAAATAATCTTGCTGAGTATCAGACACATGTAGCTGATTGAGTCAGTCCACAGACCTTTGAGTCTGATGGTACCTTTTGGACTTAAACCAGCAGTGGTGTTCAGCTGCGGTGGTAGTGTGTACTAAAAACAGAAGAAATGGGCCTGTTAAGTATATTTGTTTGGGGTATAGAAATGTAAAATGCATACAAGGAGACAGGAGATACTGGATTGCAGCTTTGAACAGTGCTTAGATTTAAGATCTGGAACCTGTTTGAATTTGTAGTCAAAAGGCTAGATCATGACCCATGCAGTGCATGCAGCACCATAGCACCAGCAGCTGTATGACTTCTGTGGAGCATAGAACCCCCTCTAACATAGGCCATGAATATTATGGTAGCCCATACCCAGAATAAGAAGGGGCAGCTGTCAAACTGGGATGAAGATTACTGGAGTTTTTTTTCCCAAAGGATGCTTTCAATAAACAGTCTTTGGAATAGAAACTGAAGCCATCTGTCCTTTCTCTTAAATGAATCTTCTCATCTCCAAATCCTGTGTTGTCTTTTGTTAGCTCCACAAGAAAGATGAATCTTATTTTTTCCTTTAATATAGATTAATATTCTGTGTACTTGCATGGAAGAAAGAAAGTGTGGGTTGTAAGTTACCTTAGATAGAAGAGGGCATTAAGGAACTCTCATCCCTTCTACAAACTTGCAGTGGGGTATTACAAATTCTGCATTTGGGAGGCATAGGGGGAAGCCTCAAGTTACTGCATGAATGGTGCAGATAAGAGTGGAATTTTTGAAGATTTGAATAAATTTCTCATGACTATTCAGGTTCTTAAAATTCCATCTATGACACTTAAAATAGAATGGAGTTGTAAATAAAACACATTTAACATGTATAATGCTACTTTAGAATGAAATTCGTTTTAGGATGTCTTGTTAAACTCCCCAATGGTCAAATGTTGCATAGGATCATATATTGCCTTTTGAAGCTTGACTTAATTTCTTACAAGCAGTGGTTGTTCCTGTAAAGAGCAAGGCTAACAGATGATTTGGACACAAATATGTCACCATGTCATTTCACCCAGACATGGTGAATGATCACTGTCTTACAGCCTAAGATTTAGGACACCCTGTATTGTAAAACTAAATGAAGTAATTGCATGAAAAGAGTTGTGGAACTTACTGATAGAAGACATTTTTGGATGTTGAAAATAAAAGTGCTTCAAAGCAGAGTTAAAACAGATCATTCTCCCATCAAGAACTAAAAGAACCAAAGATCAAGGAACAACTTCCAGTTCACAAAGTCTCTTAGGTAATACAGCATTCAGAGCTGGGGAAAAAAAAAAATAAAATCAGACCATATTTACCTTACACCTGCCCTAAGTACTTGCTATGGGTCTTCTCTCTCAAGAACGGATTTGTTGTTAGGGGACCTGGAGAATGGTTGTATTGGATCATTGGTTTTATTGGACATAAAATATACTTACCTGTTAACACTGAGAAAAAACAGAACATGTCACAGTTTCTTCCCTTTGCTGTCCTTTTCATTTCAGCCATCAGAACACCACCTTAACACAATTTAACTGCATAACACATTTTGAAACATTGATCACACCCCTTTTTCTTGCTCCCTGGCTATTTCACACATCCCCTTGGTGAGAGATATTATACATTTGGGCGACCAAGACTGAGATTGTGCTGCCTCTCCTACTGCAGTTACAACTGTTGTAGGACCATTCCCATCTTCCTCAATACTTCTTTACTGTTCTTTCTGTAACACTAAGGAGCTTGAAAGGTGATAGAATATTTGTTTGCTCTATCCCAATTTCAATGCAAGTCTGCATTTTCCTTGCATCAGAAAATGCTTTTTCGCATGTAACAAATTATAGAGATCGTGTTGCTTTCTTTGCTTTACTACCTGTGCTCATTCTTAAATACTCCCTTTCCACCCCCCAGCCAAAAGCTTTCCTTGTAACTTAGTATTCAGAGTCTTGTACAAATGACTTCACTTTCTGTTTGCAAGAAAAGAACAAAACCACAAGCTGAGTTTATCACTGATGTAAGCAAGACTGTTTAGCCACAGCCTTCTCAGTTAGCTGGTTACATAATTAGTCTCAGATATGTCTTAAATTAAGTATATCACTATCTATATAACATATGTCACAGAAGATTAAAAGTGTGTTTGTAAAAATTGCTGAAGTTAAATGACAAAGAACACCTCCATGAAGGTTTTCTTCATTTTTTATTTAAATATGTATGATTCCTAAATGTAATTGATCCATTTTGTATTCAACTACTTATTTTAGATCAGCTCCTTAGATAAACATGAGCAACTACAACTACTTTTGGTTGTTCATTTCAGACCTTTGTTTATGATATCAAGGACAGACAGTTTCTTCTGAAATTCTACATCTTACTGTCACAGGCAGTGTTTTCACCAATTCTGCTTTATTTCAGCTGCAGCTGCCCTTGGTTCTGTACCAAGGCTTGAGTTGTGTCGTTATGTCAAGTGTAAGGTAAAAATGCTATCTGAAATGGAGTCCCTCTTTTCCTTTAAAACTGCCAGTTTAAATGAAGACATTGAAAAAAGGAATTGGTTCATACAGAGGAGAAAAAAAACAAAACAAAACAACAAAAAGAGACAAGGACTGCTTACGCATTGATCTAGCTCTTGGAACTCAAGTTGATACCTGAATTGGGGACATCACTGGTTATTTCTGCTTGACATACTCATTTTATGACAGCAATTTTGGGTCAGTTTTGCAAGGAAACCAAGAAGGTAAAGAATCACTCTTGTTGCTAAGAATAAAGCAAAGGATGAATACATTTATGGAAGACTAAAATGCTTAGTTTGTAAAATCTAAATAATCTGTAATTAGAAAGTGTTATTTGCTAATTATATTTTTAATTTTCCTGTGTTTGCAGACATCTAAATGCAAGTTTGTTGTGGTCAGGTCTATACAGTGGCAGAAAAAGATGCTAGTTTAAGAGATAGATTTCTCAACAACTGTAGACATCTACTTTGAGCTTGTCATCTACATTTATTTAATCAATCACATCCTTATGCTGGAATTTAAACTGCTCTAGTTGAGATTTTTTTTCTTTGTAAATTCAGAAGCCACTCTTGGGGAGCAAGGAGAAGCTATGAGTACCCTTGTAAATGCTCACTGGCCAAATTCTGCAAGCAGGTTTCCTTCACTTTTAGTTGATGGGTAGGGAAAGAGGCCAAATGACAAGGGGCAATGTGGGGGGAGCATTATTTGCATGTTTCCAGAGCATAATATAGATGTCAGTAGATATTTCTCATTATATACCCTTCACAGGACTTGAGATCTTTGAAAAGGCTGTTGCAGATCTTTGCATTTTCCCCTTCCGACCTTTAGTACTGCAAAATATTCTTTACTGCAGCACGTAATTAGTTGTTACACCTGCCTACTCCTAAGAGAGACAAAAGCTGTAAGATTTTTACAATGACAAAGTTACATCTTTAGTACCATCCACACTTTACTTTTTATGCCAAGAGGAAAAAAAAAGTCTGCTTACTGAATTTATTGCTAAAGTTGCTAACATACTCAAATTAACTCTCTAAATAAGTATCACTGTTGCAGGGTGACCATATCATTATGCATTTAGGAGCTGTCTGCTGCTGCAGAGACTGGTGCAGCACAAACTCGGCTTGTTGAAAACTCCCACTGTTAACAGCTTGTGCATTATTACAGTTTGAGAGGGTAATGTAAAAATAGGGGAGTTTCCTACACATTACAAATATGACAAGGGTTGAAAAAACCAAAAGTTTTAGTAACCACTAAGAATTTATATTGAAAATAATAAAGTAAACCCAACACAAATCCCACCCACTCAATAACTTACCTCAGTACTTCAATGAAAGCTTTCAGCCCTTCTTTTGAAGTCATTCTTTTCTTAAAAGGCAGCAGTGCCTGAACTGAAAATGGAGATGCTCCCATAACTCTTATTGAAGGATCAAGGCTTACAATGGAAAAATAACAACTTTACGCTTTCAGTCTCTCCTATTTTTATTTAAGAACAACTTATTTTGATTTTAAGGCCTTTTTGGGGCCTGCATACCATCTTTAAAAAAATTCTAACATAAGCCTATTATTAATTCTTAATCACACTGACACTGAAAAAAAAAGGGGAAATTGCAGGTACAAATAAAGTATGCTAACTTTAACTGACAAAAATTTACTTTTAAAAATAGTGACTAGTTCTCATGCTTTCAGGAAGTTTTGACAAGAAGCATGACTATACAATTAAATATCTGTATGAATAAGATGCAAATCGGGGGCTACAAAATGCCATCGCATCAACTTTCCACATGAGTTACGCAGGAGCTACAGTAAAGACTGCCTTCAGAGGAGACAAGATGCTTGTTTCCAGAGAACTGGGATTTTCAGGTAAGCATGTTCACTGCCAGCACTCCTGCTGGTGTGATGTGGCTCTACAGTGCTATAAGCCAAAGGCCGTATTTACATTCAAGCCTTGAGTGAAAACTGTATCACTTGTTTAAAAAGAAAAAAAGTTTCTTCATCCAATACCTCCCTCTCTACTGGTTGAGAGATTAAACATCTCCTTTACAAAGGTCAAGGTTATATTCACAGTTAAAATGTAGGGAAAAAAATTGAGATAATAATTAACCAGTAACCATTTAAACATGTTTCCCAATAAGCTGCTTCAAACTCACCTAGTTCCAACTATACGTAAACTAGAACAAATTGTTTTATTACTGCAGAAAAAAAACCACGTGGTGTTCTCAGTTAACCCTAGAAGAACAAAGAAATGCTGACTGTTGATAGAATTATAAGTTACCTTTCGAAATACTAGAGACAAAATGCAGTATTAGTTTTTCTCAAGTACGCTATATAATAATTTACTTAAATAGTACAGGTGTAAACATAACTGATGGAATAACAATTGAAATATCTGAAACCACAAAATGTTTAGAAAAACATCATGTGGAAACCAAAGCCACCTGGGAAAGAATTCAACAACTTTTCCTGAGGTTGAATAGCTCAAGTGAAATGAAAAGAACCAGTATCCAGGCTTAAGTCCAAAGAGCTAAATGGAAAACCAATCTCTTCACATAGCATGTTCTGTGGTATATTTACAATTACAATTGTATCAATTAATTTTTATTCAATGATTGTCTTAAATCCATCTGAAAATAAAAGGCAGTGTTGACTACCACTAGAAAATTGCAAATAAAATGTTTAATTTCAGAAACTGAGTTCACCATTTATAAATACACTAAAACATAGTAAATGCAAAATTAGATTAGGCATAGGTACAGTATTTTAACAAAGCTACAACTTTTCTAAAAGGTCATAGGCAAATGATGACTTGTTTCCCAAAAAGTATTCAATGAAAACTGAAATGAGAAGATTAATCTTTCTAGAGTTAAACCATGGACAATGTTCCGTTCGAATTAAAATGCTGCCTATTTTTTTCCATCTTATTTGAAATTTTGAGGGCTCTATATCGCATTTGCCTGATGGACACCAACAGTTAAGTATCAACCCTACTACATAAAACTCTAAGCAGTGCACCTTATCCATAAGGCTATTACTGAAAATCAGAAGATCAGTTATTTCTGTACTAGGAGCTTTAAGATAGGCTGTTCTACACAACTGAAATTACATTAGGAGTAAGGGCTCAATTTTTACAATAGGGAACCTTATAGTTTTGATGCACTAAAGATTAGAAAAGGCTTTAGAATGACATTAGAGTCTTCATGGTAAGTTTCTTGCCTTTTTTGTACATGGCATTAAATAACAAGCATTAATTCATAAACTTTGATAAGACTTCCAAAGAGCTTTTATAAATACCCAGAATATTTCTGTAGTTCAGTTAAAATGTAAAACCTGAACAGGAGAACCCAGAATGGGAAGTTTTACTACCAATTGCTGTGTAACTGACATTCCATATCATCTCAAATTTAAGATTTATTTTCAGATAATAAATCAATAGTCTCCTGTAAACACATCTTCCTTAATAATTCTTCTTAATCCTTTAAGTACTTTAGGGCTTGCAGTTAAAAACATCACATAGTAAAAAGACAGCTTGAACCCCATCTTTCATGTACAGCTCTCTTGAAAACTACAAAAGCTGTTTTGTTGCAATTAAAGCAATGTCCAACTAAAATACAGTACCTGGTTTATGGTTTTTACATAATAATTGAATAAAAAACTACAGAATAGAACTGTTTACATCTTTTTTTGCCATTCTATTAAAACAAATGACTGAGCTTTTTTAAAGTTCATTTACAATTATGGATTAAAACCTACATAATTTTGTATAATTTGACAAGACAGGCTATCTCTAGTGTGAATTTTTAAAAAACATATATACAATATCTGGCCTGAAGTACTATGAATAAGGCACATGTAGACATATTGAAAGCTGAAAAAAATGAAACTAAAATTTGGAATTATAGTCACTGATTAGATGTCATACATGGCCCCTATTGGAGCAATTTAAAAATCCAAGTTATAGATAGTTAATATCCAGTGAGCAACAATAGATTTAGCCTAGCAGTTTGTTCATTAGTTTCAATACTGGAAGTATATTAAAGGAAGATTCACTTTCAAAAAGATAAGCTTTTCAAAGTGTTCAATCATTAACCTTGACTGACTAAAGTTGTTGCTTTCATTAGATGTATTGAACAATCTCTCTGAAGGAACAATGCTTGGTGGACAACCCAAGAACCTGACAGCCAATTTTGACAGTACTGGCCAAGATGACTTCTTAAAGTTCCAGTAAGTTAGAGGATCACAGTTATGCTCAAGCACTTCTTCCTCCAAGTAAGAAAGCACCATTTCCTCTGGTAACTTTGCTCTCTCCTTCAGGTCTTTTGTTTTCTTCATGTCACCCATGAGTGACCAAAGATTATCTTCCCCATATGAATTTGTAGATGGTGAACCTATACCACATCCATTGGAAACAGGTTTATCATCATCTGAGGTAGAACTCATTATTTCCAGCTCCCTGATTAAGTCTTGTTTATATTGTTC
Organism: Athene noctua; assembly: GCF_965140245.1. Taxonomy (NCBI): domain Eukaryota; kingdom Metazoa; phylum Chordata; class Aves; order Strigiformes; family Strigidae; genus Athene; species Athene noctua. The sequence continues at coordinate 67,518,890 of NC_134039.1, forward strand.
AGCCTCCTCTTCTGTAAATAAGGATGTCTTATACCGGGGATCCAGAAGTGTAGCAAAAATGTACCTTGGATCATGAAGGGTGGAGGATAATCTACTCACCATAGCTTCTTTCAAAGATTTCAGCATAGTATCTATGCCCATTGTTTCCTCAAACAGCATTTCTATTTTCCTGTTAAGTATATGTATCATTGGAATCACTTGGCTTAGAGTAGACACATGTGTACTCATCTCCCTACTTGCAGCTTCGAAAGGTTTGAGAGCATGACACACTGACTGCATGACTTCCCACTGATCACAACTTATTAGCTCCCGAAAGCTGCACTCTATTGACATTTCATCAATTGCTCTTTTCTGTTCGATAAGACGTTCAAGCATATGAAATGATGTATTCCACTTTGATGGAACATCTTGTATTAGCTGATGCTGAGGCAATTCATACTCTTTTTGCAACTCAGCTAACTTCTCTTTTGCTTTTGCTGATCGATGGACACGTTCACAGATCTTTCTTGCAATACTAAGCAAATTCTGAACCATTCTCTGGCTTTTAATAGCCTCATTTACAATGACGTTAACAGTGTGACTAAAACATTGTACACTTGAATGATCACCTTCATTTAAAGTTTTCTCTATGCTCTGATTATCAGTAACAGTAATCCCAATCTGAAGGCCAATGGAAGTAATCCATGTTTCCCACCAGTACTCTAACTGCTTTTGAATACTGATTCCATTGTAGTCACAATCAATCTGTGATACATTTAGTAGTGCTGAACAATGGTAATCCTCACACTGTGGTCGAAATGAAGACTCAAATGTTACCCAATGAGCTGTCAGAGTTAGATATTCTCGTGTTTGGTTGCTCATCCATATTCCAGAGGTAAAATGGATCACTCCGCTTTCAGCTTCTTTAAGATGCGAAATAATTATTTGTTTTACATTATCATACATATCTGGAATTGCTGTCCTAGAAAAGTAAGATGGAGAAGGTAAAGAGTACTGAGGTTGCAAATATTCAAGCAGCCTGTTAAAGCCAATGTTGTCTACAAAAGAATATGGCTGAAGGTCAAGTGCAATCATTTCGGCTACAAGACTTGTGATTTTTTTGGCAACTGGGTGAGAGTCACAAAACTTGTCATTGGTTTCGTCAAAATTTGAAGATCCTAATAATTCTGTGCTCAGTGGCATGTGATTATCCGTAGATGAGGATAATACTGTCTCCGAGACATCAGTTTTCAATACATTGTTATGAAACCGCTGCAAATGTCTTAGAAGGCAACTTGTGCCTAGATTTGTTGGCTTTTTCCCCCTACTTATTGTACGTCCACAGTGCATACATATTACTTTTGTTGAATCTGCAGAACAAATTGAAAAGTGATTCCACAGTTTTGAGGTCTTCTTACTATTAACAGGAAATATAATTTGATTATCATGTGTAACCATTGTAGGCAAGTCAGTCAACTTTGAAGATGAACATTCTGCAGAAGCCAAAGTGGCGTAAGGAGAATTTGCCAAACTCACATCAAGAAAGCTCTTTTGGTTTCCAATTACATCAGGATGGCGTCTATATAGATGTCTCATCAAGCAGCTTGTGCCCACATCTCCTTTCTTACCACGACTTATCATACAACTGCAGTATCTACATACTGCTTTTAGACTGTCTGCAGGTGACAGTGAAAAGTGGTGCCAAACTTCTGATTTAAGCCTTTTCATAATCCTTTTATTTTGCTGAAATACAGCAGTAGGTTCAAATATTAGTGGACCTAGTCCCTCACACTGTTTCTCAGGAGATGAAACAAAGGAGACTTCACCTATATCATCAGAAGATGACAACATTGAGTCTTCCACTAGAGCATCTCCAGAAGACAGATTAGGATGGATCTCCTCAGAGATTCTGTCTGGAGAAGAAGAAACAGAAGTTGATTCTTTCATTAGTTTTCCAGGAGAGGATGACATAGAATTCAGATCACTATCTGAAGGTAGTAAAGAAGGCAACAGAGTTGGAGGTGTGGTGTAAAGAGGTGGTATGCTGGTACCACCCCCATTCTCTTGCAGAACAATGGAACGATGGGCTCTCCACATGTGTCTTATTAAACAACTCGTTCCCAAGTCTTTTCCATTTTTTCCTCTACTGAATTCATTCATGCAATGGATGCAAACAGCTTTAGAATTATCTAGAGGTGACAAATAAAAGTGTTTCCAGACAGCAGATCTCCTTCTGGAACCTGATGTGCTCTTTGGAATTACAACAGTTTTTTCTGCTACATTCTCCACAGTGTCATCATACTGGTTGTTGGGTAGCTGTGGAGAGGACCCAACCATGACTTCTTTGCTGCACTTTTCAGAAACTGAGATATCTGATATTTCTTCAGAAGAAACAATAGAAACAGATTCCTCAATTATCCGATCTGGAGACGGTATTTTAGAAGCCATTTTCTTAACTAGTTTTATGGGTGATAACATAGAACTCAGATCTCCAACATCTGCAGACTGAGGTGGCAGTAACAATGTAGGTGAAGAGAAGGAGGATATACCTGGCATAGTTCCATTTTCTTGAATGAGTACAGTGGGATGGGCTCTCCTCACATGTCTCATGAGACAACTTGTACTCAGGTCCTTTTCATTTTTACCCCTGCTAAATTCTTTCATACAGTACATACATATTGCTTTAGTGCTATCTCTGGGAGATATAAAAAAATGGTTCCAAGCAGGTGACTTTTTTCTGGAGCTTATGTTTCTGCTAGAAAGGAGGCTTTGTGTCACAGCTTCCATTGCTACATCATACAGCGTACTACTATACTGAGAAAAAAGAGATCCATAATCATCTTCATTTTCTGTAGATAAATATTTGCCAGGGTTGTTGGTAATGAAGTTCTTTTCTTTGTCTTCCTGTTCATCACTGCTGTCCACATGTTTGAAATCATCTTGTTCTGTCTTTATATCCATTCTTTCTAGAGTACAGTTAATGCTGTCTTCCTCTTGCTCTACTTTTAAGTTATTGATTTTACCCAATACAAAATTACCATCCATACTGGGGGAACCTGTTTTACTCTTGTCCATGGATGACAAATTCTTCTTGCAAAATCTTCATTTATTAATAAATATATATAACTTAAAAGATTATTTAAAATTTGATTAAAATGATGTATCTTGTATATTGAATGCGCAAACACAAATGTGTGTATGTGTTAAAATAATCTCTGGTTTATGAATTCTGTATCCGTGTTGTGCATAAGCAAATATGACTAGTCATAAAAATGCATTTAAAAATTATAGACTTAATTAATGGAATCTCATTTTTTTTCCCCAGGATCAGGACATTTCAGGTCATAGATGAATGTTCTCAAAGACAGCTACTCTTAAATGCTTCATGTTGTAGACATAATCCTAAAAAATGAATGTTCTGTTTTCTTGTTGAAGGAAGCCATTCTGTTCATCTTGATTGGGCAACTGTGATTCTTTTGCACCATCTAGAAATAAATAAAAATAAAAAGACAAAAGTTGACTAACACAGTTTAAATAGCTACAATAAAAGTTACCTGAAAACATGCCGTAAATGTTCTGTAGGGTTGTTTTTTTTTCCTTTGAGATAAAAGCAATTCAGTGTACTATTGAAAAAAGAAAAACCCCAACATTTTACTCAGTACATTTACTGTGGGCAAATACATGTCTACACATGCAGCTCTGGTTCAGCTTGGACAATATATGAAGTCCAAGCATCATTTTTGTATTTGCTTGGACAAACCTATGCCTCATCCTATATCCTAATTCACCCACTGCATACACACTTATATACACAAACATATACTAGAGAGGTGTCTGTATGTACAGATATATATGAAGACAAGCAGGCATTTAATCATGTTAGAGAAATACATACTTAAACCCAAATATTAAGTTAAACTCCTGTACATGTGAGCACTTCATTAATGACAGCAGTGTTTAAAAAAAAATGTTTTACAAGAAACCTCCGTAAGGGTGTTCAGCATTGTCGCACTAATCTTTCCTTCCTATGAATACAACCTCACGGTTATATTCATGCCATGACACTACCAGACAACACCATACTATAGAAACAAGCTACTTTTAGAGTGTCACGATTAAAACGCAAAATGTTTAATTTAGGATAACTGGGCTATGAAAATGTCATATATACATTGAGGTCTCCCAAAAACATAACAATATCACTCAGAAGCAATGATACATACAGTTGCATAAGCTGGTGCCTAGTGCAGCACTGCCAGCTCAAGTTCCTCATGTACCCAAGGGTTATACTACCAAGCCCATTTACACTGAGATAGCTCATTTGCCTCATGGGTAAAGAGTTCCTCTACCAACAATGCCAGTACAAAGAATAGGTTTTTGAAATACAGCCGCATGTATAGCTGCATATAAATCACAGGGCAAAAACAGGTTCAAAACCAGAACCCCCTACCAGCCCCACACAAACCTGAAAAAGCTGTCTGCATTTGTCGGTCACTTTTTTTTTCTTACTACAGTTCTATCAGAATTCTAAATTTTGCCAAACCCTTTCTCACTTATTCTCTTGTGTTGTGTCATTA